>NC_137018.1:17112634-17211545 GCF_032717465.1 Coenobita brevimanus | reverse complement strand
CTGGGTGCCCAGCCGCCTCAGACAATAACCCACTTGGTGATCCCGTGAACTTCGGAGTACAGCGTCAGAGTGTGATACGTCCGCGTATTTATTCACTAGGGTTAACATAATTCACTCCATATGAGTGGGGGCGGCGGGGAGACACGCTGGCGACAACTCTGCCGGAATAGGGGCACCGCCAAGGGAGGGCGTGCCGAGAGGGCACGGAACGACTCGTAGGGGCGTCCTCTCTCTTCCAGGGCTGCAGGTGGCGAAGGTGCCCGTAGTCTCTGGGCTAGGTACAGGAGTGTGCCCTCAGGACTGGGGCCAAACAGGTCCAGGAATCTCTGGCTCAGATCTCGGCCGGAGCTGGAGGTCTTACACTGTCTTGGGGGCATGGAGAGATCACGCCCAGGCGTCCTGGGGAGGGCCTGGAGTGACTGAGGGCTGCGGCCCCCAGAGTCAAGGGGCGCCATCAGGGAGGGGCTGCGACACCGACCTGAACTAGGGTCCGTCAGGTAGGTCTTCTCCAGGAGAGCCAGGCATAGGGGAGCAGAGGCCAGGGGAAGCTGCTTAGGGCCTCGCTGGAGTCCTCCAATGCTGGAGGTCTGGGCTCTCCTCTCACACTGGGGCAATGACACTTCTAACACCTCTCTCTGGCCGTGGGGCCCGTCTATCGGCCGTGACTGCCCGAGGGTGCAGCTATAGGACGCCAAGAGCCCGGCTATTGGCCGTGGCCTAAGTGGGGGGACTTAGCGCGCCTCTGTAAACCTTCGGAGGGCGGCAATCGACCGTCTGACGAAGAGCGGGAGCTGCTTCCTGGCCACCTCCTGCAGGAGGGAGGGTGAGCGGCTATCGGCCGTCCTCCAGGGGCAGCACCTTCGGAGCAGCAATCGGCCATCTGACAAAGGCAGGAGCGGCTGTGGCCGTCTCCTGCTTGAGGAGGGTGAGTGGCTATCGGCTGTCTCGGGGCAGCTCCTTCGGGCTGTCTTCTCTGGGCCATCTCCTTCTGCCGGAGGGTGAGTGGCTAAAGGCTGTCTCTGGGGCAGCACCTTCGGAGCGGCTATCGGCTGTCTGCCGGAGGGGTGAGCAGCTATCAGCTGTCTGATGAAGGCAGGGGAGCGGCTATCGGCTGTCTCCTTCTGCCGGATGGGTGAATAGCTATCGGCCGTCTCGGGCACAACACCTTCGGAGTGGCTACTGGCCGTCTGACGAAGGCGGGAGCGGCTATCGGCCGTCTCCTGCAGGAGGGGGTGTTGGGCGGCTATCGGCCATCCCAGGAAGGACACCTTCTGACGAAGGCGGGAGCGGCTATCGGCCGTCTCCTCGTTACCCTCAGGACGGTGAGACACCGGTTCCCTTACGAGGGGCGGGAGGCTACAGGCCGTCCCTAAAGAGAAGGCATCTTCCTGTAGAAGGCGGGAGTGGCTATTGGCCGTCTCCTGAGGGGCGCTAGTTGGGGTTGGACAGACAGCTCCACCCCGAGCTGATCTGGCAGTCCCACTCCTTGAAGGTAGTGTCATCTTCCTGCAAGGGAGGCGGTGCAGCGGCTGGGTGCTATAGGGGCGCACAGCCCGGGCTGACTTATGCAGTTGTCGCACGGCATCCCGTGGCTCAGCTGTGGCTACTTCGTGGGATCCAGGTGGGGGTGTTGGTGAGTTCCTGGGGGCACTATGCTGTACATCACGCATTTCAACAGTGATATATAGATTATGGTAATTTTTGCACTTCATTGTGCAGTAAAACGAAAGGAAAGAGATGAATAATTTTATTTTAGTCTTGGCCACATTTTCCCTTCGCAATGTTTTTCTTTGACTGGTCAGTGTAAATACAGATCTTATGATAGGATGCTGGTTGTGGTGTTATTTTGAAGCTGGATAGTTGTACTTTATAACAGTATGTTCATAATAGGAAAACAAAGAAAATAAAAAGTCAAAGTGACGAGTTGAAGTTAGGTAAAAACCAAAAATTTTATACCTTGCTGTAGAAAAATATTCACCAAGAATAAAGTCATAAAGAAACAAAGCCATGAGTCAGATCAGCTGTGCAGTACCATCACACATAGAGCAACCATTCCGTGCCATCATGCTCGAGTCTTTTTGTTATGTGTAAACGCGATTTATGGTGAATATTTTACAGAAGTTTCTTAAAGTGACAATTAAAAGCACCATCGGAATCTCTGAGGTTGGATTTGAAATGACTGTCGAAATAGTCATCAGAATCTCAAAGGGTTAAGTAAGTTGTTTGTTGCTGTAATATTTAACCCATCACGTCTGGGGGTTGTTTTCATCACCCAAACCACCAGCAGGTGTTCTTAAAAATCACCATTATTTAAACAATAAATTCTCAGCTAAAACTATAATATAATATTATAGTACAGTAATCCCTCATTAAACGATGGTGTTCCATTCCTGAAAACCCCATTGTAATGCAATCCATCGTATGGGAAGCCCATTATAACATGGAGTCATTGGGGATATGTTCCCAGACCTGCCTAAACTCTCATATACACAAACCTTAACACTCACATATATGAAATATCCTTATGTTTAAACATTTAAAGTAACACATTAATAGTGAATAAAGAGAAAAAAAACACATGAAAACTACCGTATACAGTAGTTCTTACTTTTTACTGAAGCAAGCAGGGTTGTTGATGTGGTTCCTAGACAATTCGCCATGAAGTCGACAATTCGCCGTCATAATATGGACGATTCCCAGTCAGGACAATTCCCCGTCATTCTATAAATATATTTATTATTGATTAACTGATACATTAATAACTAATTTTTAGGGGATCTATCAAAGTCTATTTTCATTCAATAGCGTAGGCTTTGAATATCATTTGTAAGTTGCACTTTTAGACAATATTTAACTTGTTTCTACCTTGCTGTAGTTGGCCCTGAATTATATTCTAGCATCACCCATAACTGTCTTCATTAATTTCCATGGGTACTACAACATCCTGGGTATATTTTAAAACGACTTTGAAGAGGTACAAGTACATAATTAAAAAAACTAGTGTACTTGCTAAATAAACTGGTATGAAAATAAACAACGGGGAATCATCCTGATGACGAAAAGTCTCGATGGTGAATTGTCTTGTTATTGTTGTGATGACGAACTGACTTGATGGTGAATTGTCCCAAAACATTTATATAGAATCAATATGAAGATTATTCGTATAATTCCAAAGTATGTCAATCATTCACTTAAGGTCATTAGGCATTTATATAAATGCCAATGTCTCGTATGTAGCCTTATATTAAGATGAAGAAACGATCGTAAATCAGTTGATTCACGTTTCAATATATTTTTATTTTTTAACCCTTTCAGGCACAGTCGCGCGATTCGCGTGATGTCGGCTTGCACTCCGCCAGACACAGTCACGCGACTCGCGTCCTTAAGGCCCCTTCAAGGCCCAAAAATATTCGTCAGAAAAAAACTTATAGGCCGATTTGCGTGATTTTTTGGCGCGTCTTAGGGTAGCCAAGGCCTACTGGAGGTAAGTCATTGGCAACACTGCTTTGCCTTATCAGCCTCAGCCCGCTCCCTCCAACCTCAGTGTTTGTTGAGCAGTCAGCCAGTGATGTTTGACAGCTCGTGGTTCCCTTTAAATCGTCCATAATTCTCCTCCTCTTGCCCAAGGCAAAGACCCTATTGAATCAGTGAGATAATACATTGTATGTGAACATATAGTGATGTGATATTGTTGATGGAACATTCATATATGTATTGAAAAGCAATTCTGGCCGTTAGCAATCGTTGGGCCTTGGAGCCAGACACATGGTCAGTGTAGCGGGGTTGCACCACTCCACCCCCCCCCGTAGGCCGTATGGCGTGAGTGGAAATACGTATATAAATGAAGCCAAGGCATAAATATATATTGTGTGAAACATACTGTGGATGGCTTGGTGAAATTATGGAGCCAGCAAGCGTTATGTGTGGCATGAAACAGTGTTGTGAAGGGGCAAACCTGAAGTTGGGAGGGGAGAATTACCGGTGTTTTTAGGGCTGGAATTATTGTGATTCTGATAGTGTAAATGCGTATGGAATTGTATGAAATATACGTCAAACAAGCTGCGAGTTTCCGTGAACGAGTGTGGTGTGTGCTAAAAATAGCGTTGCCTCATGCTCTCAGGGAGAAGCTGACTCACACACACACACTACATAACTCCTTATCTTCAAATCCGTGGTCTAACTGGATCAACACCCCTGGAGGAAGTGAGTTCTGCAAATTTTGTTGATATATGTAATAATCTATTACCATTACCTCTCACACTTTCAGACAAATATCCATTTTCTCCTACAGATTACACATATGAAAGAAAGTAAATCTCCACAGCAGTAACTATAGAAGAGTTATGTTTATGTGTAGTAGGTTATAACAATAGAAAAACATCCATGGAAGATGTAATAGTCTACAGATAGGGGAAAAAGAAAGTTAGTAGCATACAGTAGTCTTCAGGCCGGTGTGCGAGGAAGAAACAGTGTGTGTAAAAGTTGGTAGCGATCGGAAGAGTAACCTCACTTTGTCGGCCAATTACTCGAAAACTATTAGACTTTATCGATTTCCTGTTACAACCATCATCAATACCACTAAATTCTACGTAAGATCAATACCAGAATGTAAGCCTTTGGTAGCGTTTTGGGGGTAAAAGGCGAGAGAAATGTTTTTGTTCCTAGCGGTTGTTGTGTGACATGACAAGCGCTCGGAGTAATAACATCATTTTGTCGGCCAGTTACTCGAAAACTATTAGACTTATCGATTTTCTGTTACAACCATCATCAATATCACTAAATTCTATGTATGATCAATACCAAAATGTAAGCCTTTTGTAGCGTTTTGGGGGATAAAAGGCGATGGAAATGTTTTTTTTTCTCGCGTTTATCAGTGACATTCGCTCGGAGTAATAACCTCACTTTGTCGGCCAATTACTCGAAAACTATTAGACTTATCGATTTTCTGTTACAACCATCATCAATACCACTAAATTCTACGTAAGATCAATACCAGAATGTAAGCCTTTGGTAGCGTTTTGGGGTAAAAGGCGAGGAAATGTTTTTCCTCGCATTTGTTATCAGTGACAAGCGCTCGGAGTAATAACCTCACTTTGTCGGCCAATTACTCGAAAACTGTTTGACTTATCGATTTTCTGTAACAACCATGATCTATACCACTAAATTCTACGTATGATCAATACCAAAATGTAAGCATTATGTTACGTTTTGTGCGATAAAAGACGGTGGAAATGAGTGTCTCTTCCCGGCTGTTACCATTGAAAAAGGCTCGTAGTAATACTCTCATTTTCTCTGCCAATTACTCGGAAACTATTGGACGTATCGATTTCACGTTTGAACCATGATGAAGAGCAGGAAATTCTATATATGTACAATACATAAAAATGTAATATTTCTCATAAGAATTCGTGGTTACGTAGACGGGAACATTGGCGTACGCCATGCGCGCATCACGAAAGTCAAACACGCACGGAGTGCCTTGTACTTTTTTTCGATTTACTCGAGAACTATGAGGCGTATGGGGTTTTCCCGTCACAGTGGGAAAGCTGGATAATGTGGGCATATTACTATGTAATAAAACGTTAGGTCCCTGGGAAAACTTAGCTCTCAGAGGTCAGTGAAAATTTTTCGAAAATGGCTCTCAGTTTTTTGACCATTTTCTCGAAAAGTATACATCGTATCTAAACCAGATTGGTTTCGTTAGAAAGCTGATGAAATTCTCTATGAAAAATATTAGATCATTTTCCTGTAGGATGGAAAACATTCAAACGGTGATGTTGGGAAGTCAAAAATGTTTACTCGACATGCCTTCCAGGGCTCATAACTTTCTGTGCTGTTGTTTTCCTGTGTTTTGGTCATGTTTATCAGATAGAACAAACATCCATGCATACCTAGACATAGGTTTCATGGGAATACATTGATTTTGGGGGGGCGAAAATAAGGCAAGAATGTGTTTCATTCGCTCAAATTTGCTCAAATTTGCCGCGCGCGCGCTCACCGGCCGGGCGGCTTCGTAGTCGAAATTCCGGGATCAGAAAACTTATTGAAACTTATCGTGCGCGAAAGGGTTAATTTAATACCCATGATTTGATGCCATTTTACATTTACTGTATAAACAATAAACCACCATCACTTTAATAACTTACATAATTCAAAAACTAGTGTACTTGCTAAATAAACTGATATGTAAATAAATGACGGGAATCGTCCTGACGGCGAATTGACTTGAACGGGAATTGTCCCAACTCAGCCTCACAGTCACAGCCCTCACTCATCACTGTCAGAACTGGCTGGCTGGGTAGGGCTAGCTAATGAGGCTGGACCAGTGGACAAGTGTGTGTGGTCCAGCACCGACAATGTGAGGACGTTTGTGTTGCGTTCGCACATTCACTTTTCACTGAGCTGTGGATGATCCATCGTTGTAGTAAATCGTTCCCATCGTACAGTGGGCATAGGGTACTAAAATTTTGATATTGTATAAATGAAATATTGTATAAAGAGGCATCGTATAATGAGGGATTACTATATAATATAATATTACAATATAATGCTATAATCATAATAATAATACAATAACAATAATACTACAAAACATTAGATCATGTATACATGCCACCCAGACATCCCCAGCTCGTCATGTATACATGCCACCCGGACGGGATGGGTTAATGCTCCAATTTATTTTTTCCTAGTACTTCTCTTGTCAGGTAGGAATTCCTGTTTGTTTTTAGGAACTTTATTCTTTTCACAGTGGCATGTGGAGAACTCTAACACATTTCCAGGAGGCTATATTAAACAGTCTTTTAGCGTCTTTTCTGAATCTTTCCATTAAATCTTCATAAGTTTGTGTTCCTTTTTTTTTTTTTCCATGAATGGCTTGAAACGTTGTATTTCTGGTAGTATTTCTTGATACATGCCATGACTGTAATGATGGCATGTGGGAAATCTTTTTTCCAAATTGTTTCCAACTGTAATGACACACTGTAGACAATATCATTTACAAGAGGATTTTTTATTCCATTCTAAATCAGTTGGTATCATGTATGCAACACAACTTGAATAATATCCTAGTAAGAAGGCAGGGCATTTTTGGTTAACTTCTTTTAAGGATCAAATAGTGGACTGGTGACACTTTTCCACGTTTCCACTTTTCCTTTAGTTTTGACTGGCATCTTAATTAACACTGTTTAGCACAATTTAAGTCTGTAAGTCAGTCCTCACTGAAAAAAAATAAAACATTAATGTTGCTCCAGCATCACTTGTGTTCTGGCTGAAAAAAAAAAAATGTACAAATTATAAAGCCTTCAGGGCCAGTGAAGATTAAGGACAGAGGCCAAACATTTATGAGAGGTTGCCGATGTGATGTTGAAACTTTTAAGCACCCATGGCCGATGAGTTACTGAAATAAAGTTTTGTAACTCCACTCTAATATATATATATATATATATATATATATATATATATATACAGTCAAGTTGCCTATGGCACAGACTTCCATGATGCAGTTTTCTATGACACGGCAAGGTGCCAGAACAAACAAAGAAACAAAACGCATAAAATACCTATGGTGCTGTGGCAGGGCAAGGTTTGAAACGCCTAGGCAAATTCCCCTGGCGGCTGGCATGCTTCCCTATTTGTAAACAAATTAGATGGTGACCACTTCAGCTCCATACTACAAGTGCTCCAACTGTGGACTTTTTTTCTCTCTTATGAGGAAGTTTAACTTCATCAAATTCAATGTATTAAGTAACAGTGCCATTTCTAGCCTTTTGAGGGCCTTATAAGAAATGCCATTTGGGGTTCCCTATTTTATGAAACTATGGTGGGGGGATTCCAAACCCAAAGGTGGTCTGGGGGCACACCTTTAACATTTAGATGCATCAGTCTGGTGCACTGTAAGAGGAAAAGAGGCTTGATCTGTGAAAAACTCTTAACATCTTTTTTTCTCTCAAATTCAAATCAAACATTTCAAGTTGACCACAGCAATTTAAACCTACAGAAAATGATAATAAGTGGGACGCACTGGGGCTCCCCTACGGGATTTACCGAATCTGCATTATAACATCTCCAAAATGCACCGAGACTGCTTACTCCATCTTTTTACAGCACACAAATCCATTCATTTGACTTGGCAGCAATATCCATGACTTTACAATGGTGTGTGTTCATATAAAGATGACTACACTAAAGCCCCCTAGTCGTACTGATTGTTATTTACCCTATATGTGATAGATTTTAGCAATGGTTATAATGGTTGGTATTGATGAAATATAAGCAGTTTTACGCATATTATCTGTAAATAATAATACTTTAGACATATATTATTATTTTCTTCTTAGATATGAAAAGTTTCAGCATATATGAGCTGAGAGATGAATCATAGATTCTTTATTGAGTTTGTACTTTCGCCCCTACGATCTCTGTCCACTGGAACCGCAGTCTCTGAAGAAACTCTTATTTTTTTTCTTTTAATACCTCCCTTTCCTTGGGGGAAGCAGCCTAGGTATATAGATATAGATACCTTTGCTGGTGACCACTGAGAGTATTTGAATAAAAGTATGAATCAAGAAATATTCGTACATATGTGTAAAACTTATAAATCTTCATCTTTTGACATATATAGCCTAGCCAACACTGCAGAACATTAGAACATCACAAAGTATTTTGTGACATTATTAGGCACGGGACTCACCTTAAATGAATGAGAAAAATTTTGTAAATATTATGTTTATGAAAAAAAAAATCAAGATGTGAGCATTCTACATTGCCCTCAAAATAAAATTGGATTTTAAAAATTCTGGCAGTATTTAGTATCTGCGCCTTCCTGTGAATGCTCCTTTTTCAGGAGATTCTGACTTAAAATTTCAGGAGAAACGAGTCCAAGCTCGGGAATTACTTATTTAAATATATTGCTTACATTACTCACTTTATGGCACTTACAATAATTGGTGGGTCCACCGTACCCCCCTACAAAATTTATTTCATGAATATCGAGTGACTCAACACACATTTTAATGAAAAAAAAAGCCAATAATGGCAGCTCAGGGGCCCCCTGGTGGCTACAGGGACCCTATGCAACCGCGTAATTTGCATATAGTAAGAACGGCATTGTTATGTAATGAAACATTAAAGATTCTTTGGGTATTGTGACTAGTTTATAGGTTTGTTCATAAAACCGCTATGAATAGGTTAGCGATGAAGCACCTATCTCTGAGCTAAGATGAAGTATAATGCCTCCCATCATCATCAGCATCATGTATATAAGAATGATTATTAATGTGTTAAATGTGAGTTTTGTTGACACTTGAGCATACAGACTTTATCAAATAAACTTCGTCAATCAGTGCTTGACCAGGCAGCCTCCACCATCTTTAATGTTTTGGTCAGTCAGATGATCAGCTGACTTCGTCTAAGTTCTGAGATAGGAGCTTCATCACTAACCAGTTCATATCAGTTTTACGAATGATTCTTTTATACCCAGGTAGACACAAGGCCGATAACTCTCCCGTTTTTTGTGCCTACTCTTAAGTGTAATACATGCATTGACTGACTGCTTGATTGTGTACCTGTGTAAACTGGGGGCAAATGGGGAAAAGTGTGGTGAGAAGGGAGACTTTGGGCGAACATCCAGAACCAAATTCCATTTTTCCCATAAGTTTAGTTATTTCTATGGCATGGTTTTCAATGGCGCGGGATTGTTCCAGAACCAATTACCCACGCCTTACGGAACTTGACTGTGTATATATATATATATATATATATATATATATATATATATATATATATATATATATATATATATATATATACACACACACACACACAGTATATATCCCATTGGGCCCCAGTGTCCTCAGTATACACAGTATATATCCCATTGGGCCCCAGTGTCCTCAGTATACACAGTATATATCCCATTGGGTCCCAGTGTCCTCAGTACAGGATGGAACTGGGTTTTTTCAAAAATTAATATAGAAGAGAACCCCGGGGTAGGGACCTATGAGCTTCGCAACTATGAGCCGACAGGCAGAAGGCGGTACGCCTAGCACCCTTCCAGCCAAATCCCTCACACAGGAACTCTGGGAGTCAGTGAGTTAAATAATATTATATTGCAAAAGACCCATTTGCATATGAAATGCATCTGTAAATTCAGGTTTTTAATTGTTGGACTGCGATACTGCAGGCAAGTGCCACATGCCTGCAGCGATATTTTCATTAACAGAATGAAACTTTACACCAAATGCATTTCAGTGTAATTATTGTAATTTCAAAATTAATATGGTTGAGATACCTTTTTTTTTTACAGTCTTTGTGTTGGATGAAATAAATCAGAGTGCGCCTGTCGACCACTAGCACTGCAGCATAGAGAAGTCAATGACGTAAAAAAAAAAAAAAAAAAAAGGGGGACGGGGTGTTGAGCAATCAAATGAGTGGGACGACCTGCAAATTGGTAAAGCGTGAGACTGAGGCAAAATATAATATATTCAGAACATGAATGTTGTTGAATTGGTGATCTAGTGCAATGATTGTTATAATTTATGAATACAACCTCGAAGACTGATATTGTGTGCATGAGGACATGCACGCATACTCATATATGGGCACGCAGATGCACATACATTAACAAGCATGCATACAACTAGTGGCCTCAATATGTAAAAATTTGTAGGCTAGTAACTGTTTTGAGGAACTGAATAAAATAATATAGGTGACAATGCCAACTAGAAATATTTTACATCAGTTCAAATTCATTCCTAAGTCAAACATCGTTAACAACCCATTGTATAACTTATTCATACTAGGAATCCAGATAAACCTTAGCTGATCAAACAGTACCAGCCAGTTTCTAAATTACTGTATACTCCTCACCCAAGGTGACATTTATAATTTACACCGACCTCAACATTGATCCTATCATACTTTACGTCCTCCCACCATTCACCCTCATTCATACTCGACACAATTTTATCGATTACTGCTCCCCTGCACCCTTCCACCGTGACGTGTAGATTATAAGGCATACTTTATTCCCAACGACGGGGGAAAGAGAAGAGTTGGGTTGTATTACTGATGATCATTTGATTTTTATGGCAATAAATATAGAGTACATTTGATGATTTTACTTCAGATAGTATTTTTTTCTTGGTAAATTTTTAGAAGTAACCAACGTTTTCTTTTATTATTATTTTTATGTTTTCCAATGCAAAATACTGTGTTTTAATTAGTTTTGACCTTCATTTTGGGGGGAAAATCCCCCTTTTGGAATTTTGAGTAAGATTTCCAAAAGTGGGTTTATCCCCCAAAATCAAGATCAAAATTAATTAAAAACGCACTATTTTGCATTAAACGAACCTAAACTAACAACCTAACCTAACCTAGGCCTAACCTAGGGCCTGACATAAGACCGAGTGCACACGCCTGCACCAGCCAATATGGCGCGACATTCATCAGCTACTGAGCGACAGCCTAACCTAAGTTACTATATGACTATCCCTACAAAATTTGTTCCCCCAACTCAAACTAGGCTTAAAAGGTAAGTCTTAGTTAGAATAGTTCAGGGACTTAATATAATGAAAATTGGTAACGTTGGTTACTTCGATAGTTATACCTTTTTCTTTGCTTACTCAGTCCTTTAGGCATTATGTGCTATGTGTGGGAGGTCTGGCTTCGCACCTTTGTCTTAGTAGACACCAGTGAAAAATCAAGGTTTAGCTGTCACGGATGCGTCTGCTAATAATTTCCAACCGGTAGCACCGTATTTTACCACTTAAATAGCAGTTAAGAATGTTTCCATCCATTACATTCCAAAACTCTAAACCAAACAATAATACCAATGTATGCTTTAAATTTGTGTAACCTTTTAAGCATATTTTAATCATTTACCAGCCCTTAGGAATTTTATCACCAACAACGTTTCATCTAAGTTATTTTGTTGTAATCTTAATAAACATTCATGCACTTCTACTACAAATTTACTGTCAGTGAATAGAATGGGATATGACTGTTAAGGACAAGTGTTTTAATTAATATATTTTAAAAAATCTTCACAAATTTCGAATGATGTTAGTTACTAGTGACAGCAGAATACTGGTGCATCTAGACCTTTACTGGCAGATCTAACTCCGCCTGATAACACCCTAACATATTCTCAGTTTCAAAGGCCACTTCCACTCATACCACCAGTTCCCAGTCTAAGCACACACACACACACACACACACACACACACACACACACACACACACACACACACACACACACACACACACACACACACACACACACACACACAGAGGGAGGGAGAGAGAATAATCACATCTTTATTTTCCAGGCATAGGGAAATGGCAAGCTTGTTCACCATTGTTTTTGATACTATCTTGCGTTTTTTTTTTTGGGGGGGGGAGGGGGAAACATATGTTTTAACTTTATGGTCATATTGCAACAGGATTAGTGTGCTTCAAGCTGGAAGGCGGTGGTAATGTGACAAGGCGAAGTGACGTCAGAATTTCGGACTGCGTGGGTTTTGGTGCTATCAGGCAGCCTTACTCCAAACAGTACCGGCCTCTATACACTGCTGCTAAGGAGGTAACCTGTAGACGGCTAACACCTCGGACTGCCAAGTGTTGCCATTTCGTAAGTTACCAATCTTACATCGATTAATGCATGAAGAAGCAGACCGAAACAGCCTATAATTAAAATTCCCATCACACCCACCATAGGGCCCTTCAAATTCTACGTAGTTTTCATTGCATAAGGCTGCTATAATATGACGAAGGGGCATGCAAAGGGGTGCTATGAGACTCCCCACGGATTCCAGTACTGCGCTGTGGTAATCCTCTCCCGTTCATCAGGGGACGCTCTCCCTTTCGTGAGTTAAGACTACCAAAAGATACGAATAGGGCAAGATGAACGCCTGCCCTCAGTTTAAGACTACGGCCGTAAGAATACGAACAAGAAGCCTAGGACCAGGTGACGACTAAGAACCGAACAAAGGACATGGTGCGGATTGTGACATGGAATGCAAATTGTGCGAATAATGAAGTGAAAGAGAGACAGATTTTCGAGGCGCTTGAGGATGCAAAAGTGGATGCATGTGGAATAACTGAGAAAAAATGGAAAGGTGAGAGTGTGAGAGAATGGGAGTATGGATGGCATATATGCCTGGGAGTAGGTAAGAATGAGAGCACAAAGAGGGAGTTTGTATTGTTGTGTGCAAGAGATGGTAGAAGAATATAAGAGAGTATGGATCCGTCAACTCAAGGATTCTGTGGGTAAGACTAAAAGGTGGACTACAAATGTGGGCAATTGTGTGTACGTATGCACCAATGCAAGATCGTGCAAGCAGAGTGAAAAAAGAGTTCTGGACAAATGTGGAAGCGTGCATGGAAAAGTTTGAAATGAACGAGAGAGTGATTCTGACTGGAGATATGAATGACACAGTAGGGAATGTGAAGGCAGATGGAGTAATTGGTTAGTAGGGTATGCCAGGAGAAGTGGTTGAGAATGGCAGTGCTCTAGTGGACATTTGTGCAGGGAGATGGTTGGTGATAGCCAATACTCTCTTTAGACTTAAAATGATCCACAGGTATACATGGCGAGTGATGAGAGGGGTAGGTAGTGAACTGAACGAATGGAAGGCAATGATTGATTATGTGTGTGTGGAAAATAGAATGAGAAGGTGTGTAGGCTAATGGATGCAAGAGCATATGGAGATTGAGGGAGTGGATTATTTGACCACCACATGGTGGTGGTGAAAGTCAAGGTTCAAATGCAATAGATAAGTAGGAGAAGGGAAGGACAGGAGGAAGTAGTTCATACAAGGAAGGCAGAAAGGTTACAAGAGGTTGGATAAAGGGCAGAATAATAAGATAGAAGTGGAGGAACGATTTGGAGCAGATGGGGGACGTGAAAGGTGTGTGCAAGATATTCATAGAAGAAATCCGTGCAGCACGTGAGGTGGTGTGTGGGATGAAGAGAAGACGATAGGGGATGCAAGGAACAGCATGGTGGAATGAAGAGGTGAGACAGGCTGTGGCTTAAAAGAAGAAAGCACATAGTAAGTGATTGAAAAACAGGGTTGTGGAGGAAGTTGAGAGACGGAAGAAGGAGTTACATGTAGAGAGTAAGAGAGAGGTGAAAAGTTTAGTAAGAGAGAGTAAGAACAGACTGAGGATGAGGACTTTGGAAGGAATTTGAGTATAAAATGGAGGGAATGTATAAAAATGTCCTGGAAAATGGTAAAGAGAGTTAGACAGGGTAATAAAGAAGTAGACTGTAGCACCAGTCGAACAAGGCAGTACTCCCGAGGTTGATGGCAAGCTGGTGCTAGGGAGAGCTGGAGCTCCCGTTTCACCAGCCCTCAGGACTTGATCCTGACCATCTCCCTTTGCTGAACATTTTCAGTGCATTCATTTACACAGAGAGTAGGCCAGCATACTCTCATAATACCTCTACCTTCAACTGTCTACACCACACTACATGTGCATAACATATCACACCTTCTGTTCACTTCTTTAGTAATGGCCGCTGCAACCTTACTGTCAAATGAGGTGGTATCTCAGATTGCCACCACCGGCAGGGAAGGGCTGGCGGCACAGGGTCCTCCCGGTCGCCAACAAGCGACTGTGGCGGCAGCAACTGTTGCTATTTCCAGGAATGCTCGTCGGTGAAGAAGTGACAGTGCGGCCTTATTCTTTACCAACATCCGCGGCCTTACCACAAATTTAATCTCAGTTCATTTTTTCCTTTAGTTCATATCCCCTTTGGCCCTTTTCCTCACAGAACCACAAATCTCACCCTCTACCGATATACAGTATCTCCATTTTGTTTTCCCGGTTACCATCTCCTTACAAACTTCCGTAACAAGGGCGGCACCTGTTCTTATATCAAATCCCAATATGCAGTTGACACTATTTTAAACTTCACTTCATCCAGTTTTGATTACTCATTATATAAACTAAATTGTCAAAACATTACCAAATATATTTGTGTAGTTTATCGTTCCCCCAATGCTTCTTCGGAACCCAGTGTATTTGATTCCATATCCACTCAGTTGAGTAACCTTAACCTTGTCCTTAGCACTGAAATTACCATTTTGAGTGATTTTAGCATACATAATGTTGAATGGTTATTGCATTCTGCCCGTACTGAAGACACTGGTCTAGAGTGCGAGCTGTTTGCAGAATCGTTTAATCTCACCAAGTTGGTAAAGCAACCAACCAGAATACCTGATAATCCTGACCATAATGCCCATCTCTTGGATTTATTCTTGACAAATAATCCAGATCAATACAGGATAGAGGTACTGTCACCACTTGGATCCTCTGACCACAATCTCATCAAAGCCTCATTAATTAACCCTCCCGCACCTCCCCGTTCTGAACCTGTCAGGGTGATCCGATGGCACTTTGATAGGACAGACTGGGATGGATTTAGAAATTATCTTACTGACATTCCATGGCAGTCTTTCTTCTCTAGTGATCCCAATTCTACCCAGTCCCACATTTGTGACTTAATACTAGCTGGTATGGATTTATTCATACCAAGACAACAGTTCACTAAAAGATCAAACTCTCCAAAATGGTTTGATGGCAACTGTGCCAGAGCAACAGCCCAAAAGTCATTAGCATATAATTCTTACTTAAAATAAAAAACATCTGAATCACTTTTCCAATTTAAAATAGCTAGAAATCATGCAAAAGCTGTATTAAATCTATCTAAATCAAACTTTCTTCAAAAGCAAGCATCAAAACTACTTAACCCTAATGACAATAGAATATTCTGGTCAACTCTTAATTCTTTCAATAATAAGTTTAACAAGTCATCTTCCATTCCCCCACTAAAATCTTCACATGGCAACATTACAAGTGACCCGCATGGGAAAGCAGATATCTTTGCCAGTACCTTTGCCAGAAACTCTACCATAGACGATACCAGCCAGAATGTCCTAGTACTGGAACTTGATTCTCCCGAAATTGTCCCACTTAAAATACAGACAAGATACGTAAAATCCATCCTAGACAATTTACCTACCAACAAAGCTCCAGGCCCAGACGGAATTACGCCAATTGTTTTGAAAAATTGTTCCCCAGAACTTGCCTCTGTCCTAGCTAAATTATTCAGACTATGCCTACTTACTTCTTTATTCCCAAATTCATGGAAAGAAGCCAATATCCACCCAATTCCGAAGAAAGGAAGTTCGTCTGACCCCTCCGATTACAGATCAATAGCTGTCATATCTTCTCTTGGTAAGGTAATTGAAACTTTAATTCATAAGCACATTGTTAAACATCTTGAATCCAACAACTTAATTAGTGATAGACAATATGGTTTTCGCCACGAAAGATCCACCATTGACATACTCAGTGTCTTAACTCATACCATCCATCAATCAGTTGATCTTTTTGGAGAAACTCATGCAGTAGCTCTTGATATCTCTAAAGCTTTCGACAGAATATGACACCGTTCCCTGCTGTCCAAACTCCCTTGCTATGGACTAACGTCTCTTGTTCCTTTGATTTCTTCACATCTTTGTGACAGGAAAATAAGAGTAAAAGTAGATGATGTATATTCCAATTTCCACTCAATTAACGCCGGCGTGCCACAGGGATCAGTTCTGGCGCCAACCCTATTTCTGGTTCATATTAATGATCTCTTTTCTGTCACCCACAATCCCATTCACTCATATACAGATGACTCAACACTACATAGTTCATTCACACTCAGACACCCATTTACAAAGTCTAATATCTCTACATCTCAACTCAGTACAGCCATCTCCATAAATCAAGATCTATCTACGATCAGTGAATGGAGACAAAACAACCTTGTCACTTTTAATGCTAGTAAAACTAAATATATACAGTTTACTAATAGACAGAGATTGCTAGATTCGTACATTACCTTCAGTGCTTCTAATATTCCCATCTCCAAAAGTATTGAAATTCTTGGCGTCTCACTTAACAGTGCCCTCAGCTGGACCTCTCATGTCAGATCACTTGCTAAAACCGCCTCAAAGAAACTTGGATTATTGTACAGAGTCCGTAACTTCTTCGCCGATGAGCAGTTAGCTATAATTTATAAGAGTCATGTGTGCTCTCAGCTTGAATATTGCTCACCCTTGTGGAATGGTTGTGGAGAGATTGCATTAAGACAACTAGACAAAATTCAGAACAAAGCTGTTAAAATCATTAACAACCCTGTCATTACATATAAACTACCTCCCCTGCAAGTAAGAAGGAATATTGCCTCCCTTGCATTATTTTACAGATATTTTTTTGGCAAATGCTCAGACGAAGTTGCGTTCCTTCCCTCGTGCTACACGAGCATTTGGTAGCGCTCATGACTGGAATGTCACTCAGCCATATTGCAGAATTCTTTCATACTCCGAACTGCATCTCTCTGGAACTTGCTTTCTCAGAGTTGTTTCCCTCCAAATTTCAACCCACAGCTGTTCAAGTCTAACTGTTACAGATATTTTATGAACGGAGGACGCCAGTAATCTGGTGTATGGATTGTTTTTTTTTTTTACTCATTTGTTTTTCCTTCCTCCGTTCTGTTATTTATAGAAAAAAAAAAATGTCGGGGTGTGAAAGATAAAAATGGTAGATTTATAGTGGAGAAGGGAGAAAAAGTCAGCAGACAGAGAGAACATTTTACGGAATTGTTGAACATAGAGAATGAAAGTAATGCGATTATAAGTGGCACGGAAATGGCTGGGAGAAGGAGGGAGGTGAGAACTGAGGAATAAATCAGTACAAAGAAAGTAGAGGAGGTAATGAAGAAAGTCAAAATGGGGAAAGCCCCAGGAATTGATGGAGTGTGTGGAGCAATGCTGAAGCATGGGGGCGAGATAGTAGTATAGGGGATATGGAAGATGTGCAGACTGGTCTGGGAGGAAGACAGAGTCCCGGAGGATTGGAAGTCAGGTATAATTATTCCACTGTACAAAGGAAAAGGGGAAAAAAGAAATGTGTGGTAATCATAGAGGCATTTGTCTTCTTAGCGTAATAGTAAAAGTATATGGCAGCATACTTGTTGACAGAGTTAGGAAAATAACAGAGGAATAGTTGGAGAAGAACAGGGAGGTTTTAGGAAGGGAAGAGGTTGTGTAGATCAGATTTTCATTCTTGGGTCTTTAATGGAAAAGTTTCTAGAGAAAAGAAAGATGTTGTATGTCGCATTCATGGATTTGGAGAAACCATATGACAGGGTGGATTGACAAGGAATGTGGAAAGTATTAAGAATATATGGAGTAAATGGGAAGTTCTTTAATGCCGTGAAGAGTATGTATGAGGGGCCCAAGGTTACAGCGCATGTGGATAGTGAACTGAATGAATGTTTCTATTTGAAAATTGAATTGAAACAGGGATGTACCATGTCCTCATGGTTGTTCAGTCTGTATATGGATGAGGTTATAAAAGAGATACAAGGTAGGGCAGTGGATGTTGGAGCCACCCTGATGAGAGAGGGCAGTGTTTGGAAACTCCCTGTACTGTTGTTTGTAGCTGATACTGTATTGTTAAGTGAAGACGAAGAGGAATTGCAAGGATTGCTGAATGAGTTTCGGAGAGTATGTAAGAAACGGAATCTAAAGGTGAATGTAGGGAAGAGTAAAGTTATGGTCTCCGAGAGAAATGAAGCCACTGAATGTACAGTGAGGCTGAATGAGGAGGAAATGCAAAATGTGAGGACGTTTAAGTACTTGAGTAGTGTGATGAAAAAGGATGGAAGTTTAGAGGGTGAAGTGCTTGAAAGGGTAGAACAGGGAAAAAAGATTGCTGGTTCTTTGAAAGCAGTGATTAGGAACACGGAAGTGAGTATGGAAGTAAAAAAGTTGCTTCATTACAGTATTGTGATACCAACCCTAACGTATGGAAAGTAAACCTGGACTATGTTGGAAGGACACAGACCAAGAGTGAGTGCACTGGAAATAAGTTTTTTTGACAGGAGCATGTTGAGTTACGTGAGTCAGACTGACTAAATGTGGAAGTGAAGGAGCGTTTTGGTGTGAATGTGGATGTGATGGAATGCGTTAGGATAAATACACTGAGGTGGTTTGGTAATATGGAGAAGATGGAGAACGAGAGACTAACGAGGAGAGCGTATGCGAGTGAGGTGGAGGGGGGCGAGGGAGGAGGAGGCCAAGGATGAGATGGAGGGATGGAGTGGAGAGGTATATGAGAGAGAATGGGGTGTGAGCTGGGAGCAGGGCAGTGAAACGGCGTTGGACAGGACGACATGGAGGTGATTTGTTTGTGGCCACCCCTTTCGGGATTGAGGCATCCGGCAATAGACAGAAAGATAGAACTTTTTCAAACTGCTGCAACAAAGGAGGTGGGTAACATCAAGGAGATTGGCTTTAGATAATGAAACATTTGCATCAAAGAAACAAGCTGACAACATAAAGGGCAATTAACTCACATTAATTGTAAAGAGTCCTAGTGGAGCGTATGGTATTCTTTATCATTCGGTTGGGTCTAATTACATTAATTAGTAAATTATGAGATACAAAAAGAGTCCCCCGGCACCCCCTCCCCCCCGAATCTGAGTGAGGACGACAAACTATTGTGATTAACCGCAGTAACGCTACTTTACCTCAGTCTCTATCTGTTTGGCGTCCAAATCAGGACTGTCAACTTTCCTGCAGTCAAACGCAGACCAAATTATAACTCAGACTTTGGGATTTAGTGATATCTGAAGTGAGATGCACCTTACCCTATTAATAACGTTATTACAACTATTTAAATATCTCTACTCCATGGCCGCTGAAAGTTTGACGCACGTTAGCAAAATATTTTTCAACTTAAAAGGGCATTATGCTTTCCTATACTCATTTCTTATGAGATACCCTGCATACCATTATAATACCAACATTTTAATGCTGATTACATTAGTTTTTCTTGCTCTCTCACTCAAATTTATTATTTTCCACTATGCATATGAATACATAATTATACTGTATATGGAGCAATGCAGGCTTTAAAGATCTGGCACGACTGCGGCGTATATTTGAGTTCCATGGCTGAACAGGGTTCAGGAACAGTAGGCAGGTTGGTGTGACTGTAATATGATAGGGTTGTAAATGATGAGGGGAAACGAGAGGAAAATGGTGTTCGATGAAGGAAGGTGTATCGTAATGGCGTTGTGCCAGATAGAGATAACAGAGTGAAGCAGATGGATGGGCAAATATGACATGTATTATGTTAGGTAAGAAAATTCGCGGATGAAGTAGAGCCGGGTGGTTTGTTTTCGAACGGCGAATGGTTCGTTCGTTCGTTTGAAGATTTCCTGCACATATAGTGCAGGCCGGGCCATACATTAGCCCGGTCAGTGGGGTATGGGCTGATTAAAAAATAGTAAGTGGGGAGGACAGGACCTGGGGATTGCCCAGCACACACGTCCTGTCTCCTGACTGGCTTTGTGGTGTGTGTGGCGAATGGTTTACTTATGAGCGATAATAAACGCTTTAACTGCATGTGTATCAGCATTTTCAGTTGCTGAATTTTTATGAAAGAGAAAATAAGGCCAGTAGCATGCAAGCTCGTTCGCTTCAAGTTAGATGGACAGAGGTGAAATCAAATTAGGGATTCTTATATGAAGAGACTAACATGGGTACCCGTTATTGCCTGGATAAAGCCCTATTATCATGCATACCGGCATTGTCTGGGACTCTGGATGGCCACTCCCTCTTTGGGAGAAGACCCCCGGGGTCCCATTTTACTCATTAAACCTGTTCTTCCTTGGGCCCCTTTCCCCAGGAATATATTCCTCATGGGCCTCCTACTACCAGGGTCTTATTTGCCTACTACCAATCCACTCACCCACCAACCTGCCCATCCACCCCACCTGCCCTGACAACCCCACCAATCCGTTAATTCATCCGACCAGTTGTAGCTATACATGACTGAACATCTATTTAAAAAAAAAATCACGGTAACTAACTTCCATGTTTCCACCATACTGGCGTTTATTTCTAAGCAGTTGTAAATCTTGGCCATCAGGGGCACTGCAATTATTCTTGGGGGTCAGTCCCCCTCCTCCCCCACCCCCCCCAAAAAAAAATAAAACGATAAGAGAAAGTTGAAATACGTGAACGAAACTTCCCAGGTGAATTAGTCTGGTTAATCCACAGGTCTTCCACTACATACAATTTTCCAGTCTTAAGTTTAAGGGGGCCAGCCTCCCTTCACCTAATTATATATTCTCAGAAGTAATGAAGAAAAGGCAGATAAGGCTCTGATATCTTAGTAATGCGATTTTTAGCGAGTGTGTACCCCTAACGTTTCTTGGGTTCAGTCCCCTCCCCAAAATAAAATCAATCGGAAATTGGAGAAAGTAAGCATAGTGAATTTCGACTAAAGCGGCATAAATACTCGTATCACAGGACTAGATATGCACTTTCCATGCTTTGTCTAAATGCACAAGAAGAAACTGCACATCGATATTTGGGTGGCATGGCTCCCCTTCCCCACGATTCTTGGGGTGGTCAGCCACTATTAAGAAGAAGAAAAATTGGAAATATGATAAAAATGTGAATAAAACTTCCCAAGTGAGTTCATCTGTTTACTCTGCAGGTTTTCCACAACACAATTTTCCAACCATGATTTTAAGGGGGGTATATAATTCTTAGAAACACTAAAAGAAGTGCAGATGTGGCTTTCATATCTTAGTAGATGTAGTATAAAAACTCTCATCCGGAATGCGATATCTCGAGTGTGTGAGCCCCCCAGTGGTTCTTAGGGGGGTCAGTCTCAACTGTCTCACTTCTAAAAATAAAAATGTCTGGAAATAGGGGAAAGATTTGAATGACACTTCTCAGGTGAGTTCGTTTGGTTGCTGGGAAGATCTACTATATACAGTTTTCCAACCATGATTTTTTTTTTTTTTTTTTGGGGGGGGGGGAACCCTCTTCAGCAAATTAATAATTCTGAGAAATACTGAAAGGTGGGCATAAATGACTTTAGTATCATAGTATATGTTGTACAATTGACTTTCAAATGTAATGCGTTATTTGGGGTGTGTGACCCTCCCACTGACTCTTGATTTTTTTTTTTTTTTATGTGTCCGACTTCTGGGCATAGGCTTCACAGCCTGCTCTCAAGGCCCAGTAGTTCTCCTACATACCATACACCTCTCTACATGTCACCACTTCGGCGCTAACACCCACCGTCCATATTGAATACATGCTAGGGCTGTCTCATACAGGACTGGTGTATTGGTATTAGCGGGGGTACTTTTATGACATGTCGGCGGGTTATCTGGTAGATCAGGAAAGTCTGCTTTTATGAAATTCAAATCCTTAAACTGTTCCCTGCCCCAGTCGGGATTCGAACCTGGGTCCATCAGGACTGCAGGCCGCCTCTCTACCGATTCAGCCACCGCCTCCCCTCCCAAAAATATAAGCCGCGTTTTTGCAGTCCAAGCTGGAGCTTGGGATTTCAAAGCACGTTTTGGGGGGGCTTGGTTTCTTTCTGCAAAAACAGTCCGGGATATGCAGAACAGAAAAATTATGCATGCCAATCGCAATGTAAACATAGTGGTTCGCCGAAGACCATCATCTGGCGAATATGCAATTTACACGTAGCCTATAGTTGTGTTGAACTGGCCCTATATTTCGTTAATATTAGCCACCTGCACCCCAGTTTTATGTACATTGTGCTAATTTCATTATATTTATCACTTACTTGTCATTGTTGGCCATTCTCATTCTCCCCAAGCTGCACCAAGACTGCTCCCGACCACTATTGGATGAGATACAAAGAAGATCTTGGTTTCAGCGACAAATGCTTGGGCCGGATTCGTATCACTCTGGCCGACAAAAACGGCGCAGCTTGGTTTAATCGAAGATGGCAAAAACGTGGCTATAAATGATCAGAAATAAAGAAAAGCAAGCTACACGTATTTCAACGAAAATTGCGTTCATGTCCCAGGATTGAGTATGCAGTTCCTGTTTTCTGTGAATGCATAGGAAGAAACTGCTCATCTGCTTTATTAGCTGTGGATGTGGCATTGATAGTATTGGTGGTCGAAGTTGTAATGGTGGTATTGGTGGTGGTAGCAGTGCTGGTGATGGTTGTAGTGTCAATGTTGGTAGTGGTAGCCATGGTGGTCATTGCGGTAGTGGTGTTAATGGTACTGGTGGTAGGTATTTTTTTTTTATGCGAGGAAGAAGGAACCAAAGGCCATGAGCCCGCAATAACAGTTCCCTCCAAGAGAAAAACAAAATACAAGAGAAAGCCAAATTCAAGATCCGTTCATTTCGAGATGCCTGGACACACTGCGTTTGAAAGACTGGAGATCATAGGCAGCAGGAAATACAGACAGAGAGAGACAGTTCCAGAGTTGACCTGTTGCATACATGAAGGACTGGGAGTAACGGTTAACTCTTGCATTAGAGAACTGGACAGAAAAGGGATGAGAGTTTGCTGCTAGACGGGTGCTACGCGCCCGTCGTACAGGTGGAGGAATGCATGCAGACAGTTCAGAGGAGCAATTACCATTAAAGTAGCGATAGAAAAGAGATAAAGATGCAACAGTGCGGCGAAGAGATAGAGGTTGAAGGGAGTCAATAAGAGGAGGAGAGTTAATGAGACGAAAAGCCTTTGACTCCACCCTATTGAGAAGAGCTGTATGTGGGGAGCCTCCCCACACATGAGAGTTGTACTCCACACAGGGGCGGATAAAACCCCTGTATAGAATCAACAATTGTGCAGGGGTAAAGAAAGAACGGAGTCGGCTTAGCACACCCAATCTTTTGGAAGCAGATTTTACAAGAGATGTAATATGATCTTTCCAAGATAAGTCCCGAGTAAATGAAACCCCAAGCATGTTCAAGGATGATGCAGGATTAAGCTGAATATTATTAAACATTAGTGGGTATACCTGTGGAAGATTTTGACGGGTTGATAGGTGTAAGAACTGAGTCTTAGATGCATTAAAAACAACAAGAGTATTTTTACCCCAGTCAGAGATACAAGCCAAGTCAGACATTAGGTGTGCCATAGCTTCATCCCTTGTTTGTTGAAGTAACTGCAGAGATGGGCATTGCGGGAACCGAATGGAAAGGTGAAGGGTGGAGTCATCAGCGTATGAATGGATAGGGTTAGATGTACAGCTTAGAAGGTCATTGATGAATAAAAGGAAGAGAGTTGGTGATAGGACAGAGCCCTGAGGAACACCACTGCTGATAGATCTAGGAGAAGAACAATGGCCGTCTACAACAGCAGCTATAGAACGACCAGAAAGGAAGCTAGCGATGAAGGCATAGATAGAAGGAGAGAATCCGTAAGAGGGCAGTTTGGAAATTAAAGATTTATGCCAGACTCGTTCAAAAGCCTTTGAGATGTCAAGTGCAATGGCAAAGCTTTCGTCCAAGTCCCGAAAGGAGGATGACCAGGAGTCTGAAAGGTAGGTGAGAAGATCGCCAGTGGAGCGCCCCTGATGGAACCCGTACTGACAATCAGAAAGAAGGTTGTGATAGGAAAGATGCCTTAAAATTTTTCTATTGAGAATTGACTCGAAAGCTTTTGAAATACAGGACGTTAAAGCAATTGGACGATAGTTAGAGGGTTGGGAGTGGTCACCCTTCTTTGGGACTGGCTGAATGAGAGCAAACTTCCAGCAAGACGGAAAGGTACAAGTTGACAGACACAGACGAAGGAGTGTGCCTAGGTAGGGTGTAAGCACAGAAGCACAGTTCTTGAGAACAACAGGAGGGACTCCATCAGGCCCATATGCCTTGTTAGTATTAAGGCCAGTGATGGCAGAAAATACATCAGCTGAAGAAATTTTAATGTCAGTCATGAGGAAGTCAGAGGCGGGAAGTGATGAAGGAATTGCTAGTGTTGCTAATGGTGATAGTAACGGTAATGTTGGTATTTGTGGTGGTGGAATTGGTGGTGGCTGTGTTGGTGGAACTGTTTGTGGTGGTAATGGTGGTGATGTTGATGATAGTGGTGGTGTAGTTGTAGTAATGGAATGGTAGAGGTGTGGTGGTGGAATTGGTGGTGGCTGTGTTGGTGGAACTGTTTGTGGTGGTAATGGTGGTGATGTTGATGATAGTGGTGGTGTAGTTGTAGTAATGGAATGGTAGAGGTGTCGTGGTGAAGGTGGTGGTGGTCGTCGTTGTGGTGGTGAAGGTGGTGGTGGTCGTCGTTGTGGTGGTAAAGGTGATGGTGGTCGTCGTTCTTGTGGTAAAGGTGATGGTGGTCGTCGTTCTGGTGGTGAAGGTGGTGATGGTCGTCGTTGTGGTGGTAAAGGTGGTGGTGGTCGTCATTGTGGTGGTAAAGGTGACGGTGGTCGTCGTTGTGGTGGTAAAGGTGACAGTGGTCGTCGTTGTGGTGGTAGTGGTAATGATTCTACTTATCATACGTATATTTTATAATGCAATATAAAATTGCGGAAACTTAGATATCTTATAAAATGCATACAGGTTGTTACATTAAAGGTAGCACATAAATCAGTCTTCGTCTACGTCCATTGGGAGTCAGTCCACCTGTTCATACCCTGACAGATTTCCTCCCATGGACTGACTCTACCTGATGGACCCACTATGACCATGAACCTCTTTTTCCCCATTAGCTTATTTTGACCCTCGAATCTATCTTAAGCAATGGACTTATTTTCATAAGGGATCTTTTTACTCTCACTGACGTATTTTCCCCATTGTTTTTATATTTCTAATGGTCCTGTTCTTTCATTGGACGTATTTTTTCTCATGGACCTATTTCCCTTTGGACTAGTTTTTGTTCATAGAAATCTTTTCCACATCAACCTCCACTCACAATGGATCTTTTTTTTTTTTTTAATGCGAGGAAGAAGGAACCAAAGGCCATGACCCCGCAGTAACAGTTCCCTCCAAGAGAAAAACAAAATACAATAGAGAGCCAAATTCAAGATCCGATCATTTTGAGATGCCTGGACACACTGCATTTGAAAGACTGGAGATCATAGGCAGCAGGAAATACAGACAGAGGGAGACAGTTCCAGAGCTGACCTGTTGCATAAATGAAAGACTGGGAGTAACGGTTAACTCTTGCATTAGAGAGTTGGACAGAAAAGAGATGAGAGTTTGCTGCCAGACGGGTGCTACGCGCCCATCGTAGAAGTGGAGGAATGCAAGCAGACAGTTCAGAGGAGCAGTGACCATTAAAGTAGCGATAGAAAGGAGATAAAGATGCAACAGTGCGGCGAAGAGACAGAGGTTGAAGGGAGTCAGTAAGAGGAGGAGAGTTAATGAGACGAAAAGCCTTTGACTCCACCCTATTGAGAAGAGCTGTATGTGGAGAGCCTCCCCACACATGAGAGTTGTACTCCACACAGGGGCGGATAAAACCCCTGTATAGAGTCAACAATCGTGCAGGGGTAAAGAAAGAGCGGAGTAGGCTTAGCACACCCAATCTCTTGGAAGCAGATTTTACAAGAGATGTAATATGATCTTTCCAAGATAAGTCCCGAGTAAATGAAACCCCAAGCATGTTCAAGGATGATGCAGGATTAAGCTGAATATTATTAAACATTAGTGGGTATACCTGTGGAAGATTTTGTCGGGTTGATAGGTGTAAGAACTGAGTCTTAGATGCATTAAAAAGAACCATATTATTTTTACCCCAGTCAGAGATACGAGCCAAGTCAGACATTAGGTGTGCCATAGCTTCATCCCTTGTTTGTTGAAGTAACTGTTGAGATGGGCGTTGTGGGAACCGAATGGAAAGGTGAAGGGTGGAGTCATCAGCGTATGAGTGGATAGGGTTAGATGTACAGCTTAGAAGATCATTGATGAAAAGGAAGAGAGTTGGTGATAGGACAGAGCCCTGAGGAACACCACTGTTGATAGATCTAGGAGAAGAATGATGGCCGTCTACAACAGCGGCTATAGAACGACCAGAAAGGAAGCTAGCAATGAAGGAACAGATAGAAGGATAGAAACCGTAGGAGGGCAGTTTGGAAATTAAAGATTTATGCCAGACTCGATCGAAAGCCTTTGAGATGTCAAGTGCAATGGCAAAGCTTTCGCCAGTCCCGAAAGGAGGATGACCAGGAGTCTGAAAGGTAGGTGAGAAGATCGCCAGTGGAGCGTCCCTGACGGAACCCGTACTGACGATCGGAAAGAGGGTTGTGATAGGAAAGATGCCTTAAAATTTTTCTATTGAGAATTGACTCGAAAACTTTTGAAATACAGGACGTTCAAGCAATTGGACGATAGTTGGAGGGTTGGGAGTGGTCACCCTTCTTCCTACCTTGAGCCTATTTTCCCTGATAAATGTTTTCCCTACATGGATCTTATTTCTCCATTGATCTTTTATCCACTTTGATCTATTTTTCACCACATACCCATTTTTTCCCTTGATTTTTTTCCCTCATTACACTACTTTCCCCACGACCTATTTTGCCTGCCGACCTTTTTTCACTCATCGATCTATTTTCTCCCCAAGGTGAAACGTCTGAATCTACACACGGATCTTTCCACAGCAATGGACCTGTTTCCCCCAAGGACCTATTTTTATCCACTGGACACATGTTACAGTTTGGGCCAGTTTCTATAAGGACCCGTTTCCCATGGACCAATTTTTCCACATGAACTTATTCCTATCGTGGACCTAATCCTACTATGGATATTTACTCCGTTGACCTAAGCCCCACGGCGGTCGTGGTGTAACTGGCAGTGGTAACATTGGTAATGATAGTGGTATAACCCAGGCTATGAGAGATGCTGATTGCTCAACAGGCCATAACCTTATACTCACCATACTGCAACTAGTTATATGCCCATATACCATCCTCCAAAAAGCTAAATTGTACAGTAGTATGTTAAAGGATGCAGCAACTTATAACACCTTCGAAAACATTTTTACAGACAAGCACTTTCAATGCCCACCACTTTACCCAAACAACAATGCAACAAACCTAGATACAGAGTGGCTGAACATGAAGACGCTGCTCCAAGGGACTGCAGAAGAATCCTTTGGTTTCTTCACTCACTGCTATAGAGACTGGTTTGATGAAAATGCCAAGGACAGACATGACCTCGCAATGAAAAATATAGCACATAACTGGTTGGCCCATCGTTGCTCCTTAACCCTAAAAACTGAATTCCAGAATCTAAGAAGTGAAACTCAGAGAAAACTGCGTGACATGGAGAACAGATGGACTAAGCAAGCAGAAGAGCTACGAAGACTGGCTGATATTAATGGCCAACATGGGTTCTACAAGTCCATACAAACCATCAATAGGCCAACCAAACACAACATAGTCCCTGCTTGATCAGCCGAAGGAGAGCTCCTGAATGACAAGCAATCCTAGAACGATGGGTACAACAATTTAATACCTTACTTAATCGGAGAAACCCGGTGGAGCACAATATCTTTGATCATATCCGAAATGCTCCTCAAACGGCAGATTTGATGTCCCACCTACACTTGCAGAAACTGTTCAGGCCATCTGATCTCTCTCTCTCTCTCTCTCTCTCTCTCTCTCTCTAAAAAAAAAAAAAAAAAAAAAAAACTCTTGATCCTGTTGGCATACCATCTGAACTAATGAAGAAGAGTGGCCAGTTACTCCACCAGTGCCTCCTTGATATTATACTACCTGGAACAAAGGACGAATTCCATATGACAGGCTTTCCTCTGATACTGTAACTATCTACAGGAAGCAAGGGGATTGCTTAAACTGTGACAGCAGCAGAGGTATCTCCCTCCTTGTTAATGCTAGCAAAGTACTAGCCAAGATAATGTTATTCAGACTGGCAAAACATTGGACTGAGTATGAAATACAGTGCGAATACCGGAAAGAAAGGAGCACCTGTGATGTGATCTTTGTTGGCCAACAGATACAAAAGAAATGCCACGACCAGAACCGTGACTTAAATATTGCATTCACTGATCTTGCAAAAGTGTTTGACACTGTCAACAGAACTTTTGTGGAATGCTCTTTCAAAATTTGAGGTTCCAAACAAATTTCTTACCATCCTGAACACTCTGCATGACAACATGAATGCTCGTGTGTTCATAGGAATGTGGATGTGGGCATAAAGCAATGATGTATCCTGGCTCCTGTCATTATCAACATCTACCGCACTGCAGTCTCCCTTTTAAGTAACAAACATATGAACCCTGATAAAAAAAAAATGCAGTTCCGTCTAGACGGAAACATATTTAATCTTAGATGTATTCAACCACAATGAAAGATTTAAATGGTCATTTCCAAGAGCTAAACTAAACTGGTGAATGTGCTGTCCTTGGACATACCCCAGAAGCCCTGCATCAGAGTATCACCATGGTCTCCAACATGTACAGTAGCCCAACTAAGTTTTGAGACCAAATATTATGGTAGTTTGATAATATGGCGTCCCTGACTATAGTATTACTCGCGTAAATGTGCGGCTTTGGTGTGGCCCGCACCTGTGTACAATGGTGCCACGTTTCCCCAACTTGCGATGTGAAACGGAAGCTCTTTATGTACAAGGCATCACAAATACGATAAATTCAGATGAATAAAACTTACACTTGTGTATTTTAACGGAAGAATCAACAGTAATCTTATTATGCATAAAATATTTATATAGTAACACAGAAACATGGCACACATATTGTACAGTGTGCTAAAAGAAATTGTAGTCACTTTTAGTGGTTTTTAGGGTAGTTTTAGGGTGGGTAATAATATCACAGTTATGGATATAAGATAATGAGCCTAAAAAAAGAAGAAATATGCCAATATCCAAAGTAAAAGAAATAATTCATATAATTCTTGTGAGTGGCAGCACTGACACACCCAGTCTGGCCTAAGGTAAAGTACGTACCTCCATAGACCCAACCATAGCTTGTACAGGTGTTGCTAGGGAAAAATGCTCACATTTACTGGCTTTTACTGTAATTTTAAAGGCGAGGAATAATCACATTTATAATCATAAGCTAATATGTAGGACAAAATATTAGGCATATGCCAATACCGAAGTAAAAAAAAAAAAAAAAAAAAAAAATTATTCACTCGCGAGCGGCAACACTTCACACCCAGTCGATGGCCAAGCCATTGTCTACTTAGACGAGACATGGATCAATCAAAATTACTCTGTGTTCAAATGCTGGGTAGATAGCAATGCAAACAAGGCCGTGGGAGTGAGGGTGCCCACAGGGAAGGGTTCCCGCTTGATTTTGCTGCACGCACGAACCAAAGATGGATTTGTTCCTGGAGCAACCCTTGTTTTCCAAGCAAAGAATGTAGGAGACTATCATGAACAGATGAATGCGGACACCTTTGAAAAGTGGTTTAAGAATCAACTGTTACCCAGCATTCCATCATCTTCTGTTATAGTGATGGATAATGCATCCTATGACTCCAGAAAAATAGATAAACCACCAACTACTGCAACCAAAAAAGCGGAGATCCGAGAATGCCTGGAGAAGAAGGGTGTTACAGTGCCAGATGGTCTCCTCAAAACGCAACTCCTGCACCTTGTGGCTCGCCACATCGCAGCTGCAGATACAAACTACGTCATCGATAAGACGGCCTCAGAACATGGACATAGGGTTGTACGCCTACCCCCTTACCACTGCCAATATAACCCAATCGAGCTAATTTGGGCACAGGTTAAAGGCTACGTGTCTAAAAGAAATACATTCAGAATTGCAGATCTGAAGCCACTCGTCCATGAGTCAACAACGTCACGGCAGACAACTGGAAGAATGCTGTGAGGCACGCAGAAAAACTGCAAGAGGATGATGAAAAGAGAGATGTGGTGATTGATCATTACATCGATTCTTTCTCTATCACTCTCACATCTTCTGATAAGGATACATCATAACTCTTCTATCCTCTTTTTCGCACTTTTCTTCCTCATGTTTCTCTTCCTTCTGTTTCTTCTGTTTTTCTGCCTTCTGTGAGAGATAGAGGAATAGGCCTATTGGGGACACCTCTTAAAAAAAAAGGCGCTCCAAGACAAATACCTCAAGGGTGGTGTGGAAATGATGTCAGATTTACAATATATACAATATCATGTAAAAGAAAATATCCAATATGTCTCTTGCAATTAAAGAGAGAGAGAGAGAGAGAGAGAGAGAGAGAGAGAGAGAGAGAGAGAGAGGCAGGCAGGAGAGGGGCAAGGTTGAATGCATTGTCTGCATGACGGGGGGTGATGGTGGTGGAGGCATTGTCAGGCTGAGAGATGGAGGAAGGGGAAAGAGAATGAATGAATATCAATCATGGTACTGCAATAATGGGTCATCTGTCGCCGTATACAAAAAAATGATAAATATCACTAACTATAACAAAACCAAATTAACAAATGAAAGCACAATTATAAATAACTTATAAAAGAATCAAAAGTACTCAGGGTGGCTCACATCTCCCGCCAGGAGAGAGAGAGAGAGAGAGAGAGAGAGAGAGAGAGAGATAACGGTATAGAAAACGTGGAACACTGTACACAGGTGCGGGCCACACCACAGGTGCAAATTTTACGCGAGCGATACTATAGTCTCTACTCTCGTCCCACGCCTGTACGTATGTTGATGTCTGGTGGGCGGGTTGAGGGCACCCGCTGCATCTGATAATATAGGTATCGTGATTATTTCGTTTTATAATGGAATTCTCTCTCTCTCTCTCTCTCTCTCTCTCTCTCTCTCTCTTCGTACTATTAGGACCCGGACACACTTGCCCCCGAACATGTGATCGACAAGATGAAACGAAGCACAGGGTTAGAGCTGCTTCAGTATTCGAGTCTGAACGTTGGACGAACCCTCGAGCCTAATTTCCTCTTGACGATCACATGTTCAAGGGCAAGTGAGTCCGAACCCATACACACACATATGGGTGTGACAGTTACTGCAAATTCTCCGGACCGGAATCGAATCCATGGTTCATTTAGGCATTCGTTCAAGAGAGTATGATAGGTCTCTCTCTCTCTCTCTCTCTCTCTCTCTCGACATCAGCATACAGGCTTGGGACGAGAATGACGACTACACAGGGATCCCATATTATCAAAATACAGTACTGTAATATTTGGTCGCAAAACTTAGTTGGCTACTATACAGTCTAGGATTTACCAGTAAGTTCTAAGACACAACTTCAATACGATTTCCGGCCACAGATGACGCTTTATTTATTTATTTACTTTTTTTTTTTGGGGGGGGGGGAGGGAGAGGGATGGAGTCAGGAAGTAGGAGACGCGAGAACGAGGTGAGAGGGGTTGGTGGGTGAAGCATTGGCTCCCTCATTCATTGCTTCGGGAATGTGTGTGTGTGTGTGTGTGTGTGTGTGTGTGTGTGTGTGTGTCGACAAACGAATTACACAAGTAAATATTAAAAAGAAAAAGCTAATTGGGGTAGTGTAATTAAACAATTTTTGGTGAGTAATATTCAAATATGATGTCATCGTGCCTGTCTGTGTAATACTCTAGTTAAAAAATTTCATCACTTCCCTTTTTACGCTGCTTCACTGTGAATCTCTCTCTCTCTCTCTCTCTCTCTCTCTCTCTCTCTCTCACACACACACACACACACACACACACACACACACACACACACACACACACACACACACACACACACACACACTACATCCCTTCCTATTGCCGTGTGACGTGAAAGTAGCAATCAATCGCCTGTTCATCTATCAATATCCAGAACCCTCAATTCCGCGAACTGTGGCCACAAACAAATCGCCTCTTTGTTGCTTTTCCCCTGCCATTTGCCTCTCCTCCTTCCAACTCACACCTCCCTCTCTATTTTCACTCAGTCCCTCCATCTCATCCATGGCTCCCCTTCCTCCTCTCCCCGTCCGTGACATATACTCTTCCAGATAGTTTTTCATTCTCCATCCTTTCTTCAGGACCACCCCATCTCAAAGTGTTTATCTTACCGCTTTCAGTGACACCCACTTCACCACAACTCTCTTTAACTTCTTCTTTGTTTCTTTGTCTCTCCGCGTAACGTCACATGTTCGTTTCGGATAACTTATTTGCCGTGCAGGCATTTAATCAGCTAATTCAAACTAGCTGTAACTAAGAATCCACTACATTGTAAGAGTAATTATACATCTATATACTAGATATAATGAATCAGGTCTAACGACCTGTTTACCTTACTCAACTACCTTTACTTGAAGGAAAACATAAGGGTTCAGGTATTTTTAAACATCTTTGACAGTGACTATGGTTAAGACAAGTATTAAATTAATATTGCTGTCTATTCTTAAGAAGAAAACATAAATTATTTCTAGCTTCTTCGTAAAAGCAATCCCAACAAGCCGGCCAATTCTACCGCTATTCTTATGATGGTGCAAGAATCATGAACTGTATTATTAAAGTTCGTTCACCATGAAATGTCGTAGCATTTCGTATTTCGGAAGTCGGTATCAGGCAACTCAACGGCAGAATACGAATCAAATTGTCAATAGACACTATCAAGGGATGGTTCCGACACAGCCATGTCTTAATATATAATTTTTCGCAACTCAAACATATAGTTATTAAACTGTTCTTCAGTATCTAGTCTTACTTTTCATGTCTTTTATACCAAAAAAACATCGCCTAAAGTACATAATAAATGACGCTGACACGTTAAGATGTAATCAACATAAATTTCAATTTCTCCATATTTTCTTTCTTTCTTTGACCCCTGTAGCAAAATGAAATAACCGATTACTTTTTTTCTTCTTTCCACAGAGGAGTTTCATTCTCTACTGGGACAGATGCACGGAAGATATTGCCCGGAAACGGTCAAAGGTAATAGGTCGGGATTGAGCTAACGTGTACAGTTTTAATTTGATTAGACAAAATATAGTAGAAGGGGAAAGGGTGAGCAAAGGGTGCAGTGTTTCACGGTTTCACGACTCTGTCAAACTTTCAGCCGTTAAACTCGGTTTTTATATGGTTTGACCTAAACTTTGTGGAAGGATTAAAGTCAAACATTGATTAAATTGTTCAGTGTTGATAACAATGGGACAAACAACAAGGTCACACGACAAGGTCAGCTTAAAGATTTTTTTATCTATTTTGAACTCATCTTAGTTGAAGAATCATGCTCGTGCAACAGTTAAATAATTCCAGTATGAGAACATCGGTCAGGGGTCAAGATCACAGAGTTACAGTAGGTCAAAGGCTAACTTATAGATCGATCGCTAGGCGTGGATCTTCCGTTCTCTCAGTGCTCCTTCTCTTTTTTTTGTCCTCCAGAATATTGTAACTTCAAGAGACTTTCCGATAGGGAGTGGGTTAGTTGGAGCCTTTACTAATCCCTTCATTACCCTGATGCTCAAAGTTGAATAATTTACAAAAGTCTGCGGACCTCTCTTACACAGGGGCTGTAAAAACTGAAGGGGAATAAAAATTATATCAAATGTATGAAGATGTAGAGATGGCAGTGTGCCAATGTCATCGGAACAAGATCAACCCAGTAAAACCAAATGTAATGATATATATATATATATATATATATATATATATATATATATATATATATATATATATATATATATATATATATATATCAGTCATCCAATCCTATGTCACCTAATACAGGAGCATAGGAACCCGGGGCTAGGCAAGTTGATCATGATATTTAAGATGTGAGTGACCGGCTTCACTCATCCCTGAGTGGTACTACTTGAGCAATAAAACCCAACCACCCTTTGAATATAAACCTACACAGGCTCAATCCGACTGGAGCACCTTAATTACCCACTAAACCACCAGGCACCATAATTTGGTTATATAGTTACCACCCAGCTTAGTAAATGACTTCCTAATGTACAAGAAAACATTTGGCTTGTCACTCAGTGTAGTCACCCATAGGCAGAAGGAAGAGGAAAGAATGAAAGAAAGAAAGACAGAAGAGGAAAGATGGAAGAGAGGAAAAGGCAGACACCCAAAGCAGCACTACATCGAGTGAGTGGATGCTGAGCACCCCACCCACGACTTACATATATACATAGATAGATATATAGATAGATAGATATATATATATACTTTTTATATATATATATATATATATATATATATATATATATATATATATATATATATATATATATATATATATATATCCACTCACTCGATGTAGTGCTGCTCTCGGGTGTCTACCCTTTCCTCTCCATGCTTCATTCCTTCCTTTCTCTTCTGTCTTACTTTCCTTCATTCTTTCCTTGTCCTTCTGCCTACGGGTGACTTTACACTCCCTCTTCTATCTTTCTTTCCTTCATTCTTTCCTCTTCCTTCAGTCTGTGGACGAGTCTACACTGAGTGACAAGCCAAATGGTTTTCTGTACACCAAGAAAGCATTTACTACTCTGGGTGGTAACCATATAACCAGATTTTGGCGCCTGGTGGTTTTAGTGGGTAATTATTGCGCTCCAGTCGGATTGAGCCGGTGAAGGTTTATATCCAAGGGGTGATTGGGGTTGATTGCTCATGTAATACCACTCAGGGATGAGTGAGGCTGGTCACTCTCTTCTTAAATGTCGGGACCTTATATATATATATATATATATATATATATATATATATATATATATATATATATATATATATATATATATATATATATTATATTTTGGCCCAAACTGGGCCAAGGCCCAGGCTGTAGGCCCCCAAAATATACATATAAATAAATGTCTTTTCGGCATAACTCCTTTCAAATCCGTCACATCGACATGAAACCAAGACCTAAATGTGCATCTTTCAAATCTGCATCCTATAACATACCTCATTACATCAGGCGGGTCACCCCCCAGTTAGTGGTAGGGGGGGTCAATGTTAGGCCTAAGTGGGTAGGGCCGAAAATTTCAGATGAGCATAGAATCGTCCATTTTTTTCCTGATTTACTCAAAATTTTAAATGTGACATCTTTGACTTGATATCCTGTTGTGTTTATATGTCAGCAGTAAAATGACTGCCGGGGACGGGTTTGCTGTGCTATGGCACCGCTCCTTGTATATGTGACTGTCTGACTGTGTGCATGTATCTCTGTGTGCGTTTCTATTTGTGTATAGTCTTTGTGTTGATTCTTTCTCTATGCGTTTGTTTGATGTGTAGTGCAATATCCGTCAGCATGTGTGTGTGTGTGTGTGTGTGTGTGTGTGTGTGTGTGTGTGTGTGTGTGACTAATTTGTTTCTCCCTATTCTACTCTGTTTATCTGATTTTGTCTGTGTCGTATGTCTGTGTGTCTCTATGTGTATCTCAATTTGTCCGTGTTTCTAGGTGTCAGTTTGTTTGTGCGTATGTACACTTATGTGTGTCTATCCGTCTGTCTATTTGTCTGTCTGTCTGTCTGTGTCTGTAAGTATATATGTATGTATGTTTGCCTGTGTGCCGACCATTGTCTCTGTCTGCCTGTCTGTCTGTGTCTCTCTATCTGCGTGTCTGTCGGCCTCTCTGTCTGTCTGCCTCTTTCTGTGTGTGTGTGTGTGTGTGTGTGTGTGTGTGTAAGACGCAAGTGTCAACAAAGTTATGATCTGATTATTACCATTCTTGGTGGAAGGGTTGATGGTCAGTCAGGGGAGTTGTCATAATTATTTTGAAAACAATTCATCAATGTTTAAGGTCACATGGGATGGCTGACGTATACAATTTTTATTTGATTTAGACCAGAGATGGTGGAAAGGCTCATAGCAATGAATGAATGAAGGGTTTTGATATTGTTGACAATCAGTCAAAGATCAGGATCATATGGAAATTTCAAGTTTCACTGTCCTCTGGCAAGGTCAGCTTACAGATCTGTGCTATGATTTAGGCCGAACATGACGGAAAGGATTAGGTTACTGCAATGGCGATGGGATTACTGCTTAAAAACAATCCGTCAAATGTCGGGAATCATCGCAGCGTAACCCAATACATTTTTTTTTTTTTTTTACTTGAACTGAACCATAGTTGGTGGAAAGGAAGAGAGTCGATAATGAATGAGGTAGATGGATCTGCGAATTATGTCGAAAGTGGAAGGTCACAGGCCGTATGGCTTCAGCCAATGAAGATATTAATGGATGCCACGTATACAGTTGTATCTAGTCCAGAGGAACCAATGACTCGATTTTTTTTCTGTAGTCAATACTACCCCGTCCTGAACACAGCTCCATGACGCAACTCCGGGCTAAGCGGCCATAATTTCAAGCGTCAAACAGTGCTCCGGTGAAGTAAGTTATCGTCATAACTGTCCCTACATGTGTAACAAACAGAACAACTACAGGCTGTCCACCAGAGTTTCACGAAATTTGAAGACTCTACTAATATTCCACGACAATTTTTCCAGAGTACCACCGCCTTATAGTAATCATATCACATGGCAATTCAGCATTCAGTTTGTTGAGACATGGCGATCTTTGGTCAAGTTAAACTGGCAACAGTGCATAAATACACTGAAAACAGAAACCACACACACACACACACACACACACACACACACACACACACACACATGCAATATATATATATATATATATATATATATATATATATATATATATATATATATATATATATATATATATATATATATATAATCTTAAATTGTCAGCCTGTAGATATACTTTATTCGCTCTGCAAAGGATATAATAATATGTACTGTAAAGAGGGTTGATATTGCTCATAAGTACTTTAATAATCAATAGGATGGGAAAAGAAAAAAAATCCGAAGGGTATACGTTGTTCTTGTTGTTGAGTGACCCCGTACTATCTGGCCAAGGAGACCCATCAACCGCAGACAACTATCCTTGCAGGATCATTCAGCGTAATGAACCTATGATCCCCTGCAGTAGACAACGCCTTGCCACAGCCAGGCGCGGGAGAATGTGGAAGTTTGGTTCTCGGGTGGACGTCCCATTTGCGTCTCCGTAAACAGTTAACAGGGGCACCATAGTAGGCTCCACACAATACCGTTATTAGACTAAATGTTTACCACCCAGCGTTGTAGGTTTCCAAGGTTACGTGAAACCATTCGGTTTTTCACTCAGTACAGAACCATCTGAATTGGAAACAAGATATAAAAAAAAGAAACAGAAAGGATTGGAGAAATAGGCATACAGGAGGGCAAACACGGAAAAGCAGTGATCAATGTGAAGGAAGAAGTACCGGTAGTTAGCACTGCATTAAATGAGTGGATGAAGGTCACCACCACCTACCAGCAACGAGTAAATGTAATAAATGTGAAAAGCCACGGTTTTCCCCCTGCACGCTCCATTGCATTTTTAAAAATGTATAAGCATGTTTGTAGCGGCTGTGGGAATAGAAGCTCACGTAAAAGACAATGTTTTAAACAGATCTGAAATACACCTTTAAATTTCTTAGCTGGAAAAATATGAAGGACAAATAATAATATTCGGAGCTCAATCGTTAAGTAAGTTTGCATTAAATTTCTCTTTTAGAGTTTTATCAAATATATAGGGGAAAACGTGTGTTTTGTTTTAGAATCGTAGAGTACGGCTCTATGGAGAGCATGAGCCAATATGAATATTAATATAATTAATATAAACAAAGACAAGTTTGAAATCATCTCCCACGAATCATTGGGTTTTTGCTTTTGTGAGTGGTTTGGTACTGGTAAGGTTGATAGGTGGTGCGGTTTGAAATACTGCAATCTAATATACTATACCACTAGCCGTGTGTGTGTATTTTGGGCAGCCGAAACTAAACATTCAAATCGCACAAAAATTGGAACAAAAATCGCAAAAAATTCTTTGATATGAAAAAACTTGGTCCCATCACTATTGAAAACCTTTTACTCAATTTAATTAGCGATCAAATTTTGACCAAAAAACGCCGCTCCCAGTGCACGGTCAGTTGCCGTGGCCGAGTGATTAATATCTCGGACTTGCGTGCGGACAACTTAGGTTCCATTCCCGAAGCGAGGTGAGGGCGCCTTTCTTCGGTACGGAGGCGTCCTGGTGCACCAAAATTGGCAAAATTCGCTGATGTCGAAAAACTTGGTCCCATCTCGATTGATGATTTTTTTATTAGAGTTAAGAGCGATCAAAGTTTGGTTCGGAAATCACTTCATTCGGTACCGGGACTTTTAGAAATCGAGTGTACTCGAGCCATGAGCCCTCCGCAGGAACAAGTGCAAAAGGGCCCGAAGAGCCCACGAGCACTTGTCTATTCTATAAAAACAGCTCTCCCTGTGTGTGTGTGTGTGTGTGTGTGTGTGTGTGTGTGTGTGTGTGTGTGTGTGTGTGAACTTGTATGTTTAATGGTGGTTGGTGGTTGGGTGGATAAGGATGTGAGTAGTTGGGTGGGATGGGCAGGGTGAGTGGGTGGGTGGGCTAAGTGCAATTTGAAGGGTGAGTGGAACTGGTAGGTAGCAGGGTTGGCTGGGCTAGTGCGTGGAAGTGCAGAGTGATCTGGATGGGTGGGTGAGGGTGGGGTGGAGGGGAATGGGATGGGATGGGCAGTTGAGCAGGCAGGATTGGTGGATGAGTACGTGAGTGGGGTGAGTATTGGGAAAATGGGTCCAAGGTGTGAAATGTCTATGGTAGGAATAAGTCCAAGATAGGAAAAAGTCCATGTGGGAAAACAAGGCTGTGAGAAATGTGTCCCTGTGGAAATTGGCCCAAGGTGATACATGAGGCCAATTGATAAAAACAGGTCCATGGGTGAAATACGTCCATTGCAGTGCATAGCTGCATGTGTAGATTTGGTGTTTCGCCTTGGTGAAAAAAAACAGCTTGCTGAGAGAAAACAGGTGCATAAGAGATCCATGGTACAAAATAGATAATCGGGAATACAGTCTCAGGAGGTAAAATCAGATTCATAGAGAGAAATAAGCGGATGTGGAGAATAGGAGTCTGGGAGCAGAGAAGAGATCCATGGGGAAAATGGGTTCATGCAGAAATAGATTCATGAGGGAAACTAACGTCATGGCAGGAATATCACCATCAGGAAAATAAGATGATGTTGGAAAAGTCTCCAAGAGCAAAAATTGCTCCGTGGGAAAGATAGGTCCATGGGGAAGAAGTCCATGGGGATTTTGGACCCAAGGGTAAAATATGTCAGGGGGGAGGAATCTGTCAATGAATTTGGTGAAGCTGATGACTGATGTAAGTGCTATTGCTAATAAAACGGCCTGGACACACTTTAAAAGATTTCTATGTTTCCACAATATCATATCATCTTGCGTCATTAAATATCTATGTTAGTGATACTACTACTACTACTACTGCTACTGCTACTACTCATGCTGCTGCTGCTGCGGCTGCTGTTGCTGCTGTTGTTTCTGCCACCGCCGCTGCCACCACTGCCAGAACCAGACCCAGAACCACCACCACTACCAATACCACAAACGCTACCACCACCACTACCGATACCACAAACACTACTACCACCACTACCAATACCACAAACACTACCACCACCACCACCAATACCACAGACACTACCACCACCACCACCAATACCACAGAAACTACCACCACCACTGCCAATACCACAGAAACTACCACCACCACTGCCACTATCACCACAGCCACTACCACCACCACAACAACCACCAACACAACTACCACTATCACAACTATGACCACGACAACTATCACCACCAATCACAACCATCAACACCACAACTACCACCACCACAACTACCACCACCACAACTACCATTACCCTTACAAGCATTATGATTACTACAACCACTCCAGCACCATCATTACCACCACTACCACTTCCACCACCACCATTACTGTCACCACCACTACCACCATAGCTACCACCACCACCAATACCACCCCTAGTACCACCACCACTACCACCACAACTACCACTGCCACCACAACTACCACCACCACCACTACCACTGCCATCACTGTCACCAGTTACAATACCACCACCACAAGGCCTAGCTCCATTACCCCCACTAGCATCATTACCACAATCACCACCACTACCATTACCACCATTATCACTGCCACCACTATCGCTAACACTACTACTACCACCACCACCACCACCATTCCCATTACCACCACCACCACCACCGCTACCACTGCCACCATCCATAAGGCAACCAATATCACCATCATTACCAGCATCCCTATTACCATACCCACCACTGCCACCACTAATACTGCCACCACTATTATCTCTACCACCACCACTGCAGCAAGTTACAACTACAACTGCAGCCCCAGCTGCAGCAGCACTAACTACAAATATAATGCAAACTACCGTTTAACCAAATTTCCAACAACAAAACACACACACACACACACACACACACACACACACACACACATGATGCATACGGTAACACAGTGCACCTATAGCTGGCTCTATTACTACTACCGCTGCTACTACTATTACTACTACTGCTACCAAGAAAGTATATGTGCAGTTTCTTTTTGTGCATTTAGACACAACATAGAAACTGCAATCCTAATCCTGCGATATGCATGCCTATTTCCTTGAAACCCATAGTCTCAATTTCCCCTATTGCTGATCATTTTCATTTTTTGAGAGGCGGCTGACCCCCCACGAATCACTGGGGATACACGCTCTTCAAGTATGGCATTATAGATAAGAGTTCACTGCACAACATATGCTAAGATATCACAGTCTTATTTGCCCTCTTTTTACTATTTATGAAAACTTTTAGTTGGGTGAGGGGGCTAACCCCCTTAAAAGTCAGGGTTGGAAAACTGTATGTAGTGGAAAACCTTTGGTTTAACCAGACAAATTCACCTTGGAAGTTTCATTCAAATATTTCCCCTATCTGTGATCTTTATTTTTTATTTTTTTTTTTGGGGGGGGAAGGGGGAGTGAAGAGGGCGCCTGACGCCCCAGGAATCATCACGGGGGGCTCATGTTCCCAAAATATCGCATTACGGATAAGAATCCATTGTACAACATGTACTAAGATATCAAATCTGTAACTGTTCTTCCCATATCTTGTATCCTTTATAAGTATTGAAAGGGGACGCTGACTCCCTATAAAAAATGAAAATTTTAATACAGTGGGGGACATTATCAAGTAACCAGACGAACTGACCTGAAAAGGTTCGTAGAAATCCATTTGCTCACTTTCCCGTAATTCTGATCACATTCATATTTGGAAGGAGGCTGACCCCCCCAAGAATCACTGGGACGGTCACACTTCACAAATTTCATATTACGGGTGAGAGTCCATTGTACAACATGTACAAATCTGCTCTCCTTTCACTATTTCTGAGAAATTTTACTTCGGCTAGTGGGCTGTCTCGCCTAAAAATCACTGTGGGAAAATTGTATGTAGTGGGAAACCTTCTCAGGAACCCTACGAACTCAGTGGGATATCTTATTCAAATCCATCAAACAGCCTAGTAAAAGTTAAAACACACACACACACACACACACACACACACACACACACACACACACACACACACAAAACAGGATTCAAGACAAAATGTGTCAGTTTTAGACCGATATAGTTGGACATTCCATTGTTCAAAACTTGTGTTATGTCCGTATTCGCAATGCGAGAGAGGGTGTTGTGTTTTAGTACCGTATTTGTGTGTGTGTGTGTGTGTGTGTTTCTGCAGTCGGTGTGTTTTTGAGTATGTGTTTTTGATGTGTTTTTTTTTGTGTGTGTGTTTGCTTGGTATGTGTATCACTATCAGTCTGCAACTGTGTGTGAGTTTCTGTCTGGGTGCATGCCTAAGTGTGTGTGTGTGTGTGTGTGTGTGTGTGTGTGTGTGTGTGTGTGTGTGCCTTTTTTTAATGTCCTACTCTAGGCATAGGCATCAGAGCCCGTTCCCAGGGCCCAAAGCCTCTCCTACATACAATACACCTCCACATGTCACCACCTCAGCACTAATATTCACCGTCCATATTGAATACGTGCTAGGGCTGTATCATACGCGACTAGGGTATTGGTATTAGCGAGGATATTTATACTACATGTCGGCGGGTCTTCCGGTAGACAAGTAAATTCTGCTTTAATAAAATTCAAACCCTTAACTGTTCCCTGCCCTAGCTGGGGTTCGAACCTAGGTCCATTACAACTGCAGGCCTCCATTTCTCTCTCTCTCTCTCTCTCTCTCTCTCTCTCTGGATGTGTGTGTATGTGTATGAGTGTGTTTCTATGTTTTTCCGTGCTTCTGTCTGCATGAGTGTCTGTATATGTCTATGTTTGCGAATGTATTTGTCTGTGTGTTTATCTGTCTGTGCATGTGTGTTTTTGTGTCCATCTTTGTGTCTGTTAGTGTGTGCGTCTACGTGGGTGTCTTTATGTTGGTCTTTGTGTGCGTCTTGGTGTCTATTACTGTGTGTGTCTGTGTCTGTCAGTATGTCTGTCTGTTTGTGCTTGTCTGTCAGTATTTGTCTGTCTGTCTGTGTTTATATTTATCTGTCTGCCTACCCGTCTGCCTGTATATTTGTGTCTATCTAAGTGGTAGTGAGCCTGTCTGTCTGTTTGGCTGCCTGCATGTCTATCTGTCTGTCTGTCTGTCTATATATGTATGTGTCTGTTTGTCTGTCTCGTTCTGCCTCCCTACCTGTCCCTCTGTGTGTGTGTGTGTGTGTGTGTGTGTGTGTGTGTGTGTGTGTGTGTGTTATTTATTAATTATTATTTATGCAAGGAAGATGGAACCAAAGGGCAGTAGCCCGCAAACCGTTCTTTCAAAGGAAAAAAAAAACAATACAAAAGAGCCAAATTCAAGACACGTTCATTTCAAGATACCTGGACACACTGCGTTTCAAAGACTGGAGATCATAGGAAGTAGGAAATACAGATAGGAGGAGACAGTTCCAGGGTTGACCTGTTGCATAAATGAAGGAGAGGGAGTAACGGTTAACTCTTGCATTAGAGAGCTGGACAGAAAAGGGATGAGAGTTTGTTGCTAGACTGGTGCTGCGCGCCCGTCGTAGAGGTGGAGGGATGCAAACAGACAGTTCATAGGAACTGTGACCATTGAAGTTGCGATAGAAAAGAGATAAAGATGCAACAGTGCGGTGAAGAGACAGAGATTGCAGGGAGCCAGTAAGAGGAGGAGAGTTAATGAGACGAAAAGTCTTTGATTTCACCCTACTGAGAAGAGCTGTATGTGGGGAGTCTCCCCACAGATGAGAGTTGTACTCTATACAGGGGCAGATAAAACCCGCGTATACCCTGTAGAGCCAACAATTCTGCAGGGTAAAGAAGGAACGAGTCGCCTTAGCACACCTAATCTCTTGGAAGCAGATTTTACAAGAGATGTAATATGATCTTTCCAAGATAAGTTCCAAATGAATGAAACCCCAAACATGTTCAAGGATGATGCAGGATTGAGCTGGATATTATCAAACATTAGTGGGTACTCCTGTGGAAGATTTTGTGAGGTTGATAGGTGCAAAAACTGAGTCTGATGCATAAAAAACAACCAGATTACTTTTCCCCCAAGTCAGAGATACAAGCCAAGTCAGACATTAGGTGTGCCATTGCCTCATCCCTTGTTTGTTGAAGTAACTGCTGGGATGGACGTTGCAGGAACTGAATGGAAAGGTGAAGGATGGAGTCATCGGGTTTGCGTGGATAGGATTAGATGTACAACTTAGAAGGTCACTGATGAATAAAAGGAAGAGTGTTTGTGATAGGACAGAGCCCTGAGGAACACCACTGTTGATCGATCTAGGAGAAGAATGATGGCCGTCTACAAGAGCAGCTATACAACGACCAGAAGGAAGCTATAGATGAAGACAGAGATAGGATGATAGAAATCATAAGACAGCAGTTTGGAAATTAAAGATTTATGGCAGACTCGATCGAAATCCTTTGAGATGTCAAATGCAACAGCAAAGCTTTCACCAAAGTCCCGAAAGGAGGATGACCAGGAGTCTGAAAGGTAGGTGAGAAGATCACCAGTGGAGCATCCCTGAAGGAACCCATACTGACGATCAGAAAGAAGGTTATGATAGGAAAGATACTTTTTTTTTTTTTGTCAAGAAATGACTCGAAAATTTTTGAGACAGAATTTTTAAAGCAATTGGGCGATAGTTAGAGGATTGGGAATGGTCACCCTTCTTTGGGACTGGCTGAATGAGAGCAAACTTCCAGCAAGAAGGAAAGGTACAAGTTTATAGACAATGGCGAAAGAGTTTACCTAGGCAGGGTGTAAGCACAGAAGCACAGTTCTTGAGGACAACAGGAGGGACTCCATCAGGCCGATATGCCTTGTTAGTATTGAGGCTAGTGATGACAGAAAATACATCAACTGAAGAGATTTTAATGTCAGTCATGAGAAAGTTAGAGGGGGTACGTGATGGAGGAAGAGCACCGGAATCGCCGAAGGTGGACGTGGAGGAGAAAATCTGAGCGAAGAGATCTGCTTTATCAGTAGAAGAAATAGCTACAGAGCCATCAGAGTAGAGAAGAGGAGGGAAATATGAGGTAAAGTTGTTAGAAAGATTTTTGACAAGGTGCTAGAAGGAGCGGGAAGAATTCGGGCTGAAGAGTTGAGAGCATTTAGTACGGATGAAATTATTTTAGCAGAGCGAAGAACAGACTGGGCCCTTATTTGGCCCGGTCCTCCGAAGGGAGGTAAATCTAAACAACAACAACAACTTGAATAAATACCATCATCATCTTGATTTATTTGTTTGGCTGACATTTTGGTATTCCATATTCTATCGTCAAAGCCTGAAAGCATAAAAAGCTCACATTGCAGAATAAGATGAACTAAGACTAATAAAAATAAATTTAAAATAGAAGCCAAAATAAAATACGTTCAGCTTAAAGTGAACAGAAAAAGAACAGAGAAAAATCTAACTTCTCAGTAAGAAAATATGAATAAAATAAATTGGGATAAATTACTCTAAACTTAGACCAGAAAAACAAAAAAGCGTAAACATGACTTGCTACAACTTATTAGGTAAAAACAGTGTGAATAATAGACAATGCAGTCATAATTATGAACCCGTACAATATCATTTCTTAAGTGCATAAAAAGTCATAAAAAATAACGGTCAATAAAAAACTCCTAAAATAAACTGCCATAAAGACTATCCTAGATAAGTAAAAGTAAAGTGCAAACAATATACTAACAATTTTTAGGTAGACAAGTTGGAACAGAGGGTAATCCTATAATTACATTAAAACTAGGGTAAGTACAGTACCTTTAGAAGCACAGCAGTTCTATTGAAACTTCTTTGTTTCCTATATTTTGTTTGTAACGATACGAAAGCAGTGACTCCATTATTAAAGTAACCGGGCTAATGTATAGCCCGGCTTTCACTATAGATGATGGATATCTTCGAACGAACGAACGGCCAACTGGCGACAACTGAGGAGTTACAAGACAAACAGTAGGTGGTCATGAGTATGCGAATGGTCTCGAATCGCGGAGAACGGTGGTGTAAGGGCGTCCAGACCAAACAGACTTACCGAAGTGTTCAAAAATTCTGGTCCTAAGTGCCTCTCTGTCTTTCCAAAATACAACTGATTACAACTGTTGCACATACATTTGTACACGATAGGCGACTGAAGATTCTCAGGTACCCGATCCTTGAACTGAAAATAACTGCATTACTAGATTAGCCGTAAAAATTACTCTAATTGTGGTTTGAGGGTAAAATTCGCGCAGAAGGCTTCGAATTCTGTTACGGACGAAATAGCTTTGTTTACCCGTGCATGTAACAGGAAAATAAATGATAGGCATTTAGTACATGGGAACAGTTATTTTGGGTTGTGGAGAATTATATATTTTACTCAGAGCTTTGCCAATGTATGTTTCTGTAAACTATTTAGGAAAACCATTATGGAAGAAGATTTCTTTTAGCGATTCTGTTTGAAAATGTAGGTATAAATAACTTGTGCAAATATGGTACACACATGGTTTAAGCGTCATAACCAGGTTCCATTTGTATTCTGTAGGTACTGCATAAACGATGAAAATTTCGTGCATAGACCTGCATAATTATGTAGGTTTCCGGTAAACTGACGTTGTAAGGGATTCACCATTTCCACTAATTTTGACATCCAAAAATGGGAGTGTTTTCCCTCTCTCTAGCTCGACTGTGAATTTAATATTCCGATGTTTATCATTAATGTAATTTAAAACAGGGGAATATGGTCAGGGGCATTAATGATTAAAAAACAGGCATCAACATTCTGTAAAACGTAGGTTCAATACTCAGGGGACACTCACTTAACCACTGCCATTCAGTACGTGAAAAAAACGCTTTGGTTAGTGTTGGGCCGAGCGGTGAACCCATGGCAACACCGTCCTTTTATCTGTAGCACTTACCAACAAACATGAATAAACAATCACTGGCTGCTATGGTAAGAAATTCCTTCATCTGGGATTCAACCGGTTCTCATGGCTATGAACACAGTCTTAACTGGGACGAGCTAATGGCACTTAATGGCCTTTCTAGACACCCATTCCACATAATCATTAGGCCAGATAAGAGTGATGAAGTGTTTCTACTCAACAGGGATGTTTCTAAAATAATTACCATTTTATAAGATAAATCAAATTTTAACATATGCATGGTGACATTTTCTCACTACTCCTGCAACAAGAATATGTAGTAAATCGCTTACTACGGAAACTATAATTAGACAAGGTCATTGATGAAGATCCTCACTCAAAACTCAATGCATCCCAATCTCGCCCTCGGTATTACGTACGGCCCACCAAAGCCTTCAAGGATAGCTGGATAGCTGCCCCTTACGTCCCGCTCTGAAGTTATCGGTACGTTTAACTGTGATACATCCCAATTTCTAATCCCTATTTATTTTGTCCTCTGTAACTACTAACGAATATTCAGTAACACACACACACACACACATACACACACACACACACACACACACACACATACACACACACACACACACACACACACACAGCTGTCTATACATACACATAAGCTGTCTACACACACACACACACACACACACACGCACACCGATCCACCGGTCGGTCCACAAACTGTCAACATCCTGTAAAAAATGATAAGGTAGTAACCGAAAAAACTTTAAATTACATCAAATCCCATGAAATTTCCATGTTCAGCACCGTTAGGATGAAACAGAATTTCATTTAGCTGACTGGGCAGCATTGACAGTGGAGGAGCTGAGAGCTGGTGTAGATGATGTTGTCTAAGAGTTAGATAAATTATAAGAAGAGCGCAACACCTGGACTCACCCATGGTCTAATTGCCGAATATCTGACTTTGCAGCGACCTTGACTTTCTGCTAATTGCTCCACCAAAATTTGGTCACATCAGATCAGCACTGTGTAACCTGAGCTTTCCCTGTGACCATGACCCTTACTCTACCATGTAACCTTCGCCTTCGACTTCCTGTTTTCAAAATCGAAATATTTTTATTCTTGCCTTATCCTACAACCTTCCACACAATTTAGTCTGAAGCGGATGGATACTGTTTACGGTGTCCTTGCCATGTGTCTTGACCTTTGACATATTGTTCTCATTAACTAAAATCAACCCCCTGTGTGATCTTCAACAGTTCCATAAAGCATCATCCAAATCAGATTAAAACTTTCAGCCATACTGTTCACACACACACACACACACACACACACACACACACACACACACACACACACGCGCGCGCGCGCGCGCGCGGGTCTAACTTTGACCTTGTACTGTGTCCTTCACCTTTGACTGACTGTACTCAAAACAGAATCCATTTGAGTTTGCATTTCCCCTAATCCATCCACCAAAAATGGTCTAAATCGGATGAAAATTATTGAAGTTAACCTAGCCAGGCCAGACTTTGACCAAGCTTGAATTTTGACTTATTGTTCTCAGAAACAGCTGATCAGGTCGGCCTTCTCTCAGTCCTTATACCAGATCTGAGTGAAAATCAAATGAAAACTTTCTGAGTTATTTTGTTCACACAAAGACAGCGAGACAGAATGGCACACACACACACACACACACACACACACACACACACACACACATCGAGAAAAACAAGACATCCACTTTCGCTTCGTGAGCGCTGGAATAAATATACAGGAATTTTGTGCATCTAATTAGATAAAATGACGATGGCCCTACCTGAAATATGATTATGCTTGATTTATTCAACACTTTATACCTGAGCTGCATTATGTAGGTTTAATATATTTAATATTAAAACACACTGCTATACAAAGCACTGCAATGCAATATTTCTTAAACAGGTAGCGAGATTATTTTGTTTGTAAATATTATAATTGGTGTTATGGACCAAGCAACATAAACCAGCCAATAATATACATAATATTTAATGGGAAACTGTAATTACGAATTTACAGCATGTGACAGGGAATCATCTGGTAAACTGTTAAGATTTATGTTATGATTTTTACCGTTTTGTTCTGTGAACTGAGTGGGGAAGATACAACTGTTGCATGTTCGGTCTCCCTGGTGCTGTTCATTTATACAGAGTATACGAATTGCAAAGAAAATGGTCATTCAGCGATGCAACAAAGCAAGTGAAAAACAGTGCAATAATATTAGTTAACATATTGTAATTGTGATACGTCAAGTCATGATCAGTAATATCGACGACCATTGCCCATTTCCCATATTATCAAAAGCAATGGTATTTCTCAAACGCTGCAGCGAAATCATTCCACTAACAATGTTGGGATATCGTTACAACAGTTCAAAATATCATACAAAGAGAATATTTGTTCTATACATCAGTGATCTGTAAATACTGGTAATGGAGAAAAAATTGCTGTGCTTTGTCACAGTGGAAAAGTTTGCATTTACATCCGTGCTCGTCGATTCATAAGTAATGTAAATGATAATAAAAAAGAGTATGATTAATTAACATAAACTTTAACCAACATGCTTTAGTTTATTTTATCTTGTTTTATTTTTTGTGCAATCGTCATATTTTTTTTCCTAGCACGACATGCTGGAAGGGCTTTGATATTCGGGTAGCTTCCATTAGTACTTCCAGTACGAAAGGTCGTTCATATGTTGAAAAAAGAAAAAAGAAAAAAAAGAAACGGCTGGAGATAGCAAGAACGAAGTGCAACGCTTCACTGCATTAGAGGGATTCTTTTTCTATTTTACTATAAAATAATATTAAAGTGAAATTTTGGTTTGCGACAATAGTTGCAGACGGTTTCATTCAAATTTCCCGTTTATCTGGCTGCTCGTCTGCAGCAATAGACAGGAAAATTATTAATAAACAGTTATCAGATCAAAGAATAAACAACACTTCATAACATTCATTTAACTATTATAACAGCTTTGTCTTTCGTTTACTGTCACTTTGACATTTATCGCCCACCTAACGAGTCAATAATTTAATCGCTTGCATCTGTGTGTGTGTGTGTGTGTGTGTGTGTGTGTGTGTGTCACGAGTTGGTGTGATCATATATCTAAACAAACTCGTAATATTAAACTTTGGTGGGAAACCGCGAATTCAAGTGGAATCCCAGTATTTATCATTCAGTCAACCGCCACGTATTCACCCGATCGCGAGTTTTTCAGGGCATTTTTCACTGTTTCATAAGTGATCATCCTTGTGCGCGATGTTAGCACCTTTGCTGAGTGATATTGCGGGTGTGTATCACTCACACTCGTTGGCCATTAGCAAGTGCGGCTCGACACTCGCCTCTCTCTCACGATTTGAACTCAGTCAAGATTTGAGTGCCGTGGAAGCAGGTAGTGTGTGTGGCAGCGTCCTTCCTCAGCAACGACGCCCAGTTCTCGCCGCCGCCGTTGAATTCCCACCCAGCGTGATTGGCGAGAGGCTCAGCGTGTGCAGCGTCCTTCCTCAGCAACGACGCCCAGTCATCCGCTTGGTCCACTTTTCTGACCAGTATTTCTTTCCGTTTTTTCCTAGGTTTAAGAGTTAGCTTTTGAGTGAGCGAGTGAGTGCGATCTTATTTTGAATTCATTTTGAAATGTAAATTTATTTCATTGTAATCAATAAATTAACAGTTCTTTTTCTTGAGCTTAATGTAATGTAAATTCGTGTTTTATTCTCCACGAGCTTATTTCACTTATAGCTCCTAGTTTGCATAAACGCTTTGCTATTCATAACTGGTACTTAGGTCAGTCCTTTTGTATTAATCTTAAAATCCGTTGTGCAACCAGGAGTTAATGCATCAGCAAGAACCTATTATCATTAATAGCATTAGTTATTGATTGTCAGGGGTGGAGTCACTTTTTCCAGAGGCCAACAGTACTAATAAACAGCACGTGTGAATAATTAGTCTCTGCTGTGTCCTGTTGAGAAAGTTTATAAATTCTCGTCCTAAGAGAATCGGCGAAGTAAGCCGACATAAAGTAATCATTGCTTGATTTTCACAAGACAATTCATTGTCCTGTTCTTAAGTATTATTGAATAATATACTTTAATATTGTATACTCACCAAACCCCGTGACATCTGGCGACCTCATTCCAGGATATTAACTCCTAGCTCTAAAGTTATTCACTAGATAATACTCACTCGTTCATATTTAGGTATTTTTTATTAAAGTGTATAGGCACTATCTTACTGGTGATTATTGATTCAGCTCTATTAATTTACGTAACAGTTTTCAGTCAGTTGTTTGTTTAATTTTTTTTCATTACCAGTTTCATTAGATAAAACTGGTCACCACTAACCTGTGCCTATATTCTTTATTCTCGATTATTGGCATCTTTCTTTGCAAAATTGCAGTCAGTACTGAGTCGCTAGTTTACTTAGAATGAGTTAGCATCATGTCTACCAGCGTCTAGGTACAGGAAGCCAAAGATATGGGGCTTACAGACCCCACAGAAGTAAAGGATTATGTCCTCTCTCGGCTTAGTCACGAGTCACGAGCAGCAACGCGAGAGTGATGCTCGTGAAGAGCATAGAATCCAACGTGATCACGAGCGAGAACAGCGTGAATACGAGCTAGAACAGCGTGAATACGAGAGAGAACAGCGCGAACACGAGCAAAAACAACGCGAACTCGAGTTAGAGCACGAGCGAAAACAATGCGAACTCGAGTTAGAACATGAGCGACAACAGCATGAGGAACGAGAGAGAGAACGAGAACATGAACGTGCCAAGCGAGAAGCACGCGAAAAACATGAATTTGAAATGTTGAAGCTCAAGCGAGATTCCTTGGCTTCAGACACATCTGGTGCAGCTGGCCCAAGCTCCATGAGCGCTATCTCTGCACATATTATGGCGACCCCACACATCAAGCTTCCCCCATACAAGGAAGGCGAGCGAATCGAGCCATACATAGCTCGTTTTGAAGACATGGCTCAACTTTACCCGCTGGATGATGCAGCTAAGCGGCTTCAGTTTCTTAGCCTGTTTGAGGGCCCTGCCCTCGATATTCTCCACAGAATTCGTGGAGACAATCTCAAGTATGAGATGATGAAGGCCGCACTCGTCAAAGCGTACGGTCTCACAGTTGACGACCCCAAGAATCAGTTCATGAGGGCGTGTTTACAGGAAAAAGAGTTTCTTGACCGGCTTACTGCTTACTTAGATGAGTGGATGGAGAAAGATGAAACTCCTTCCACGCGTGAGGGGATAATCGACCTTATGCTGCGCATGCAGCTAGAAAAGACGTGGCCTACTGAACTTATGGCTCCCCCTCCCTCTTCCCTCCTCCACCTCAGTCACATACAGTCTTCTCGTCAGTCTCTCCACCCTCTCCACATGGCCAAACCATCTTAATGTGTTTCCCCTAACGCTTCCTATCACATCCACATCCACACCACAACACCCCTTCACTTCCTCATTTGACAGTCTGTCTCTCCACGTGACTGCACATGCTCCTCTCAAATAACTCATCTCCACTACTCTCACTTTTGACTTCTGTTCCTCCAACAAGGTCCAAGCTTTACTTCCATACGTTAGAGCTGGTATCACAATACTCTCATGTAATGACTTTTTCACTTCCATGCTCACTTCCCTGTTTCTTATCACTGCCTTCAAGGAACCAGCAACTTTTCTTCCCTGATGCACCCTTTCAGCACTTCACCCTCTAAACTTCCATCCTTCATCACACTACACAAGTACTTAAACGCACTCACATTCTCCATTTCCTCCCCATCCAATCTCAATTTACATTCACTGACTTCACTTCTCTCGAAGATCATCATTTTACTCTTCCCTACATTCACCTTTAGATTTCGTTTCTTACACACTCTTCCAAACTCATCCATCATGCCTTGCAGCTCCCATTCGTCTTCATTTAACAACACAGTATCATCTGCAAACAACAGTACAGGGAGTTTCCAAACACTGCCCTCTTTCACTAGGACTGCTCCAACATCCACTGCCCTACTTTGTATCTCTTTTATAACCCCATCCATATACAAATTGAACAACAATGATGACATGACACATCCTTGTTTCAATCCAACCTTCAAATAGAAAAATTCACTCAGTTTACTATCTACACACACTGCAGCCTTAGCACCTTCATACATACTCTTTACAGTCTTCAACAACTTCCCAACTACACCATATATTCTTATTACTTTCCACAATCTTGCCTATCCACCCTGTCATATGCTTTCTCCAAATCCATGAAGGCTGCATACAACTTCTTTCCCTTCTCTAGAAACTTTTCCACTGATGATCTAAGAATGAAAATCTGATCTACACAACCTCTTCCCTTCCTAAAACCTCCCTGTTTTTCTCCAACTAATTTCTCTGTTATTTCCCTAACTCTGTCAATAAGTATCCGACCATATACTTTTCCTGTTACACTAAGAAGACAATTAATTACCACATACTTCTTTTTCCCCTTTTCCTTTGAACAGGGGAATAATTATACCTGACATCCACTCCTCAGGGACTCCACCTCCCTCCCAGGCACATCTTCCACATCCATTCTATTACTATCTCTTTCCCATGCTTCAGCATTTCACCACACACCCCATCAATTCCTGGGGCTTTCCCCATTTTAACTTTCTTCATTGTTTCCACAACTTCCATCCGACTGATTTCTTCCTCTCTTCTCACATCTCTCCTTCCCCCAGCCATTCCCCAGCCACGTATACTTACATTACTTTCATTCTCTATGTTCAACAATTCATTAAAGTGTTCTCTCTCCCTGCTCACTTTTTCTCCTTTCTCCACTAGTAATCTACCATTTTTATCTTTCACTCCTCAATTAACTTCTTTGGCACCCTGTCTAACTCTCTTTACCTCTTTCCAGATCATTTTCTTAATTTCCTCTACTTTACACTCAAATTCCTTCCAAATTCCTCATCCACTCTCTTCTTACTCTCTCTTACTAATCTTTTCACCTCTCTCTCTCTGCTCTGATAAAGTATTACTGGTAATTCTTCATAATGTAATTCAGTGAAACTGAAATAAGTGAAACGTGGGTAAAGTTTTGGTTAGTACTGCCCACCTATATCTTGGTTATTACTGTCCACCTGGTGAGCCAATAATGTTACTGTCTGCATCTGTGTGTGTCTGATTACCAAAATCTCTCAAAGTCAAGTGAGCAAATTGCATTCAAACTTTGTGGCCACTGTCCCGGTATATTTGGTTTGAAATGATTAGATTTTGGCGAAGCTGGAATGATATGCCTCTGATTGCCGCAGGACCTTAGGTAGAACACATTTCAGCAACGGACTGATATACTGACTTGAAATATTGTGTTTAGATAGACAAGACCCTTCATTATCATGACTTCTAATGAAGCTGAGGAAAATCCTAAAAGTCACGAAATCGCATAATACAGTGTTTGGCATACCTGAGGAACAGATAGATATGCAGTTGAAACTAAGTTTGTACTTGGACAAACCTCTTCCTAATAAGGTCCCATATTTAAACTGCAACCATTTTTTTTTTTTTTAAATAAATTATTGATCTATTTTTTTTTTCTAGTGATGATGGGTGATGCACTTTCGTGAGTGAATGCTTTGGCTGTCCTCACTCTGATTTCACTGCAAAATTATTGGTAGCGAGATACGTAAAGATAAGTGTACTAAAAACTGTCTCAGGCACAATGTAAGGTAAAGCATTTTTTTTTTTTTTTTTTTTTTTTTCAAATATGGTCCCAGGCCCCCAACTCAGGTGGAGAACTACTTTGTTTGCTAGTGCAACCAGAGGTCCCATAGGTTTGCAGAGGAAACAGGTGGAAAGGTGGAAGAAAATCCATCCAGGATCTCAGTAACAGAAAAAGAGGAATGGAGATGTGTATACATATATACATGCATGCATACTGTACATACATGAAAGCAATACCACATGAGAATGTGGTGACACATATGCTGTGCACCTCGTAAGCAAAGAAAATAGGCTTTCGTCTGTATTTCAAGACATCTTCAGGGTTGGCAAATGTAAAAGGAACAAGTAGGGAATATATATACAGAAAGATCAACATCCTCAAATAAGTTGCCAAACAGCTAATTAGTGGGTACGGTACCTTACTTGACTTCATGGGTCAGGATAACCCTTATGTGGGTAGGGCTTCTCACCTGAACTGGTGTTTCCAACTAATCACAAACTACTTTGGTGACAGACTCATTTACTGATGCATATTGTACGTACAAATTAATGAAATGAAACAAAAAATGAACACACAAGGTAATAAAACCCATACTATGTATACACACCCATCTACAACATACTTACATACATCTATAGCCAAACGCCTTAATCCCGGAAAAGGTGCCCACAAACATTCGCTTCCATGGCGTCCTTTCCCCCTGCATTTTCGCTACAATCCCCCCAGCTTACATCCTCCTCTCTCAGATACCTCTCTACTCCATTTCCTGCATCTCATTCTTGATCTCCCCCTCCCTCTTCTCCCTCCACCTCATTCACATCCACACTCCTCGTTAGGCTCTCACTTTCCATCCTCTCCACATGGCCAAACAGCCTAATTGTGTTTTTTCTAACATTTTGCATCACATCTGCATCCACACCACAACGCTCCTTCACTTCTTCATTTGTCAGTCTGTCTTTCCATGTAGTTCCACATGTTCCTCTCATATTACTCATTTCCATTGCTCTCACTCTAGATTTGTATCCTTCCAACAAGCTTCAAACTTCGCTTCCATACATAAGAGCGGGTATCACTATACAATCATGCGCAACCCCCTCCAACCTACATCCCCCTCTCTCACATACCTCTCTACTCCATTTCTTCCATTTCATTCTCGATCTCCCCCTCCCTTTCCTCCCTTCACCTCATTCACATGCACTGTCCTCGTTAGTCTTTCACTCTTGATCCTCTTCACACGGCAAACAACCTCATTGTATTTTTTATAACACTCTCTATGACATCCACATCCACACCACAATGCTCCTTCACCTCCTCATTTGTCAGTGTTTCTCCATATAGTTCCACATGCACCTCTCATACAATTCATTTCCATCGCTCTCACTCGACTTGCGTCCTTCCAACACGTTCAAGCTTTGCCTCCGTACATAAGAGTGGGTATCACTATACAATCATGCAGCGACTTGTTTACTTCCATGCCCACTTCCCTATTAATTTCTTATCACTGCTTTCAGTAAACCAGCATGCTATCTTACTTGTTGTATCTGTTCAAGCACTTCATCCTCCAAACATCCTCCTCACTCATCTCACTGTTCAAGTACTTGAATGCATCCACATTTTCCATTTCATTACTAACCAGTCTCACTGTGCATTCAATGTTGTTATTTCTCTCGAAGACCACAACTTTACTGTACCCTATATTTATTTTTAGATTTCGTTTCTTACATACTCTCCCAAACTCATTCACCAGGTCTTGCAGTTCCCCTTCGCCTTCACTTAACATTACAATATTATTTTCAAACAACAGAACAGGAAGTTTCCAAACGTTACCGTCTCTCATTAGGGCCGCTCCAACATTAACTGCCCTACCTTGTAGCTCTATATAACTCCATCCATATACAAACTCAACAACCATTGGGACATGACACATCCCTGTTTCAATCCAGCATTTAAGACAGAAAAATTCGCTCAGCTCACCATCCACATGCACTGCATCCCCAGCGCCCTCATACACAATCTTCACAGCAATCAACATCTTCCCATTTACTCCAAATATTTTTAATATTTTCCACATTTCTTGTTTATCCACTCTGGCATATGCTTTCTCCACATCCATGAAGGCAGCATAGAATTTCTTTCTCTTCTCTAGAAACTATTCCACTAAACACCTTAGGACGAATATTTGAGCTACACAACCTCTTTCCTTGCTGAAACCTCCCTGTTCTTCTCCAATTAGTTCCTTTGTTATTTTCCTAAATCTGTCAATAAGTATCCTACCATATACTTTTCCTATTACACTAAGAAGATTAATGCCTATATCACTGCCACACACTTCTTTTTCCTTTTCCTTTACACAGGGGAATAATTATACCTGACTTCCAATTCTTCGGGACTCTGTCTTCCTTCCAGGCCAATCTGCACATCTTCCATATCCATTCTACAGTTGTCTCTCCCCAGTGAGGTCTCGTAGTGAGTCGGCGCTCTTCAGGAGCAGCCAGGGTCAACCTGTTCACCCCCTTCTCTTTGGACACTAGGCTAAGGATCTGTGATATTTGTCATGAACTGTGATGAATAAATGACCCGATTTCCCTACATATATATATATATATATATATATATATATATATATATATATATATGCCTATGTTCACATATACATACATCTACTACTACTACTACTGCCAGACGCCTCAATCCCGTTTGGGGTGGCCACAAACAAATCGCCTCCAAGTCGCCCTGTCTCCCGCCATTTCACTGCCCTGCTCCCAACTTCTCTCAAAGACCATCACTTTACTCTTCCCTACATTCACCTTTAGATTCCGTTTCTTACACACTCTCTAAAACTCATCCACCAAACCTTGCAGCTCCCCTTCGTCTTCACTCAACAACACAGTATCATCTGCAAACAACAGTACAGGGAGTTTCCAAACACTATCCTCTCTCACCAGGGCCACTCCAACATCCACTACCCTACCTTGTACCTCTTTCATTACCCCATCCATGTACAGATTGAACAACCATGGAGACATGACACATCCCTGTTTCAAACCAACTTTCAAAGAGAAAAATTCACTTAGTTCACCATCCACATGCACTGCAGCCTTCGCTCCATCGTACATACTCTTCACAGCATTCAACAACTTCCCATCTACTCCATATATTCTTAACACTTTCCACAATACTTGTCTATCCACCCTGTCATATGCTTTCTTCAAATCCATGAAAGCCGCATACAACTTCTTTCCCTTCTCTAGAAACTTTTCCACTAAAGATCTAAGAATGAATATCTGATCTACACAACCTCTTCCCTACCTAAAGCTTCCCTATTCTTCTCCAACTAATTTCTCTGTTCTTTCTCTAACTCTGTCTATAAGTATCCTACCATACACTTTTCCTATTATACTAAGAAGACAAATGCCCCTATGATTACCACACACCTCTTTTTCCCCTTTTCCTTTGTACAAGGGAATAATTATACCTGACTTCCAATCCTCCGGGACTCTACCTTCCTCCCAGGCCAATCTGCACATCTTCCACATCCATTCTACTACTATCTCTCCCCCATGCTTCAGCATTTCACCACACACTCCATCAATTCCTGGGGTTTTCCCCGATTTAACTTTCTTCATTGCTTCCACAACTTCTATCCTACTGATTTCTTCCTGTCTTCTCACCTCCCTCCTTCTCCCAGCCATTCCCCAGCCACTTATACTCGCATTACGTCCAACCTCTACGTTCAACAATTCCTTAAAGTGTTCTCTCCATCTGCTCACTTGTTCTCCCTTCTCCACTAGTAATCTACCATTTTTATCTTTCACTCCCCTGCTAACTTCACTTCCACCCTGTCTTACTCTTTCCACCTCTCTCCAGAACATATTCTTACAGTCCCTCCACTTTACACTCAAATTCCTTTCAAATTCCTCATCCACTCTCTTCTTACTCTCTCTTACTAATATTTTCACCTCTCTCTTTCTTTCTACATATAACTCTCTCTTCCGCCTCTCAACTTCTTCCACGCCCCTATTTCTCATCCATTCATTGTATGCTTTCTTCTTTTGTGCCACAGCCTGTTTCACCTCTTCAGTCCACCACGCTATTCCTTGCGCCCCCCTCCGTCTTCTCTTCCTTCCACACACCACATCACATGCTGCACATATTTCTTCTGTAAATATCTTATACACACCTTCCACGTCTCCCATCTGCTCCAATTCATATTTGCCCAATCGTTCCTCCACTTCTCTCTTATATTCTGCCTTTTTCTCATCCTCTTGTAACCTTTCCACTCTCCTTGCAACTACTCCTTCCTCTCGTCTTTCCCTTCTTCTATTCCTCCATCTTACTTGCATTCTAATTCTGGCCACCACCAAGTAGTGGTCAGAAAATCCACTCCCCCAACCTCTATACACTCTTGCATCCTTTACACATCTTCGCATCCTTTCATCCACACACACATAATCAATCATTGCCTTCCTTTCATTCAGTTCACCACCCATCCTTCTCATCACTCGCCATGTATACCTGTGGATCATTTTATGCCTGAAGAGGGTATTGGCTATCACCACCCTCCTCCCAGCACAAATGTTCACTAACGCACTCCCATTTTCATCTATCTCAGCAGGCACACCCCACTCACCAACTATTCCATCCACCTTCACATTCCCAACTTTACCATTCATATCACCAATCAAAAACACTCTCTCATTCCTTCCAAACTTTTCCATGCACACTTCTACATTTGTCCAGAACTCTTCTCTCACTCTTCCAGCACGATCTTGCGTTGGTGCATACACACACACAGTCGCCCACATTTGTATTCCAACTTTCAACTTTACCCACACAATCCTTGACCCAACTGATCCATACTGTCTTATGCTCCTCTTCCATCTTCTACTCACAACTATACATACTCCTTCCTTTGCCCTCTCATTCTCACCTACTCCTGCACATATACCCCATCCATACTCCCATTCTCTCACACTTTCTCCTCTCCATTTTGTTTCAGTTACATACATACATATAAATACACACATACTGTATATAAATTATATACGTCACACGTATGCATACATATACTCCTACGCATACATTCATAATTACACATACATACACATGCATAAACATACCCATATTATGACACATCATACACAAATACAAACACATGCATATGTACAAAATTACGCAATTAATAGTGGAAACTTATACAGAGATATGGTACTAAATATCCAGACAGCATTTAATAGCTTTCTAAATTTCATTATTCTCTACTAATAACCTCAGCAATAATTCATTCATTTAATAGAAACCACCATTCCAGTTCATGCAGTTACCGGACCTAATTAAAGTAGCTTCTGCAATTAAGCTTTCTGCACAAGACTATATTTTGCATATTGTTTTTGACCTCTTCCATATATATATATATATATATATATATATATATATATATATATATATATATATATATTGAAGTGTGTGGTAATCATAGGGGCATTTGTCTTCTTAGTATCATAGGAAAAGTGTATGGTAGGATACTTATTGACACAGTTGGAGAAAGAACAGAGAAATTAGTTGGAGAAGAACAGGGAGGCTTTAGGAAGGGAAGAGGTTGTGTAGATCAGATATTCATTCTCAGATCTTTAGTGGAAAAGTTTCTAGAGAAGGGAAAGAAGTTGTATGCGGCTTTCATGGATTTGGAGAAAGCATATGACAGGGTGGATAGACAAGGATTGTGGAAAGTGTTACGAATATATGGAGTAGATGGGAAGTTGTTGAATGCTGTGAAGAGTATGTACGATGGTGTGAAGGCTGCAGTGCGTGTGGATGGCGAACTAAGTGAATTTTTCTCTTTGAAAGTTGGGTTGAAACAGGGATGTGTCATATCTCCATGGTTGTTCAAGCTGTACATGGATGGGGTAATAAAAGAGGTACAAGGTAGGGTAGTGGATGTTGGAGTGGCCCTGGTGAGAGAGGATAGTGTTTGGAAACTCCCTGTACTGTTGTTTGCAGATGATACTGTGTTGTTGAGTGAAGACGAAGGGGAGCTGCAAGGCTTGGTGGATGAGTTTGAGAAAGTGTGTAAGAAACGGAATCTAAAGGTGAATGTAGGGAAGAGTAAAGTGATGGTCTTTGAGAGAGGTGAAGTCAGTGAATGTACAGCGAGGTTGGATGGTGAGGAATTGGAAAATGTGAGTACGTTTAAGTACTTGGGTAGTGTGATGAGTAAGGATGGAGGTTTGGAGGGTGAAGTGCTTGAAAGGGTACAGCAGGGAAGAAAGGTTGCTGGTTCTTTGAAAGCAGTGATAAGAAACAGGGAAGTGAGCATGGAAATGAAAAAGTTACTACATGACAGTATTGTGTTACCAACTCTAACGTACGGAAGTGAAGCTTGGACGTTGTTGGAAGGACACAAGTCAAGAGTGAGAGCAGTGGAAATGAATTATTTAAGAGGAGCCTGTGGAGTCACATGGAGAGACAGGCTGACGAATGAGGATATAAAGGAGCGTTGTGGTGTTGATGTGGATGTGATAGGAAGCGTTATGAGGAACACACTGAGGTGGTTTGGCCATGTGGAGAGGATGGAGGGTGAAAGACTGACGAAGAGAGTGTGTGTGAGTGAGGTGGAGGGGGAAAGAGGGAGGGGGAGGCCGAGGATGAGATGGAGGGATGGGGTGGAGAGGTATATGAGAGAGGGGGATGTGAGTTGGGAGCAGTGGAGTGAAATGGCAGGGGACAGGGCGACTTGGAGGCGATTTGTTTGTGGCCACCCCAAACGGGATTGAGGCGTCTGGCGATAGATAGATAGATAAAGAACAGGGAAAAGAAAAACAAATGAATAAAAAAAAAACTGATCCATTCACCAGATTTCTGGTGTCCTCCATTCGTATAATATCCGTAACAGTTAGACTTGAACAACTGTAGGCTGAAGTTTGGATGGAAACAACTCTGGGGAAGAGAGTTCCAGAGAGATGCAGTTCGGGAATGAAAGAATTCCGATAGGCAGAAGTTCTGCGATATGGATGAGTGACATTCCAGTCATGAGCACTACCAGATGCCCGTGTAGCACTAGGGAAGGCATGGAGAGGTGGTACAATAGACGCAACTTCGTCTGAGCTTTTTCTATAAAAATATCTGTAAAATAATGCAAGGGAGGCAACATTCCTTTTTACTTGTAGGGGAGGCAGTATATTAGTAACAGCATGGTTATTAATAATTTTAACAGCTTTGTTCTGAATTTTGTCTAGTTGTTTTAATGCAACCTCTCCACATCCATTCCACAAGGGTGAGCAGTATTCAAGCTGAGAGCGCACATGACTCTTATAAGTTATAGATAACTGCTCCTCAGTGAAGAAGTTACGGACTCGGTACAATAATCCACATTTCTTTGAGGCGGTTTCAGCAAGTGATCTGACATGAGAGGTCCAGCTGAGGGCATTGTTAAGTGAGACGCCGAGAATTTCAGTGCTTTTGAAGATGGGAATATTTGTAGTATTGAAGGTAATATACAAATCTGGCAATACCTGTTTATTAGTATATTGTATATATTTAGTTTTACTAGCATTCAATGAGACAAGGTTGTATTGTCCCCATTTACTGATCATGGATAAGTCTTGATTTATGGAGTTGGCTGTACTGAGTTGAGAGTTAGAGACATCAGAGATTGTAAATAGGTGTCTGAGTGTGAATGAACTATGAAGTGTTGAGTCATCTGCATATGAATGGATGGGATTGTGGGTGACAGAGAAGAGATCATTAATATGAACCAGGAATTGGGTTGGCGCCGGAACTGATCCCTGTGGTAAGTCAGCGTTAATTGAGTGGAAATTGGAATATACATCATCTACTTTTACTCTAATTTTTCTGTTCCTGAGATATGAGGAAATCAAAGGAACAAAAGACTTTAGTCCATAGCAAGGGAGTTTGGACAACAGGGAACGGTGCCATACTCTGTCGAAAGCTTTAGAAATATCAAGGGCTACTGCATGAGTTTCTCCATGTAGGTCGATTGATTGATGGATGGTATGAGTCAGGAGATTGAGTATGTCAATAGTGGATCTTTCTTGACGAAAGCCATAATGTCTATCACTAATTAAGTTGTTGGATTCAAGATGTTTAACCATGTGCTTATTAATTAATGTTTCAAATACCTTACCAAGAGAATATGTGACAGCTATTGGTGTGTAATCAGAGGGGTCAGAGGATCTTCCTTTCTTTGGAATTGGCTTCTTTCCATGAATTAGGGAATGAAGAAGTACGAACGCATAGTCTGAATAGTTTAGCATGAATAGAGGCAAGTTCTGTGGAACACTTCTTCAAAACAATTGGCGGAATTCCATCTGGGCTTGGAGCTTTGTTGGTAGGTAAATTATCTAGGATGGATTTCACGTATCTTGTCTGTATTTTAAGTGGAACAATTTCGGGAGAGTCAAGTTCTAATCCTGGGATGTTCTGGCTGGTTTCCTCTATGGCAGAATTTCTGGCAAATGTACTGGCAAAGATATCTGCTTTCCCACACGGTCATTTGTAATGTTGCCATCTGAAGATTTTAGAGGGGGAATGGATGATGACTTGTTATAGTTATTATTGAAAGAATTAAGAGTTGACCAGAATATTCTATTGGCCTTAGGGTTGTTAAGTAGTTTTGATGCTTGCTTTTGAAGAAAGTTTGATTTAATTAGATTTATTATAGCTTTTGCATGATTTCTAGCAATGTTGAATTGAGAGAGTGATTCAGATGTTTTTTATTTTAAGTAAGAGTTATATGCTAATGACTTTTGGGCTGTTGCTTTGACACAGTTGGTATCAAACTATTTTGGAGAGTTCGATCTTTTAGTGAACTGATGACTTGGTATGAATAAATCCATTCCAGCTAGTATTAAGTCACAAAAGTGGAACTGGGTAGAACTGGCATCACTAGAGAAGAAAGACTGCCATGGAATGTCAGCAAGATAAATTCTAAATCCATCCCAGTTTGCCATATATATATATATATATATATATATATATATATATATATATATATATATATATATATATATATATATATATATGCAAACCAGATTACTCGCAGGAGAAATGAAACTAACGACAGTAGGTGCTTTAGTATATTACATCGTCTGACAGAGTGGCACAGATATGAGGGTGGAGGGGTTATAAGCGCACCTGTAGCAGTGAGGGGCACAGAGAACAATGGGAGATTTCACGTTTTAATCTGCAGAAATAGGCAAGGATAACAGGGAAAACTCTCAGCAACCCTTTTAATCTTCTTATGAAATTAGTCAGTTAATCCTATATTTGTCCCTAGGTCAAAATCATTACCATTTGCGGCGTCATATTCTTGTACACACACACACACACACACACACACACACACACACACACACACGCAGAGAGAGAGAGAGAGAGAGAGGGTGTAGGGAAGCAACACAAGTAATGAATAATAGGAATCAGCTGAAGAAGTGTAAATGGACATGGAGGGAACAATGGCTGGAGCCCATTCTTAACCTGTCATTGCAATTTTCGTAACTCTTTGGGCTTTATACTGCACTCCTGGAACGCTTGAGGTATGAGGTGTCACTGGTATTATCCTGGATCTGGCTAATGTGTCACTGGAGTTTGCGTCTAATTTATGTTATAAACTTGTTTGTGTGTGTGTGTGTGTGTGTGTGTGTGTGTGTGTGTGTGTGTGTGTGTGTGTGTGTTTTCAAGATGCTACTATATGACCAAAATGATTGTAATAGGAAGTGGCGTATCGATAGATATGGGAAACGAGTGTTTTTGAAACAAAAATAATAGAGATAGGACAGATTCCCACTTCATCATAGTTGCTTTAGAAGGTATGCATATTTTTCACTGTCATGAACTATTGTAGGCTATATATCACTTTTATTCGAACTCTCTCTCTCTCTCTCTCTTACACACACACACACACACACACACACACACACACACACACACTCACAGCCCACTATCAGATCTAGCTGTACTATGAATATCATGTGTTTGAACGCAAGTAGTATTAATTCTAAACACATTAATTATGCAACTAATGAAAATCCCGACATAACTATGATTACTTAGTCATAGTTAAACCCTCGTGACAAAACCCTTAATGAATAGGTATCGCTAAAAAACTATACAATTTTAGAAAAATCGCTTCCGCACACAATCAGCGTACAATGAGTTCTACTATATAAATGGGTGTGTGTGGCAATCCAAGACGTGTGAGTGTGTGCTTGTAGATGGTGTGCTTGTGTGGGATGGAATGTGGGTAAGGCTGAGTAAGTAGGTAGGTAGGGTGTAAGTAAATGTAAGTAGATGGGTTTCTGGACAAATGAGTATGTGAAATGGTGGATGGGATTGGTAGTTGGGTCTGGGTGAGGGTAGGACGTATGGGTGAGGGTGTGGGTGGGTGATTCGATACGCGAGGATGTGGGTGGCTGGATGAATGTGTACGAGTAAGTGGTCGATGTAGGGTTCAGTGTGTGACCGACTCCATATACAGGTCAGGATGTGGGAGGGATGGTGTATAGGTGAGGGTGTCGGTGGATGTTTATAGGTAAGGGTATGGGTGGGATGGTGTATGGATGGAATGGTGTATGGGTGAAGGTATGGGAGGGGTGATGTATAGGTGAGTGTGTGGCTGGAATAGTGTATGGGTGAGGGTGTGGGTGGAACAGTGTATGAGTGTGGATGGTTGGTTCTATTGGTGAGTATCGATGTATCGATGACTTAACGTAACTTTTCACAGCTGAGTGTTATGTCACAAAATCAGGTATCCTGCAAATATTTTGACTGGTACTGACACCATAGCTGACATTCTATTAAACTGATACCTGCTTGTATTAATATTACAGTAAAAGAACTTTATAACATCAGGCATGAACTGCCCACACCCTGTCCTTTCACAAGTAAATTCAATCACACAGTCTATCATAAATCCACTGCCACTATTAGAGAGCAATGAGAATCATTTGGTACCAGTCTCATGACACCCCCTCTAACAGTGCCACAACGTTGACTCATTTACGTCTCATTTAACTACCTCAGAAAGTCTGAACGGCATTTTGCGACACGCGGAAATGAAACGAGCAGTGACAAAATGGTGCACAGTTTTGTTGCCACACTAATTCACGAAAGTCTCTGTCCGTGCTGTAGGTGTGAAAGGAGTGAATGCATTAACATTACATTAACGTGCTTTGTGAATGGTTTAACATATGCTTCAGTATTGTGTTTTGTGTTGGAGGATAATTAGTGTTATTCTTACCTACTAAAATGTCACCAATGCTCCACTAAAGCTAAAAAGTGGTAAAAATATTGGCGATTTCCATAAAGGTGTGCCAGGATATCCCCAGGGCATATCCCAAAGGCCCAGTAATCCTCCTGCATCTCCACATGTCATCACTAAATCATGGCAGTTGTTTCAGAGAGCCTCGGAGGGCCCAGTACCTGCCCAGGGTCCCAACCAAATGGGCAGAGTCGCATGGCCATGTGGAATGTGAGAGGTGTGAATGTGGAACGCAAGGGGGTAGAAGTAGTAAATGTGTTCAAGAGTGCGAGATATGCCGTGATGGCACTGTATGATGAAAGGGTGTGAAGTGGAGGAGTGGGAGGGTGTGAAATGTGTAAGGTCAGACATGAATAGGCGAGGAATATGCAAGGAAATAGTTGTTTTGTTGATGAATAAAGTGAGGCAGAGTGGAATGAAAGACTACAAATGTGTCAGCTCGAGATGTATATATTTCAAGTTCAAGTCTAAGAATGAGAAAGTGACTGTGATTGCAGCGTATGCATTGTGTGATGACAGGAGTCAGACATAGAAAGACAGGTTTGGGGATGAGCTGGATGAAGAAGTAGGAGAAATGTCCAGGGGTTATGAAGAGTTTGTAAAGGGCGACATGAATGGCAGACTAGGCACTGGTCGTGTGAATGATATAATGGGTAATAATGGAGTGCCAGGAGAGAATGATAATGGGAAGCGACTGAAGGACATGTGTCAGGAGAGGAGGTTGTATTTTTGCAATTCTTAATTCAAACACAAAGTTGCACATAAATATTCATGGTATAGAGGGAATGGAGATCGTGTTGAAAGGAGCCTGACAGATTACGTACTCGTAGAGAAATCGATGCTGGGAAGAAGTGTTGCTGTTACGAGGGCAATGAGAGGACGATGTGGAGGTTTGTTAGATCATATGACTGTGATATGCAAGACAAAGCTGAGAGGAGTGAGGCTGACCAAGAGAGAGAGATTGTAAGTCGAGAAGCTGAGGATCAAAGAAATGGCAAATGAATACAGACCCGTTGAGTGGAGGAGTTAGAATCAGTGAATAGGAATGAAATGGATCTGGACAGCTTGGGGAATGCATAGAGGGAATGCTTAGTTAGGAATGCTAAAGCGATGTGTGGTGTGGCAAGGGTAACAACAAAGAAGAAAGGTATGGCATGGTGGGATGAAGAGGTTAAAAGGTAGTGGAGGAAAAGATTAAGAAGTGTCTGGCGTGAATATAGGAGAAGGGTTCAGCTGAAATGAGAACTGAATACATTGAGAGAAAAAAGCACGTAAAGAGACTAGTGAAGAGGAAAAAGGAGGTAATTGATGATCTTGGAAGAAGACAATTTACTCTGAAAATAGGAAGTTATTCTGGAAAGAAGTGCAGAAATAGTAGAAGACACAGTGGAAAGGATTGTGAAAGTGTGAGGGATGTAAGTGGCAGATTATATGAAAGGCTGAAAGGCTGATGAATGGGAATGGAGGGAGGAGAGCCACTGTACACACGATTGGATTTGGGGGTGTACAGAGAAGGAATACAGTGCCAGGAAACGTGACACTCGCAGAGGTGAAAAAAGCTGTGAAGCGGCTGAAAAATGAGAAAGCAGCTGAGGTTGATGAGGTTTATGCAAAGATGATTAACTTTTATCCCAGTGAAGAGAGCGGAATGAACTGCTTGTTGATGTGTAAGAAGGAATAGACGAGTGATACTGTGCCAGTAGAGTGGAAAAAGGCATCGATTATGTCCCTGTACAAAAATAAAGGTGAGCGAAGTGAGTGCAAGAATTATCGTGGCAAAAGTTTACTGAGTGTTGCATGGAGGGTATATGGAGAAATTATTATAAAGTAGGAGACATCACAAGTCCTAGTGAGTGACGAGAAGGGTGGTTTTAGGAGTGGGAGAGGATGTGTGGATCAAATTCTGGCAGTGAGATAGATGGTGGAGAACGCCTGTGAGAAGGACTATAAGGTGTTTATGGCATTTATGGATCTGGGAAAAGCATACAACAAAGTAGAGAAAGAAGGATTCTGGAAGGTCTAGCGCATGTGCGGTGTAGATGGTAAGCTGCTACGTGCCGTCATGAGTTTACGATGGTAGTGAGGCATGTGTAAGGGTAAATGGGCATCTAAATGATTGCTTCACGATCAATGTGGGCGTGCAACAAGGCTGCGTGATGCCCCCATGGTTGTTCAACATGTATATGGAAGGGGTGATGATAGAAGTAAATACACGAGTAATGAAGAGAGGGATGGAGTTGACAATGAATGGTGGTGGATGGAATATCTCAAATTTGTTGTAGGCTGATGATGCAGTGCTACTTGTAAATACCAGACAAAAGCCTGATAGACTAGAGCAGAGTTCTGTAGATGTCTGTGCGCGTCGTGCCTTGAGAGTAAATGTAGAAAATAAAGTGATGTTATTGAAAGTGAAGATGACTTTCACTGTGATATTTCAGTGAACTGAGGGAGACTGGAACTGGTGAGAGAGTTCAAGTACTTAAGTACAGTAACAGAAAAGAGAGGAAAATGTGCAAAAGAATTAGAAAGTACAGTGACACAAGGAAAGAAAGTAGCTGGTGCTATGATGGCCTTGATAAGAAACAGAGGCTTGAGTGCTGCAGCTTCGTGAAGCATACATGAAGGAGTGTTAGTGCCAACTTTAAAAGCGGATGTGAGTCTATGGTGTGGCATGAAAATGAAAAGTCAAGAGTAAGAGCAGTGGAGATGGGACTGCTTAGGAATGTATGTGAGTACAGAGAGTGGATAGGATACGGAATAATGTTACTGGTGAAAGGTGCAGAGTGAGGAAGTCTGTGGACACCAGAATCGCAGAGAGTGTGCTGAGGTGGTATGGTCCTGTGGATAGAATGGAGGACAATAGAGTGGTGGAAAAAGGTATATCTGACCGAATTTGAAGGAGGAAGGAAGTGAGGTAGGCCTACAACAAGGTGAAGGGATATGGTGTGAAGAAGAGAGGTATGGAAGTTGGTGAGGCTAAGGGATTAACAAGAGATCGAGCTGGCTGGATGAATTTTGTGTGAAGAAGTGCATGACCAGGGATTTGGCACCCCTTTTTAACGTGACAGCGTTGGATTAGCTAGATCAGATTGGTATATGTGAAGCTACAGAACGCGGTGAATTTTGGGGGCCTATCTGATGGAACCAGGATTTCAAGGGCTTGAATGATGAGTGAATGGAAGCATGGCCCATTCTAAAGTGGGCAAAATTTGGCTGTCTGGACGTTGCTACTCCTATTCCTCCCCTAGGATGGAAATGAGGTCCGGATGATGATGATGATGATGATGATGATGATATTATGCCACTGAAAACTCTCCGGATTCTGCTACGACTCCTTCAGCTGATCTCACCTTTCAACTACAGTAAAACCGGGCGACTTCCCGCAGTATAAAGAACAATTAATTAATATTTTGCACACCTATAGAGATGTTGTGGCCTTACCTGGTGAACCTATGGGGAAGACCAGTATGATAAAGCACACAAATGAACTGATTTCCAGTACTCAACCAATTATGTCCAACATGTAGATTACCTCATAGCCTGCGAAAAGAAACTGACGAGATAGCACAGGATATGCTGAATTAGGACATTATTGGGCCCTCAGTCAGTCCGTAAAATACTCCGCTTTTCCTAGTCCCCGAGAAATAGGGTGAGAGCAGACCCGTAGTTGACTATCATAAACTCTGTCACAGTACCCGATCGATTCCCAAATCGGTCTTAACAGATTTACTGGAATCACTTGGGGAGAATTACGTTGTTTTCCCTTCCCTTGACTTACGTATTGGCTACTGGAAAGTAGAAATGAAAGTCATCTCACCCTATAACAGCATTCAGTACCCCTTCTAGTCAATATAATTTCAAAAGGCATCCCTTTGGTCTAGAAATGCTCCATCAGTATTCATGAGGCTTATCCATTCTGTATTCAGTGGTATGATTGGTCATTCTCTTTTTGATTATCTAGACTGCGTCATTGTAATAAGTAAATCAATCCCTAAACATTTTGCCGAGCTAAAGCAAATTTTTGATCACCTCCAAATGGCAGATCTAAAAGTTATGTTCAGTAAATGCAACTTTCTATGTAGTAGAATTAAATTTCTCGGACATGTGGTTAACGCTGAAGTGATTCATACCTCAGATGAGAAAGTGAAGGCAGTTTCTAACTTCCCAGAACCTAGCACTACTGATGATATAAGGAGTTTCATTGATTGCATGGCTACTATCGCTGATTTATTGAAGGTTATGCACAGACCGCCGCCCCTCTTACTGAATTACTTATGAAAAATGGACCTTTTGCTGGACTTATGACCAGTCTCATGCCTTTGAAACACTGGAAACTGCACTTATTAATGCCCTAGTCCTGGCATTCCCTGATAGTAAGAGAAGTTTTCTTCTTTGTACAGATGCACCTGGCGTAGGCCTAGGTGCTGTATTGATGCAAATTGATCATGCAAAAAGGAAACGTGTAATAACGTATGCTAGTCATGTCCCCAGTGCCGCTGAGCATAACTACAGTATTTCTGATTGGGAGGCTTTAGCAGTTGTTTGGTCTCTCAGACGTTTCAGAGACATAATCTTCAGATAAACAGTGCATATCCAAACATATCATCTTCCACTTTGTAAATTATTCAAAGGAAGAAATCATACCGGATGTCAAGCACAATGGTGACTTATTATCCATGACTTCATACCAACCTTTGAGCTTGTGCCTGATACATCAAATTTAGTTGGGGATGTGCTTTCACGTCATGTAACCGTTGCAGTCTCACCATATCAACCAAGCGAAGTCAGTTGCACCACTCTAACCTTAGATAATGTTTATAATTGTCAGCGCACAGACCCTTTATGGTCTAAAGCTATTTATTTCCTATCATCAGGAAACGCTTCAATCTTATCTACTCTGCCAGTGTCAGCAGTTGACCTCGCATAAGACAATGATATTTTGTACAGGAAGATATCCTCACTTGGAGGGACATACCTCATTGTCAAGAGTCGGCGCGTTCTCTTTTTAACTAAACTCGTGACATTAAACTTTGGTGGGAAACCGCGAATTCTAGTGGAATCCCAGTATGTATCACTCAGTCAACTGCCACGTATTCACCCGATCGGGAGTGTTTTCAGAACAATTCTTCATTGTTTCATAAGTGATCGTCTTTGTGCGTGACATTAGCACCTCCACTCAGTGATTTGTTATGGGCGTGTTTTGCTCACTCTCTTTGTGTTAGCCGTTAGCACGTGCGGCCTGTCCTCACCTCTCTCTCTCACAATTTTAATTCAGTCAAGATCTGAACGTCGTGGAAGCAGGTTTGATTGGGCCCAGTGCAGACCAGTGCTGACACTGTCCAGCGAGCTCCTGAATTCCCACCTACTGTGAGCCAGCGAGAGGCCTAGCGTGTGTGGCAACGTCCTTCCTCAGCAACGACGCCCAGTTCATCCCGCCTAGCCACTTTTCTGACCAGCATTTTCTTTTCATTTTTCCTAGGTTTAAGAGTTTAGCTTTTGAGTGAGCGAGTGAGTGCGATCTCCTTATTTCGAATTCATTTTGAAACATGGAACGTAAATTTATCTCATTGTAATCAATAAATTTACAGTTCTTTTCTCTTGAGCTTAATGTAACGTAAACTCGTGTTTTATTACTCCACATTTAGCTTATTTTAGTTATAGCTCCTAGTTTGCATAAACGCTTTGCATTATTCACAACTAGTACTTAGGCCAGTCCTTTTTATTAACTTAAATCCGTTGTGCCATCTAGGAGTTAATTGCACCAGCACGAACCTGTTTATCATTAATAGCATTAGTTATTGATTGTCAGGGGTGGAGTCACTTTCTCCAGAGGCCAACAGTACTAATAAACAGCACGTGTGAATAATTAGCCTCTGCTGTGTCCTGTTGAGAAAGTTTATAAATTCTCGTCCTTAGAGAATCGGCTAAGTAAGCCGGCATAAAGTAATCATTGCTTGATTTTCACAAGTCAATTCTTTGTCCCTGTTCTCAATTATTATTGAATATTATTCTTTAATACTGCATACTCTCAAAAACCACGTGACATTTGGCGACCTCATTCCAGGACATTAACTCCTAGCTCTAAAGCTATTCACAAGATAATACTCACTCACTCATACTTAAGGTATTTATCATTAAAGTCTATAGGCACTCTCTTACTGGTGATTATAGATTCAGTTCTATTAATTTACGTAATAGTTTTCAGTCAGGTGTTTGTTTAATTTTCTTTCTTTACCAGTTTAATTAGATAAAACTGGTCACCACTAACCTGTGCCTGTATTCTTTATTCTCGATTATTGGCATCTCTGCAAAATTGCAGTCAGTACTGAGTCTCTAGTTTACATAGATTGATTTAGCATCATGGCTGCCAACGTCTTTGTACAGGAAGCTAAAGATATGGGCCTTAGTGACCCAGAAAAATCCAAAACTACATCCTCTCACTGTTTAATTACGAGCAACAACTTGAGAAAGATGCTCGTGAAGAACGCGAAAGAGAACGTCAATACGAGCGAAAACAATGCGAGGAACGTGAGAGAGAACGTGAACACGAGCGAAAACAACGTGAACTCGAGTTAGTACAAGAGCGAGAACAACGCGAATACGAGCGTGAACAACGAGACAGAGAACGAGAACACGAACGTGCCGAGCAAGAAGCACGCGAAAAACATGAATTTGAAATGTTGAAGCTCAAGCGTGATTCCTTGGCTTCAGACACATCTGGTGCATCCGGCCCAAGCTCAAAAAGCGCTATCCCTACACATATTATGGCGACCCCACACATCAAGCTTCCTTCATACAAGGAAGGTGAGCGAATCGAGCCATACATAGCTCGTTTCGAAGACATGGCTCAACTGTACCAGCTGGATGATGCAGCTAAGCGGCTTCAGTTTCTTAGCCTGTTTGAGGGCCCTGCCCTCGATATTCTACACAGAATTCGTGGAGACAATCTCATGTATGAGATGATGAAGGGCGCACTCGTCAAAGTATATGGTCTCACAGTTGACGACACCAAGAGTCAGTTCATGAGGGCACGTTTACAGGAAAAAGAGACTGCCATTCAGTTTCTTGACTGGCTTACTGCTTACTTAGATGAGTGGATGGAGAAAGGTGAAACTCCTTCCACGTGTGAGGGGATAATTGACCTTATGCTGCGCATGCAGCTAGAAAAGTCGTGGCCTACTGAACTTATGGCTCAGCTTAAGATCTGCCAGGTAAGAGATGCCAGCCAAATGGTGAAGAAGGCTGATGCATTCTTCACTGCATGTGGGTATCAAACTCGCAAGCAGCATACCTGGAACAGGAAAGCTGATAAATCTGGGAAACCGTCTCAGACTGAACCCCAGCAACAAGGCCGTTCTCAGAATAATGGCCAAGGTCCAAAACTGCAGAAGAAGGACCAGGGGCAAAACACTCAGAAACCTGAGTGGAAAGGGTACAACAGGTACCCTAACCAGCAGCAGTATCAGCCACGTAACCGACCGTCGGGACTGTCCTTTTCAGCACCAGCCCCTCAGAGGCAGGAGGTGAACGCAGCCTTCATTCCTCAGCAGCAGCACGGTGGTCACGTCCCTAGCAGTATGGGTACTCCCCCACAGTTCTCTAGTCCGACAGTGACAGTGAACACTCTGCCACAGGAGGTCAATGTACCATCTGCCCCAACATTGAGTACGACCCCTCAAGTATCTAATTCATAGGGCACCATGATTGCTGCATCATTTATTCAGCAGCCTCATGAGTGGCTGGCTGCTTCCTCCACAGGCCCTCCCACACATGACAGTGCCTTCCTTGTTCAGCCAGGGTTTGTGGGAGCCATTCCTGTGAAGGTCTTGAGAGACAATGGGTCCTCAGGTTGCTCTGTCAGGCAGTCTAGTTCGGCCTGAGGAGTATACAGGTCGACAGATCCAAGCTAACCTTACTGATGGATCAGTGAGATTGTTCCCTGAGGCACGTATCCAGGTGGCATCTCCATTTTACACTGGTACGACACTCGCAGTTGTCATGCCAGAACCTTTGTTTGACCTTATCATAGGTAATATTCCCGGTGCCAATGGTAGTTGCACTGAAGATGACACTACGCAGACTTTGGCTGCAGTAACACGAGCCATGGCTGAGGCTCCAAACTGTGTCACCCCGGTGACCACTGAATCGCCGCAAGATCTGATGTGTAGCCAAGTTGTTGTTCAAGAACAACATTCTGACCTGACACTTGTTGCCGTGTGAAAGAAACAAAAGGATAGAGTGATAAAGTATTCACGGGGAGGTCAAGCTAAGTTCCTTCAGCAAACAAGGACGGCTGTACCATGAGTCACGAACACCCCAGGGCGAGGTTCGACTGCAGTTTGTCATTCTCGTTAACTACCACCTAGCAGTGTTAGAATGGGGTCATTGTTCAGCCTTGGGAGGTCACATGGGCAAAAGGAAAACCCAGGGCTGTATCCGTGCTGACCCTTTCTGCCCGGGATGGGATGAGAAATAGATAGTTTTGTGCATTCCTGCAATGTGTGTCCACGTACCACTAATCAGGGACTTGTCCTTCGTGTGCCGTTTGAAACCACATCCGTAATCTCTGAGTCAGTTGAGAGATGGGGCAGTGGTGAAGTGGGTGCAGACCTGCCGTCTCGCCAGTCGGTCCCACAGGACACGTTACGTCCAGAACTTGTATATACATGTATACCATAAGTTAAGGGGGAAGTTCGAGAACCCCACAGAGACAGTCCGAGGCTGTGTATGAGTTACCTTGTGGAACGTCTCGAGCTGTGGGCCTCTCAGACGATTCCCGTAGAATGCACATTATCCACATGAGTGTTCACACCCACGGTGGGAGTTAAAATGTGACCTGCCCGAGATTGCGTAGGGATTCTCAGCTTCCTAATGTTAATTGTAAGTGTAGAGTTAGTTTAACCAGTAAACTGGGTCCCTAGCCAATTGCAGCATTTGATGACCTGCAGAAACACCCAGAGTTTTCGCTCTTGACCACGTTCCCTGGTTAATTTAGCGAAATGCAGCGTTTGATGTCCTGCAGAAACGCCCAGTCTTTTCACTAATTAGGTTTAGGGTTTAACCAGTAAACTGGGTCAGCGTTTGATGTCCTGCAGAGACGCCTTGACTACGTTTCCTGGTTAATAATGTAAATAGTGTACTTCTTGTAACTTAAGTACTGATTGCTAGGCAGAGAGAGAGAAATGACACTTTTTATACTCCACCTTGATCCCTTTTGCAGGTGCAGGTGGCGGGTGCGGCATTGTCGTGCAGATCAGCTGGTCGTCCCTGTCACATGCTGCCGCCTCTTCTCTTCTGCCTCGTCGTCTCTTTACTGTAAATTTGTATTACATGATTTTACATGTAGGTACAGTTACACTACAACTGTCACACCTACACCATGTATTACATACATCACGCTACATAACAATTAGTTGTTAATGTAAATGTAGCGAACTTTTCACTCAGTTTGACCTGAGTACAGGATTTTTCACCGTCATCACCGAGTTTTTCCCTCAAACTTGCTTCTATTAACGTAAATATGAGTTTTTTTTCGCTCACTGGCGACTGTGACTTTCTCTTGTAGCAGGATAGCACACACACACCACAGTGTGCATCTTGTGTAACTGAGTTAGGATTTATATGTATGTATATTGATTTTTTTTTTCCCGAGAAAAAAATAATCATTTTGATGGGACGTAATGTCACGAGTCAGCGCGTTCTCTATTTAACTAAACTCGTGACATTAAACTTTGGTGGGAATCCGCGAATTCTAGTGGAATCCCAGCATGTATCACTCAGTCAACCGCCACGTATTCATCCGATCGGGAGTGTTTTCAGAATTCTTCACTGTTTCATAAGTGATCGTCTTTGTACGCGACATTAGCACCTCCACTGAGTGATTTGTTATGGGTGTGTTTCGCTCACTCTCTTTGTGTTAGCTGTTAGTAAGTGTGGCCCGTCCTCGCCTCTCTCTCTCACAATTTGAATTCAGTCGGGATCCGAACGTCGTGGAAGCAGGTTCAATTGGGCCCAGTGTGGACCAGTGCCACCATTGTCCAGCAAGTTCCTGAATTTCCACCTAGTGTGAGCCGGCGAGAGGCCTAGCGTGTGTGGCAGCATTCTTCCTCAGCAACGACGCCCAGTCATCCTGCCTAGCCACTTTTCTGAACAGCATTTTCTTTTCATTTTTCCTAGGTTTAAGAGTTTAGCTTTTGAGTGAGCGAGTGAGTGCTATCTCCTTATTTCGAATTCATTTTGAAACATGTAACGTAAATTTATCTCATTGTAATCAATAAATTTACAGTTCTTTTCTCTTGAGCTTAATGTAATGTAAACTCATGTTTTATTACTCCACATTTAGCTTATTTTAGCTATAGCTCCTAGTTTGCATAAATGCTTTGCATTATTCACAACTGGTACTTAGGCCAGTCCTTTTAATTAACTTAAATCCGTTGTGCCATCTAGGAGTTAATTGCACCAGCAAGAACCTGTTTATCATTAATAGCATTAGTTATTGATTGTCAGGGGTGGAGTCACTTTCTCCAGAGGCCAACAGTACTAATAAACAGCACGTGTGAATAGTCTCTGCTGTATACTGTTGAGAAAGTTTATAAATTCTCGTCCTTAGAGAATCGGCGAAGTAAGCCGGCATAAAGTAATCATTGCTTGATTTTCACAAGTCAATTCTTTGTCCCTGTTCTCAAGTATTATTGAATATTATTCTTTAATATTGCATACTCTCAAAAACCCCGTGACACTCATAGACGGGTAGGTCAACTGTTGTTCCCACTGATTTAATACCTGCAGTACTCCACCTCATCCATAGCACACCTCATTCATCCAATCCGGGAAAAGATCGGTCTCTCATTTTACTGGCCTGCTGTGCCTAAGGACATCAATGTTCACTGTGATTCCTGTTTTCTCTACAATCGTTATAAAGGGTCAACAGGAGAGAGAGAGAGAGAGAGAGAGAGAGAGAGAGACGGGGAAGAATTTAAAGAAAGGATGAAAGAAGGAAATATAATCCAGAAACTATGAAATTAAAGGAAGAATAGGAAATAAAAGGAATAATAGGAACTAAAAACAATAGAAAATAAAAGGAAAAATTGGAAATAATCGAAAAATACCAAATAAAAGGAAAAACAGGAAATAAAAAATAGGAAATAAAATAAAAATAGGAAATATAAGGAATAACAGGAAATGTCCAGATCCATGGGATGATAAGTAACCAGTATTGCCATGATCTCAATAAGATTCACAGATAAGGCTGAGCGGTGATATTGAAGACTTACAATAATATGAGTATGGTCAAGTATTCCATGAGACTGTGAACATATATGAATGTCAGCCTTGGTACTCTCGTGGTGAATTTCAGCCTCTGCAGTTCAGTGGTGGAGGAAACGGAAAGCACGAAGTGATGAAGTTAAGCAGATTATACAAATATCCCAGACTACTACTAACTTCGATCATAATAAATAGCTCTGGTTATTTTGTTCTATTCCCCTGTATATCCACCCCTTTCTCTCACATCTCAATCTCCATTCCACCCAGTCTCACCCTTCCTGTCAACCTCCTACCTCTTTCCTCCCTCTTCCTTACCTCTCTCCGGCCACTTTCGCTCCTCCTACCTATTTACTCCCTCCCCTGAGGGTCCATGAACCTCCTGTTTGGATCCAGTGCTATATGTGATCAAAAGTACGGGGAGAGCCAACTGGTGATCTAAAAACCAGTGGTAGTGGAAAGTTTCCCTTTACTACGTATACCACGACATTCATGGCATAAATATTATACAGAGACAGTCTAACCAGCTTTATTCGTAGCCTCTTGATTATCAGAAAAAATGCTCATTTTCCAAACCATCTCTTATGCATTGCACGATTGCACGAGTCTTTCTCTCTCTCTCTCTCTCTCTCTCTCTATCATCCGGACCTCCATTCCCACCCTACGGCAGGGAAAGGAGTAACAACGTCCAAACAGCCCGTCTGTCCAATCCAAATGGCCATGCTTCCATTCAATCGTAATTCAAGTCCCCGGAATGCTGGCTATTCCTGATAAGCCAAAAACATTCACCATATTCTGTAGCTTCACGTAAGCGCATCCGATAGGGTTACATATATATATATATATATATATATATATATATATATATATATATATATATATATATTTATATTAACGAAAGATAATGATAGCGAAATAAAAAGACGCATTACAATTGGATGAAAAGCTTTCGGTAAACACAGACACATTATGAAAAGTAGCTTGCCAGTTTGTATGAAAAGAAAAGTATATAATGAATCTATAATTCCAGCTATGACATGGTTGTGAGACCTGGAAACTTACAAAATCGATGGAAAATAAATAAATCCGTTCTCAAAGAGCAATGGAAAGGTCAATGTTGGGAATATCTTTAAGAGACAGGAAAAGATCAGCTTGGGTGAGAGAGCAGACCAAAGTCAAAGATACTATAGAAGTTCTAAAAGAACAGAAATGGACGTTGGGAAGCCACCCAGCAAGAAGAAGGGATAACCGATGGAGGAATAGGCTGACTGACTGGACACCAAGAGATTGCAAGCGTAGCAAAAAAAGGCCAGACAGGAGTTGGAGGGATGAGATACAGAAATTTGCAGGGAAAACGTGGCAAAGACTGGTTCAGTCAAGGAATTCGTGTTCAGCAGTGGACTTGTAATGGCTGATGATGATGATGAGAGAGAGAGAGAGAGAGAGAGAGAGAGAGAGAGAGAGAGAGAGAGAGAGAGAGACAGACAGACAGACAGAGACAGAGACAGAGAGACGGAGAGAGAGAGAGAGAGAGAGAGAGAGAGAGAGAGAGAGACTTCTGACTCAATGCGAATTGTTTAATAAGCATTGCAAGTAATAATGGATGGCAATAATGTGGCAATGGCAAGAGAGTAAAACCCCATAATTATGTAGTGAAATGACATGAGAGAGAGAGAGAGAGAGAGAGAGGTTGTTTTGAATGCAGAGGACAGCGGCAGTGCAAGATAATTTTACCAGTATTATCGTGCAATATAATCAACAATGAATCATGAACAGTCTAAGACTACGATACCAACTATTGCATTATTTTGTATTCACTGTAGATATAGCAGAAAGGCGCGGCAATGCGATGGGTAAATGGAAGAGTACAAACGATCCTGATCATTACCCTCCGTGGCCATTTCATCGGGGTGTGGGAAGTGGGAAAATCATTAAGAGAAATTGCCCTCTACCCACAGGTGTCTCTGTCAGAACTGTGAATCGATGGATTCGTTGGTGACAAATGGAGGGCTCAGTGAAGACAAAGCCTCGCAGTGGAAGACCTCGGGTTCTCACCGTCAAGATGTCGCCCGTATAGCCGACATGGTAAACAAGCACTCAAAGTGTTCAGCAGTTCAGGTTACTCGAACTTTAAAGCGTCCTTGCGATCAGCGGACGACGAGAAGACGCATTCACGAGATGGGCATGCACTGTTACAAGACGGCCAAGAAATAAAAACTCTCAATCCAGTAAAGAGTGTAGACTAGGCCTTGCTTTACAGTATTAAAGAGCAGACGTAGATTTCTTGAACAGTAATACTTACTGATGAGAAATGCTTTACGTCGGTGGAAGCAGGGGCTCCAACTTGCTGGAGACCAGTAAACACACATTATGAGATGAACAATAAACAGAGGGCCAAAATATGGACGGGTGAACCTATAATCTGGAGGTTAGATGTGGGCCAGTGGACCTGGGGAATTGACGAAAATAGGAAGATTTGCAGGGCAAAAATGCATTGGCGTGTTAGAATACGTCTTATTGCCATCCGTGCGAAATACGGCAATCCCACTTCCTCATCCTATTAGGTTTGTTCACAACAGGAGTCCTGTGCATATGTTCACAGTGTTAAAGGATTGGTTAAATCAGCACCCGGAAGTGGAAGTCCTCGATTGGCCCTTAAAGGGTTGTGATCTAAACCCAATCGAAAATTTATGGGCTATTATGTGCAAGGACTGGGACGTGCGTGAAGAAAAAAGTATTCAAGCTGTAAAGCGTAAAGCCCTTGAGGCTTGGGAGTCTGTGAGGAACCGTCCAAATTGTCATAATTTATCAACATCCCTACCCAGGAGGGCTGATGAAGATGTTCAAGCTCAAGGTGGTTGGACCTTGTATTGATGTGTTTGCATCATTTGAATGCTTGATGATGTAATTTTCTTCCGAGTCCGTCTGAGATAGCTTTCATAATGAAAAATAATACCGTATATATTCTATATGTATATACTATAGGCAATTATTTACCAAAAGCCTGGTATTATGTTTGTCAATATCACCTTTATGTTTCCTAGGGTTACCATAACTTAGTGTAATTATTATATGAATGTGTATTTCTTAATACAGTCAAGGTGAGTTACTTGTATGTCTAAGTAGTAATATTCCATATCTATACCATAAATGCACTAACTACTTTATTGTGTGTTATTAATAATGTTTGATTGATATAAATGCATTTGTTTGACTCATGTGTTTCAATTTCCTCTAAATTAAAATTTGCCGATATATTTTCTAACTTCATCCAGAGCACCTTCTCCCGAAACTGATTGAAATGACAAGGCTTTGTCCATAAAGTCCTTCCTTAGCTGAAGAGACTCAAAATAACGGCGACATACCTTTAAGTGTGGTATGAATTATAACCTTATTAAAGACTGAAAAGTATGACCATAATATACATTGAAAAGTTTAATATCCAATGATAACCGACGACTGGCACCTCTACAAAGAAACCAACGAATCACAGTTATGCGAACGATGATTTAAAATATGAAAAAGAAACTGATTTCTGCTACGCTGCGAGGACTGAGAAACATCATAGTACCGTACTAACCATGATTCTCTAAAACATCTTAAAAATAAATATGTCTCGCGGAGTATATGGTTACCTGTATATCTTCTTGTTCATATTTATTAATTTAATATAACCATATCAGTGAATAATATTGAGATCATGGCAATATTGGTTACTCCCATGGATCTGGACAGTGAATCCCACCCTCTAACCCCGTCTCCTGCCACACCGGAACTTTGCATCCCCTTCCTACCGAAGCACCGTTGTCTGAACCTCAGCTGGTAGAGATTCATGTTGTGCCTGGGATCAGGACTGAACTTTTGACCGCCAGTGTACACGAACTGTAGTGGCTCCATAAGCTGTTACTTCAAGAGCATGAAGCACCAGTTGAATCTTCTTCATGATTACTATGCAGATGGCTCGCATTTCAGGACGTACCCATGCACTGTGTGCCCCATGATACAACAAGAGACTTTTCCTCCTGATAAGCTCTTTTCAGTAGCTTCTCTGTAAAGTATGTGGTAGTTCCATTTTCGTCTTTGTGTGTGAGAGTAGCTGCTTCATTTGAACCTTCACGATGTTTGTTGAGTCTGTTATGTGGTACGCTACTGGAACCTGTCTTCCTTGTCTCTTCTGTCGTGTGAATGTCTAGAGAGAACTTGTGATATCATACCGATTAAAGACCATATATAATTCATAAATTCCTCTGTACTTCTCTAGCGGCTGTCATGTGAAGTGGTTCGTTAACTGATAACATGTCCGTATCCAGTCTGGCTCTACAAGGCACTGAAATTCAGCCATGCCGTCAATGACTGCCACTTTTCTGGCAGCACCTGTTGCAAAACTGTCTCTCCTTCCATCATTAGACCAATTTGCGTTATCCACATTATCCCTGGCATGTAGCTGCTCCAGCACCTCCATCAGGTAATTTTTGGCTGAGCAGTGCGACACAGTCCCATCTGCAGCAAACATGGATCTTGGAACCACAAAAATTCATTGGTGTTGTTTCTCTCAGGTCGATTTCTCGTCTTGATTTAGATACGAGCAGCATTTGGGCAAAGAAGGATCTGTCCTCCTGCAGCTCCACAATCTTGTCTTCTGTTGTCACTTTTGCAACATTCCCAGCCCTTTTCCATGTTTAGCTCCCGTTTCTTTATTGCGGACCACAGGGTAACCTTCCCAGACTTTATGCGTTCACTGACGAAACATTCAGCAAGACTGTTGCCGATGTCAGGCTCATTGATCAGGTCTTTACTGACATCATCTGGCATGACTGCCGTGGTTGCAATGTTGTATAGTTCATGAGTATCCTCAGTGAAGAGATTTGTAAATCCCTGAATAGCTGAAGTTAATTCTTCAATGTTTTTTCTCATGTAGTCTAAGAACTGCACAGGAGATGCCATGATGACTCATTTGTAAAGACAAGCGCCTGCCAGCCAAGACTTTTGCTTCTTCACTGAGCAGTGCTAGTTCTGGTGCAATCACGAAGAACTTAACTAGTGCACTGGGATTCTAGGCGATTCCTTTTATTCCACCTGATACTTTCAAGGAACGGTTAATGTGTTCTAAGGCATGATCAGCGCCAATAGCACAGAATGGGGTGTGAATTTTTGTTGACAACCCAGTTTCCACTGAGGAACTCTCTACGGAGAAAGAGGTCTGTTGTCTTGCGGGATTCCATCTCAGCAAGGCAGAGGTGTATCATGCGTGCACAGTTGATCATTTCAAATACGAAAAAGTGTTTGTTAAATATCCCAAGGGCCGGCAGATGTAGCCTGGGCGCACTGCTCTGATGAATAGCTTCAAGGTCATGACCATCTTCATATTGCTGGACATAATGGAAAGGATGCTGATGATGTAAGGGATTCTAAGTCATTCTGACTAATTATAAGGAAAAGAGTATATCTGGACCAATTTTTTATCATTTAGGTTGCTTACTGGGGCATTATGACTGACCCTGGACTGTATTTCTGTGTAAACTCTAGTACTGGACGTAGCGGCCAATGTGAAGGCATTTGTAGAATCACTGCAGCTGTCTCACACATTTGACAGAATGCCAACAACTGCTTGAGGGAACATTAGGGACCCCTTCACATATCCAGACTGATGGCTTGCTTTCACCACGAAATTCCTACGAAAGTACACGTCCCCCTAGACTGAGGGAAAAGAAAGAAAGAACAAAATACAAAAACAGACGAAACTGAAATGGAAAGAACGAGGGAAAAAAGGGTAGCGACAGAGAAAAAAAAAAATGATGCAGGAAAAAAAAAAAAAAAAAAAAAAAGAGCTTAATTTTCCAGGTAGAACTCGAGACAGCTTTGTTAGAATTTCGGTCTGCTCCACCTTACTTCACCATGGCTCCTTATTATAACGTTAATATTGTTGTAATATAGTGAAGAAAGAAATGCGAAAGGAAGAAAATGAGACGAAAGGAGAAACAGAAGGAAATTAGAAAGACAATAAGAAAGAGAGTACAAGATCTTAATAAATAATATAGTATAACAGCGAAAACGAAGCTCTACGAAGTATGGGTGAAGGTGTTAATTCGGTACACCTGTTGTACAATTCCAGGCCGCTCCACCTTACTTCACCTCGCCTCCTACCTCCCTTGTAGCTTGTGTTGCTGCAGTATAGATGTGGATTGATCTTATGTCGTTAACGGTGCTGCTGGTGATACTGATGATAGTGGTGATGGTGATGACAGTGATGTACGTTAGTTATTGTAATAATACTGTGAAACATATGATGATGATGATGATGATGATGATAGTGATTATACTGACGGTGGTGGTGGTGGTAGTGGTAATGACATTGATGGTACTGGTGATTTACGCTATTTGAACACTAATGACAATTATGAAAATAATGATGATGGTGACAGTGCTGAGGTAATGATGATGATGATGATAATGACGTTGGACATCAGTGATGATGACAAATTATTTAATCTCTCGTTCTTCATCTTATGTAACTTGCTATGATGTAATAAAGAAAGGAGTAAGAGGGAAAAAGAGAAAAAATAACAGAAAAATGAAAACTCATAATGGAGAAAAGAAAGTCAAAAAGAAGGCAGAAGATGAAACAAAAACAGGTGAAAAGAAAACTGGCCGATTGAAGCGTGAAGGTTTTGAACTCAGTACACCTGTAGTAGAGTCCCAGGCCGCTCCACCTTACTTCATGTCGCCTCCTGCCTCTTTTGTAGCTTGTGATGCTGTAATATATATGTGGCTTTGATCTGAAGTGCCTAAACGTGGTGGTGGTAGTGGTGATGGTGATGCTGGTTTGGATTAGGTCTTACGATTATAATGGGAACTTTCTGTTGAAAGATGATAATGATGATGATGATGACAGGGGTAGTATTAATGATATGGGTGATGGTGATGATGATTATGATGATGATGATGATGATGAGGAGGAGGAGGAGGAGGACAGGGGTGCTAGTAGTAGTATGGATGATGATGGTATTGTACAGTATTTTATTACTGACGACCACGACTTTACATCAGCTCACATCCTAAATTATTGTACCTCGTGATTCTGTAATATGAGAGAGAGAGAGAGAGAGAGAGAGAGAGAGAGAGAGAGAGAGAGAGAGAGAGAGAGAGTAGTCAGAACGGAAAGAAATAATAGGAAAGAAATGATAAGTAAACAAAAAAAAAAAAATAATAATACTTGGAAGAGGAATACAAGAATAAAAGTAACTACCACTTAGAAGGAAAACAGAAAAAGAATGCGAATAAGAAACAAAATGATAAAAGAGGGAAAAAGGGAAAGAGAAAGAATGGAAAAGCGAAATGAAATGAGGAAAATAAGGAGCTGACGCTGTTGAAGGTCGACCCCGGACAATTGAAGCAGAGTGCCAGGCCGCTCCACCATACGGTACTTCATCTCGCCTCCTACCTCTCGTGTAGCTTATAATGATGTGATATATTTATGAATTTGATCTATGTAAATGATGATGATGATGATGACAATGATGATGATGATGGTGGTGGTGATGATGATGGTGGTGGTGAGGGAGATGTCTGTTAGTTTACGGGCTAACCTTTACCTGCTAAAATATTACTGGCCATCAATAAATACAGCAATAACTAAGGTGGTACTTATGAACTGTGGTGGAGAGCGGTCATCACGGGTAGTATCATCCATATGGTTTAAATTCTGCCACTGACACTGTGTTGAGTCCGTGTGGCAAACTATCACATTAATCGTATGCAATGATAGGAATGAAAAAGAGATAATGAAAGAAGGGAAACAGAAGAGGGGAAAGTAAGCATAAAGCAAAATGAGAACGAAAAGCTGACAAAGAGAGACCACAAAGAAATGTAAACGAAAATAAGAATGAAAGACAATAAAGAAATAAAAAATGATAATAATGAAGAAAACGAGGCGCTGATATCCTGGGTGAAGGTTTGAACTCGATGCACCTGTAGAAGAGTCCCAGGTCGCTCCACCTTAATTCATGTCGCCTCCTACCTCTCTTGTAGATTATAGTGATACAATATAGTTGTGCATTTTGTCTAAAGTAGCTACGGTGGTGGGAGTTAGTAGTTATAATGATAATGATGATGATAGTGGTACTGTTGGTGGTAGTGGTGGTGGTGATCGTTAGGGTGGAATATTTGGTAGTGATGATAACGATGATGATGATGTAGCGTAGGTCTGAAAACTATGGTACATGATTATTACGATGACATCTGAAATGATTAATACAACCTGCGAAGTTGCAAGAAGATTGACCTGTTATCATTTGAATATGCAAACAATACCAACATCGACTAGAAAACGTCACAAGCAAGCGATACATGGCATCCTTATGTAAGCAGGGTTACCAACGTGGGCAAAAATCATCCAGCATTTTCCAACAGCCAACGTCCGTGGTGTCAAAGTGTTTGGCGCCAAGTGTGCACCGATACTTTCTGGATCCAGTGTACAGTAGGTTAGTAGTGAGGATAAATACACCCCTTCAACTACCCTCCTGCCTCTCTGCTACCTGCTGACACGGTAATATCAGAGAGCAAGAAAGCAGGGGAAAATGAATATGAAAAAGACGACAATAATGTGAAAATAAAGATATGCAAAGACAATAAAAAGAAAAAAAATGAATGAACAGAACGACCAAGAAAAAAATGTGGATAAGATAGAAGTTTAAATGAAGGTAGAAATTACAAGGGAATATTATTATAAAAGGAGAAATAAAGAACAAGAGACAAGGCAGAAAGTCGAAAGTAGAGTAAGAAACAAAAAGAAAATTAACGTAATATGGAAGAGAGAGAGAGAGAGAGAGAGAGAGAGAGAGAGAGAGAGAGAGAGAGAGAGGACAGAAATAGTAGGAAAGAAATGATACGTAAAAAAAAAATACTTGTAAAAGATATACAAGAATAAAAGTAACTACTACTTAGAAAGAAAACAGAAAAGGAGTGAAAATAAGAAACATTGAGAATAGACGGAAACGAGGAAAGAGAAAGAAAGGAAAAGAGAAATGAAATGAGGAAAAGAAGATGATGACGGTGTTGAAGGTCGAACCCCGGACACCTGTAGCAGAGTGCCAGGCCGCTCCACCTTACTTCACCTCGCCTCCTACTTCTCGTGTAGCTTATAATGATGTGATATATTTATGGATATGATTTAAGTAAATGATGATGAAGATTGATGATGACGGTAGTTGTGGTGATGATGATGGTAGTGGTGGTGAGGGAGGTGTCTGTTAGTTTATTGGCTAACCATTACCTGCTAAAATATTACTGGCCATCAATAAATACAGCAATAACTAAGGTGGTACTTATGAACTGTGGTGGAGAGCGGTCATCACGGGTAGTATCATCCATATGGTTTAAATTCCGCCACTGACACTATGTTGAGTCCATGTCGCAAACTATCACATTAATCGTATGCAATAAAAGGAAAGATAGAGATAAAGAAAGAGAGGAGAAAGAAAAGATAAAAACAAGCATACGGGAAAGAAAGAATAGTATGCTGACAAGAAAGACGACGAAGAAATAAGATATAAAATAAAAAAAGACAGTAGAGAAATAAAAAATGATAATAATAAAGAAAAGGAGGCGCTGAGATCCTGGGTGAAGGTTTGAACTCGATACACCTGTAGTGGAGTCCCAGGCCGCTCCACCTTAATTCATCTCGCCTCCTACCTCTCTTGCAGAGTATAGTGATACAGTAGAGTTAGGGATTTTGTCTAAAGTAGCTACGGGGGTGGGAGTTAGTAGTTATAATGATGATGATGGTAGTGTTAGTGGTGGTGGTTGTGGAGGTGATGGTGGTGATCGTTGGGGTGCTATTCGTAATGATGATGACGAAGATGATGTAGAGTTGGTCTGAAAAGTACGGCAAATGATTATTACGATGATATATGAAATGATTATTACAACCTGTGAAGTTGCAAGAACATTGATCTGTTATCATCTGAATATGCAAACAACAATACCGACTAGAAAACGTCACAAGCAAGCGATATATGGCATCCTTCTGTAAGCAGGTTACCAACGTGGGCAAAAATCATCCAGCATTTTCCAACAGCCAACGACCGTGGTGTCAAAGTGTTTGGCGCCAAGTGTGCACCGATACTTTCTGGATCCAGTGTACAGTAGGTTAGTAGTGAGGATAAATACACCCCTTCAGCTACCCTCCTGCCTCTCTGCTACCTGCTGACACAGTAATATCAGGGAGCAAGAAAGCAGAAAGGAAGTGAACAGGAAGGAAAAGGAGGTATTAAAAAAAAATATATATATATGAAAAACACCAAAATAATGTGAAAATAAAGATATTAAATGAGGGAAAAGAATGACAGAATTAACTAGAAAGCACTCAGAGAGCGCATACCTCTGCCAGTACCATTGCAGGACCCAGATCCACCCCATAATTTATCAAATTCTTCCTTGGTCCATGACTAACCCTTACACAAAATTTCGGTGAAATCCATTGAGGACTTTCGGAGATATGTTGTGGATAAACAATCAAAAAATTCCTGGATCCGGATGATGATCCGAATCACCCCTAAAATCTAATCGATTGTTCCTTGGGCCATATACTACCCCTCCAAAAAAATACAGCAATATCTGTTCGTAACTTTTTGAGTAATCCTCCCAACAGACAGACAAACAGACAAACAAACCAACGCTGGCAACAACACAAACCCCTTGGAGGAGATAATAAGAAGATACAAAGAATGGAAGAAATTAGAAAATGAATAAGAAAGAAGCTAAAAACGAGGCAGAAAGGAGAATGGACCAATATTAACTCTTTAGCTCCCAGTATTCCTGTGTGAGAGATTTTGCTGGAAGGGCACTAAGCCTATTGCCCTCCGCTTATCGGCTCATGATCGCAAAGCTCATAGGTCCCTACCCCGGGGTTTCCTTCGTTATTTATTTTTCCAGATGCCAAGTTCCGTCCTATGATGAAGATACTAGGGGGAAATGGGTTAAGAATGGAGAAAGAAATCATGAATGACAAGCCAGAAGGAAGAAAGAAAAATTAGACAGAAAACGAGACTAAAAGAAATAGGTATGACATAGGGAGAAAGAAAGGAAAAGGATATGAGAAGTAAAGATAAAAAGGAGCCGGGGAACAGTAAGAATGGAACTCCTGACACTGTTGTTAGAATCTCAGGCCGTTCCACCGTACTTCCCTTTGGCTCCTAATTCTCTTGCAGACTATTGCTGTAATATAGTAAAGAAAGTAAGAAAAGATAAACAAAAAGGAGAAACTAGATGAGATAATATAGAAAAGGAAGAGGCAGAAGGAATAAAAAGATGAAACAGAAAAGCAAAAACAGAATGGAGAAAAAGTAAGTGAAAAGAGAAATAAAATATGACGAGAGAGGAAAGCAAGTAAACTGAGAAACAAAAAGAGAAAAATGGCTGCAATAAAACAAACCATGAGGTAATGGAGAAGGGAAGAAAGTAAAGTGAGAAAGAAGAAAAATGACACAAAAATAGTACAGATGTTAACTCGGTACACCTGTAGTATGAGTCCCCAGGTCGCTCTCCTTACTTCATCTCAACTCCTACCTGCCTTGTAGCTTGTGATGCCGCGATTTGATGGAGGAAATAAACAGTAAAGAAGAGGAGTGAGAGGGAAAAGGAGAAAGTAAGGGATAAGAGAGGAGAAAGGAAAGTTGAGGAAAATAAAGGAAACGAAAAAAAGTAAAAATATACATTAAATGGTGACAGAGAAAACGAAAAAGAAAATAGTGCAGAAAGAAAACGGAAGAGAATGAACAAAAAAGTAAAGGTAAGACAAAAAAAAAGGTGAGAGGGACTAAAGAAAATGAAAGAGAAATTAAGAAAAGGAGACTGGAGGTAGACTAGAGAAAAAAGAACTGAAATGTCTAAATGTGTAGCAGAGTCCTAGACCGCTCCACCTTACTTCATCTTGTCTCCTACCTCATTACCCGTCCCCTCCCCGGAGGAGCTCGGGGGCGGGTATTGTTTTCACTCGGTTTGTCTATCTGTCTGTCTGCTTGTTTGTTTGTGTATCTGTTAACCACTTTACAAGAAATCCACTGGTGCGATTATGATTAAAATTACAGGGGTGATGGGCTATAACCTTCTGATTGATTAAATTTCGGGTCAAACTGGGCCCAGGCCCAGGCTGTAGGATCAAGAAATGTAACAAATGGTGCGGTAAAAATCGTTTTTTGGTCATAACTCCTCTCCAATTCGTCATATCGACATGAAACCAAATCCTAAAGGTGCATGTTTCAAATCTGCACCCAATGACATGCCTCATTTCATCAGGGGGGTCACCCCCAGCTAGGGTTAGAGGGGTCAGCGTCAGGTGGGTCAGGCCTAATATTTCAAATGAGAATAAATTTGTCAATTATCACCCGATTTACTCCAAATTTGATATGTAATATCTTTGCATTGATATCCTGTTGTGTTCATTCGTCAGCAATAAAATGATAGCCAGGGAGGGCTTTGCTGTGTCTTGGAACCGCTTCTTGTTGTAGTTTGTGATGCTATAATAATGTTGTGGCTTTGACCTTCAGTACAATTTACCTACTAATGCTTATGGTGATAGAGGTGTTGATGATGGTGGTGGTGATGACGATTATTGCTGTTATGATGGTGATGGTGAACTCTGAGAACAACGGCATGGATAAGGATGATGGTGACGGGAATGGTGATGGTGATGACTGCATGCAGTTGAGAATAGTAACACTATATAGTTAATGGTGATGATGATGACGGCGATGATAACGATGACGATGGGTTTGGGGACGTCCTTTAGCACTGATGATAATTATTTAATCTGATCTCCTCGTTGTCTTGTAGCTTGTACTGTCGTGATATAATCCAGAAAGAAGGAAGGATGAAAGAGAACTCGTGAAAGGTAGAAAAAGAAAGATAATAAGGGAGGATAAAAGTTTAGAAATGAAAAAATACAAAGAACAAGAATAATAAGAGAAAAAATAGCATTACAAAATGGAATACAGTAAAGTGAAAAAACAAAGGAGGATGAAGGACAGATGGGAGAAATGATTCAGTAATATGAATACAAGGATAAAGAAGAAAGATATTAAGAAAGAACGATAGGAGAACACGAAACAGAAGAAGATAAAAACAAGAGTAGTATAGAAAGAGAAGGAACTGAGATAGAAAAGGAACCGCATCATACAGAAGGGTGGAACTCGGAACATCTTTAGTATAATCTCAGGCAGCTCCACCTTACTTCACCTTGGCTCCCACTTCTCTTATAGTTTTCTTGCAGCAATATAGTTAGAAGAATAGACAGAAAGAAAGGAATGAAAAAGAAAACTTGAAAGGAAGAAAATGAAACTGAAAGAAAAAACGACAACTGAAAGGAAAACTCAAACTCAAACGAAAAAATAAAAACTGAAGGAAAGAGGAAGAAACTAAGAAAAAAAGAAAAAATGTAAGAAAGGAAGAAAAACTGAAAGGAGAAGAAAATAATGAGAAGAAGAGAAAGTAATGAAAACGAAAAATAAAAGAAGAGAAAGAGAATAAAACAATGAAGTCAGATGAAAAAAAAAATGAGAAAAGGATATGACTGAAATGAATGATCAAGGAGAAAAAAAGAAATGAGGTAAAGAAAAAAAGAAGAAAAATGAAGGATAACTGGTAATGGTGTTAATTCCGTACACCTGCAATAAAGTGTCCCAGGCCGCTCCACCTTACTTCATCTAGTCTCCTACCTCTCCTGTAGCTTGTAATGCTGTAGTTACTGAAAGAAGAAAAAAACAAAGAAAAAGGAAGAGTTAACAATGAGAGGAAAAGAAAGAAAGAGTAGGAAAGAACAGAAGAAACACAGAGATATAGAATGAGAATTTGAATAAAAAGACAAAGAATTAAGAATTGGAGACAGCAGCAAAGAAGAGTAAAAACAAGAAAAAGTAGAAAAAGGAGGAAAGGGAGAAAGAACAGCGAGAAAATTGTAGGAGAGAGAGAGAGAGAGAGAGAGAGAGAGAGAGAGGAAACTGGGTGGAGCTGTAAAAAGCTATCATAGTTCAAGGAGGCAGAAATATGAAATTATCGTGGCAAAAAGGAAAATGAGATTGAACGGAAAAGATTAATCAAAAATGGAAAAAAAAATGAATTAAGAATGAAAAAAACAAGGGGAGGGAGGGAGGTAAATCGAGACAGAAACGTAGATCAGTAGAATAAAAACAATAGGGGAATAAAAAACATAATAACAATAATGGAGAAAATAAAGGAATTGAGAAAGATATATAAAAAGGAGCAGGAGTGGATGGAGGGTCGAACTCAAGACACCATTGTTAGAATCTCAGACCGCTCCACCTTACTACACCTTGGCTCCTATTTCTCTTTATTGCTGTAAAATAGTAAAGAAATAGAAAAGACAATGAGATGTAGAAGGAAAGAGTGAAGTGAGAAAAATATAGACCCAGAAGAGATGAAAACAGGAGAGAGAATGATGAGAAAAGAAAAAGGAGAGCAGGAAGAAAAAGGAAATGAAGGGTTTTAAGTTCGAAAGAAAAGCTGAAAGAAAGAATGTTATGCCAGAAAATACGAAGTAAAAAAGGAATGTGATATAAAACAAAGAATACGAATTACAGGCAGGAATAGGAAATAAAAAAGGAATAGGATATTAAAGGTGGAAATAAAAGGTGGAACTCTAACTAAATGAATAACACAAAATAAAAGGAAGAATTCAAAATAAAAGGATGAAAACGAAATAAAATAAGTAAAGGAAAATGAAGGAGGGAATACGAAATAAAAGGAGGAATTGTATTGCTATTAAGGTATCAGCTCAATACAAAGTCCCAGGCCGCTCCACCTTACTTCATCTCGCCTCCTACCTCTATTGTTCCTTTTCTTGATGTTACACAGTGGAAAAGGAAAGAAAAACAATAGAAAAGATGTAAGGAAGAAATGACAAAAAAGGAAAAATTACAAAGAAGAAAGGAACAGATTAGTTTTCACTGAATTATTGATATTTGTATGAGAATTGGTCGTGATATTGTAAAAATTTATATATACACGAGAAAAAGTATAATATAGAAACAAAAAGGAAAGAAAGAAAGAAAGAAGGAAAACCAAGACAGTAAGAAGGAAAGGAATACAAGCAAAGTGAGAGAAATGAAAACTTGAAAAAATTAAGGAGGTACTTGTGTTCCGGAGTCAGATTTGAACTTTGTACACCTGTAGTCAAGTCCCAGGCCGCTCCATCTTACTTCATGTCGCCTCCTGCCTCTCTTGTAGCTTGTGATGCTGTAATATATATGTGGCTATGATCTGAAGTGGCTAAACATGGTGGTGGTAGTGGTGACGGTGATGCTGGTTTGGATCAGGCCTTATGATTATAATGAAAAGTTCTGTGGAAAGATGATGATGATGATGATGATAATGATGATGACAGGGGTGGTGGTAGTAGTATGGATGATTATGGTGATGATGATGATGACAAGGGTGGTAGTAGTGGTATGGATGATGATGATGATGATGATGATGATGATGGTGGTGGCAGGGGTGGTGGTAGTGGTTTGGATGATGATGGTGATGTACAGTACTTTAAAACTGACGACGATGACTTCACTTCAGCTCGCATCTTAATTGTATCACTTGATGCTGTAATGTGGAGAAAAAAAATGAGAGAGAGAGAGAGAGAGAGAGAGAGAGAGAGAGAGAGAGAGAGTAGGCAGAAACAAAAGAAATAATAGGAAAGAAGTGATATGTAAACAAAGAAACACTTGGAACAGAAATACAAGAATAAGAGTAACTACAACTGAGAAAGAAAATAGAAGCAAATGAGAGTAAGAAACAAAACGATAATAGATGGGAAAAAAGGAAAGAGAGAAAAAAAAAAAGGAAAAAATATGAAACGAAGAAAATAAAAAGGAGAAGCGAACGAGGGTCGAATTCCCAACACCTGAAGCCGAGTGTTAGGCAGCTCCACCTTACTTCACCTCGCCTCCTACCTCTCGTGTAGCTTATAATGATGTAATATAGATTTGATCTAAAGTATCTAATGATGATGGTGATGATGATGATGATGATGCTGGTGGTGGTGGTGGTGGTGGTGGTGATGATGAAGGTAGTGGTGGTAATGATGGAGGTTAGACTGGTGATTAACCTTATTTTAAAGGTATTGGCAACTGTGTGGATAATGATGATGGTGACATTACACAGGTGATGATGATGATGTCGTAGGACAGTACTGATGATGAACACTTGATCTCTCCTCCTACGTCTCTTGTAAAATGTAATAATGAACTAATAAAGAAATGAGATTATGAGAGGGAAAGAAAGAAAATCTAGAAAAATAAAATGAAATGAAATATTTAAAGAAAAGAATGATAAAAAAACAACAAATGATAAACACATAACAAGCGATAAATAAGAAAAAAAAAAATGAACAAGACAGAAGATGAAGTAAAAACGGAAGAACACAAACAGCTGGATGAAGGTTTGAACTCGGTACACCTGTAGTAGAATTCCAGGTCACTACACCTGACTGCATCTTGCCTCCTGCCTCTTTTGTAGATTATAGTGATGCATTTTAAGTATGGATTTGGTTAAAAGTAGGTAAGGGGGTGTTGGTTGTTATAGTGATGATGATGATGATGTTGATGGTGATGATGATGTTAATGATCGAGTCGAAGATAATGGCGGTGTCTGTTAGTTTTAATTTTAAAAAATGAAGTCTGTACGAGTGATGATGATGATGATGATGATGATTGATGATGATGGTCTTGTTGGTGCTGTTTATGGTGATGGTGTCAGTGGAGGAAATGATGATGACGTACAGTCGATCAAAAATGTATGGCACATGAGAAGTACGATGATATGTGAAATGATCAGCACAACCTGTGAAGTTGCAAGAACATTGATCTGTTATCATCTGAATATGCAAACAATAACAACACCGACTAGAAAACGTCACCAGCAAGCGATGTATGGCATCCTTATGTAAGCAGGGTTACCAACGTGGGCAAAAATCATCCAGAATTTTCCAACATCAAACGTCCGTGGTGTCAAAGTGTTTGGCGCCAAGTGTGCACCGATACTTTCTGGATCCAGTGTACAGTAGGTTAGTAGTGAGGATAAATGCACCCCTTCAACTACCCTCCTGCCTCTCTGCTACCTGCTGACACGGTAATATCAGGGGGCAAGAAAGCAGGAAGTATGTGAAAAACAAGGAAAAGGAGAATAAGATTGTGAAAAAGACAACAATAATGTGAAAAGAAATATAAGTAAATAGAAGAAAAAACAAAATGAATAAACATAGTGACCAGGGAAGGAAGAAAGAAGAAACGAATTTAGAAAGAAGTAAAAAGAAGGCGGAAAGAAGTAATAACATTATGAAAGAAGGAATGAAAAAAAGGGCATATGGAGAAAGTAAGGAACAAAAGCAAAATAAAGCGTGAGAGAGAGAGAGAGAGAGAGAGGGGGGGGGGAAAGGATATAAGAAATAAAAAAGAAGCCTACGAGGCGGAAAGGGAGGAACTCAAGAAACCTTTGCTGGAATCTCAGGCCCCTCCACCTTATTTCACCTTGGCTCCTACTTCTGTTGCAGTTTGTTGCTGTAATTTAGTGAAGAAAAAAAGGAGAGAGAAACAAAAGGAAGGAGAAACATAATTAGATAAGGTGGAAAAGGATAAATGGAGAAGGAATTAAAAGAAGAAACGGAGAAAACAAAGACAAAAGATTAAAAAAATGGGGAAGAAGAAACGTAATATGAGGAAAGAAGAAACCATTAAGCAAATTAAGAAAAAAGTAGACAAATGAATGAAAAAAAAAAAACATGAGGTAATGGAGAAGGAAAGAAAGAACAGAGAGAAAGAAGAAAAATGAAGCCTAAATAGTAAAGGTGTTTACTCGGTACACCTGTAGTAAGAGTCCCAGGTCGCTCCACTTTACTTCATCTCCACACCTACCTGCCTTGTAACTTGTGATGCCGTGTTTTAATGGAGGAAGTAAACAGAAGAGAAGAGGAGTGAGAAGGAAAAGGAGAAAGTGAGGGATCAGAGAGGAGAAAAGAATGTCAAGGAAAATATAGGAAACGGAAAAAAAAGGAAAAATACACATGAATTGGAAAGAGAGAAAACGAACAACTAAATAGTGTAAAATGAAAACGGAAGAATATGAAGAACAAAAAGGAAAAGGTAAAACAACGAATAGGTGAAAGAGAATAGAGAAAGCATGAAAGAAATAGAGAAAAGGAGACTGTAGGTAGACTAGAGAGAAACACTGAACTGTATACAAGTGTCGTAAAATCCCAGGCAGCTCCACCTTACTTCATCTTGTCTTCTACCTGATTGCAGTTTGTGATGCTGTAATGTAGTTACGGTTTTGACCTACAGTGTAATATGACTAACAGTGATTTTAATGATAATGATGATGACGGCGATAATAACGATGACGATGGGTTTGGTGACATCATTTACTGCTGATGATAATTACTTAATCTGGTCTCCTCCTTGTCTTCTAGCTTGTACTGCCGTAATATAATCCAGAAAAAAGGGAGGAAGAAGTAAAACTCGTGAAAGGCAAAGAAAGAAAGAAAACGATGGAGAAAAGAATGGAAATGAAATACAAAGAACAAGAAAACTGAAAAAAAAATATCATTTCGAAATGGAATATAGTAAAGTGAAAAAAGCAATGAAGGATGAAAGACAGAAGGAAAAAAAATATTTAATAATATAAATGAAAGGATATGAATAAAAAACGTCAGAACACGAAACAAGATAGAAAGAGAAGTAAAAAGAGAGAGAATTAAATGAGAAAAAACAGAAAAGGAACCAAGCCATACAGTGGGGTGGAACTCGAGACACTTTTATTAGAAGTCTAGAGCGCACCACTTTGCTTCGCCTTGGCTCCTACTTCTCTTATAATTGTATTGTAGTAATATAGTTAGGAAAAGAGGCAGGAAAAAAAAGAAGAAAAAAGAAAACTTAAAAGGAAAATGAAAAATTTAAAGGAAAACGGAAACTAAAAGGAAAAAGGCAAAATGAAAGGAAGGAAGAGAAACTGAAAGAACACACTAAAAACTAAAAGGAGGATGAAAGAAAAGCCACGAAAGAACTCAAAAGGAGAAAGAAAGAAAGAGGACAAAACGAAAGGATGAAAGGAGAAAGAAATATGAGAAGAAAAAGAGCAAAAGAATTAATGAAAGAAAACAAGGAATTAATAGTTCTTCTTTCTTCCTTTTCTTTGTTTCCTTCCTTCTCCTTAAACGTAAATCATAAAGGCGATGATTCTGTACACCCTTAGTCGAGACCCAGGCCTCTCCACCTTACCTCATCTCGCCTCTTACTTCTCTTGTATTGCTTATGGTGATGTTATGTAGAGGAGAAAGACAGGAGAAAAGAAAACGAGTAGGAAAGAAAACGACAAAGTAAGGGATTAAAGAGAAGGGAAAGACACCAAGAGGAAAAGATTGGAACTGAGCAACGCACAGTGGAAAAAATAAAGAAACTAAAGAGGAAACTAATGAAATGAAAAATAGGGAAGCATGGAAAAACAAAAATGAAAAAGGAAATGAAAGAAAGGAAAACAAAAGGTGAGTAAGGACAAAAGTAAATGAAGTAGTAAACAAAACAAAGAAAAAATGTAAAGGAACGAAAATGCGAAAGCGGACTCAGAAAATTGAGAGAGAATTGAAAAAAATAAATAAAGCGGGGACTTCCTCAAATTCTTAGTGACGGACTGAACTCTATATACGTGTAGTGGAGTCCCAGGCAGCTCCACTTTACTTCACATTGTCCCCTACCTTTCCTATATCTTGTGATGCTGCAATTACTGAATGAAAAAATAAGGCAAAAGCACGAGAGTTAGGAGAGAGGGGAAAAAGAGAAAAACGGAGAAGGAGAGAGCAGGAGAGCAAGAGAGAACAGGAGAAACATATAGACATAGGATGAAAAAAATAAGAACGAAATAACAATCGGTTAAGGAAATAAGGATAAACAGAAACAAGAAAAACATTAAATAGAAAAGAAAGGAAAGGAGGAAGAACAAGAATAAATACTGCAGATGAGAGAGAGAGAGAGAGAGACAGAGAGACAGAGAGAGAGAGAGAGAGAGAGAGAGAGAGAGAGAGAAACTGACAGGACGAAATATAGAAAATAAGACATGGGGTAGAAAGAAGACATAGGCAAAAGAATAAAATAATACAAAAAGAGAAGAAGAAAAAGTGAGGCAAAAAAGAACCACAAGGAGCATGAAGGAAAATAATAAGGATAAATAAGAGGAAACTTAAGAAGAAAGGTATAAATGAGCGAAGTGTTCTTGTGGGTGGAACTCAAGACACCTTTGTTAGAATCTCAGTCTGCTCCACCTTACTCCACTTTGGCTCCCACTTCCCTTGTTGCTTTGTTGGTATAATACACTGCAGAAAGAAAAGACAGAAGGAAAGAAAAAGAGTGAGAGTAGAGAGAGAGAAAGGAGAATAAAGAAATGGCAAAACGGGAAAGGCACCGGGCAAGAAGAAAATTGAGAAACTGGCAATGATGATGCCGATGATGATGACTATGAAAGTAGTGGTAGTGATGATGATGGTGATATTTATACAGATTAGTAGTGATAATAATAACTTTACTTCTTCCCATCTACCACGTGTTTTGTAGCTTGTGATGCCGTTAATATAAAGGAGAGAAAAAAAAGAAAAAAAAAAAAAAAAAGGAAGAGAGAACGTAAGAAGGCGAAAAAAAAAAAACTGAAAACAAGCGGTGCCAAGGCACAGCAAACCCGTTCCTGGCAATCATTTTAGGACTGACGTTTACACACAACAGGACGTCGAGTCAAAGATGTCACGTATCAAATTTGGAATAAATTGACACTTTTATGCTCGTTTCAAATTTTAGGCCTGGCCCACCTGACAATGACCCCCCTATCGCTAACTGGGGGGTGACCCCCCCATGATGTAACGAAGCATGTTATAGGATGCAGATCTGAAAGATGCACATTTAGGCTTTGGTTTCATGTCGATATGACGAATTTGAAAGCAGTTATGACCAAAAACGATTCTTACCCGTCTCCGTCTTTCTAAATTTGCCGGGGGGGGGGGCTACAGCTTGGGCCTTGGCCCAATTTGGCCCCAAATTTAATCAGGTGATCAGACAGTCATAACCCATCATTCCTGTAATTTTAGTCAAAATCGCACCAGTCGTTTTCGTGTAAAGGTGTTAACAACGAGATAGACAGACAAACAAACAGACAAACAGACACACAGAGTGAAAACAATACCCGTCTTCGAGCCCATCCGGGTCGGGGACGGATAATTACAAAGCAAAAAAAAAATGTGAACTAAGAAAAAGTGATAAAGAACCTGAGAGGGAAAGGAACAAAAATGAATTGGGAAAAAGAAAGGCAGGATAATAATAATAATAACAAACGAAACAATGATGAAAAGAGAAAGGTAAGTAAAATAAAGAAGAGAAATGGAAATAAGAAAAAGAAAAGGAGATACAGTCAGCACTGGGGTCGAACTCGGTACACCTGTAGTAGAGTCCCAGGCCGCCCCACCTTACTCCATCT
>NC_137018.1:17042634-17107634 GCF_032717465.1 Coenobita brevimanus | reverse complement strand
AATGCCAGCTAACACCGTGCCCTCTACTCCTGCCTTTTCCGCCGTGCCTCTCCTGTTTCCTGTCGCAACCCAACCCCTTCTGCCTTCCTTGTGCCTTAGATGTCTCTGGCTTTCTGACCCGTCACTCTCATTGTCCCAGTACATCACTGGTTGGGTCATGAGCGTAAGCACGTGTGTGTGAGCAACTTTCCATCAGGTGTGTGGTGTGAGTTTTCCATTACGTCATAATGTGCTGTGTGCGAAATTCTCTAGCTAGAATCTCCACTGCTGTCTCCTCCAGCTCTCTCGACTTTTAGGCACGACTTTCCTCCAACTTACTGGCATTTAGGTACGTTATATCCTCAAGTCTCTACATTATACATATTTATTACATATTACTGTGTCTAACTATGATGTAGTGTGTTATGATATTTCAGTGCCTTGACAGTAGTGCTGGTGGAGAAATGGTGGGGATATGGTAGTGGTGGTGGAGAAGTGGGGAAATGGTGGAGTTATGGTAGTTTTGGTGGAGGAATGATGGCGGTATGGCAGTAGAGATGAAGAAATAATGGAGGTATGGTAGTTGTGGTGGAGGAATGATGGCGGTATGGTAGTAGAGATGAAGAAATAATGGAGGTATGGTGCTGGAGGGAGAAATGGTTAGGTATGGCAGTGGTGAAGGATAAATGTTGGAGGTATGGTATTGGTGGGAGGCTGGGAGTATTGGTTATGGTAGAGGTGACGAAGAAATGACTGAGGTATAGTATTGGTGGAAGGTTGGGGGTATCAGCTATGGTACAGGGGTTGGAGGAATGGTACAAGTAATGGTACTGATGGCAGCATGAGGCGGTATTAACAAGTCATGGAACAAATGATAAAGGTATGGTATTACTGGGAGGGTATCAAGTTATGGTGGAAGGGATGAAGAAATGGGACAGCTATGGTCCTGGTGGTAGGGAGGAGATATCGGCTATGGTAGAGATGAAATGGTACAGCTATGGTACTGGTGGTAGGGAGAAGATATCGGCTATGGCAGAGATGAGGAAATGGTACAGCTATGGTACTGGTGGTAGGGAGGAGATATCGGCTATGGTAGAGATGAAGAAATGGTACAGCTATGGTACTGGTGGTAGGGAGAAGATATCGGCTATGGCAGAGATGAAGAAATGGTACAGCTATGGTACTGGTGGTAGGGAGGAGATATCGGCTATGGTAGAGGGGATAAAGAAATGGTGGAATTATGGTACTGATAGGTAAATGGAGGGTAAGGAAACTAGGATATATTTATTGCATGGTGACAATAAACACTTTTGCCTTAACTCTTCAGCTGTTTTGGACAAGCTTAATAAAACTCCATGTAAATAAAGCCCACAGTCTCGTAGGTCATGGAGGCTCCTTAATACCTTCTACTTGCTTTATTTCTGCATTTTGCCACGTTAATATTCTCGTGTATGTTATTCAAGGCATTTCTATCGATATCAATAAAGCTTATAATGATATAAGATAACAAAGTAGCTCTAAACTGACTGACAAGCCAAATGGTTTCTTGTAATCCAGGAAACAATTTACTTCGCTGGGTGGTAACCATATAACCGAATGACGCCTAGAGGTCTACTTGGTTATCACACTCCAAGCGCAAAAGGCCCATCAAAGTTTACTTCCGAGGGATGGTTGGAGTTCATTGCTCGAATAAATATCAGGACAGTAGCATTCTTACCCCCCACCCCCCTGCCTCTCTCATCTCTGTTCGTGATGAAAAAAAAAAGAAAAAGAGAGAGAGAGAGAGAGAGAGAGAGAGAGAGAGAGAGAGAGAGAGAGAGAATAATAGATGGATGAACAAGTAACAACAAAACAGTTTTTCTTTCTTTCTTTTTTGTTTTTTGCTTATCTTATAATTGATTTTAAATTTACAAAAGCGGCAAAATTTAGCATTAAACTAGGAATTATGGTTCATCTCAAAGGAGTCAAAAGAAACTGTCTTGCGTCTTCCACAGCGACTTATTATCCTGCGTATTCTTGTATACACAATTCTGATCATTCCTCGTGGCTAAGTTATTTGACTAAGTAAGGTAAAAGAGGATGAAAAGGTGTAATAAGCAGACCAAATTCCTGTTGGCAAAGGGGCATGAAAAAGAAAAGAGAGGAAGAAAACATGAGAGAACGTAAAGAAGAACGAGACAAGAAGAGGACAGATTAATCAGAAATAAGGGAGAATGAGAAATAGAAAGGGAGAAAGAAAACACGATAGAATGCAAAGGAGAGTGAGAGAAAAGTGCGTAGGAAAAATAGCAATGAGACAGAAAAGAAGAAAATGAGACAGAAAGGAAAAGGAAAAAACAAAGGAGACAATGAAAAACAGAAAGAAGGAAACAGAGAGATGAGGAAAATAAAAGAAATGGAGACCTCAGAGGACGACAAGGTATGAACTCGGTACACCTGTAGCTACTAGAGACCCAGGCCGCTCCACCTTACTTCACCTTGTCTCCTACCTCTATTGTAGTTTGTGATGCTCTAATGCAGCTGAGGCTCTGACCTACAGTGAAATATAGCTAATACTGATGATGACAGTGATGATGATGATGACTGCAGTTATGATGATAGTGGTGAGCTAGGGGAAAATTAACTATTTGGATTTTGGTGATGGTGACGATAATGATGATGGTGGTGGTGATGGTGTTGTGGCTGAATGATGAGAATAATGAACACTATATACCGTAAGTTAATGGTGATGATTATGCTGATTGGTTTAGTGATGTAATTTACTTCTGATAATAAAACCCTAATATCATTTGATCTATTTGTCTTGTAACTTGTATTGCAGCAATATAATATAGAAAGAAATGAGGAACAAAGAGCACTCAAGAAATGGAGATTAGAGAAAGAAAATGAGGGAGAAGATATAAATGGCAAAGAAACAATATTAGGAATTAGAAATGATAATTATTAATTAAAAAATGGGATAAGGAAAAGAGAAAAGTAAAAGAGAAAAGGTGATGAATGATAGAGGGGAAAAAAAAAAGAAAAAATATGAATGTGAAAGAAAATGTCAGAGAAACGAGCTAAACAGAAATTTAAAAAAAAAGAAAGAAAAAAGGTACATAAAAGAGAGAGACAAAAAGGAGCGAGAATCACGACAGCGTGGGACTCGAGACATCTTTGTTAGAATCTCAGGCCGCTCCACTTCACTGCATCTTGGCTCCTACTTCTCTTTATATATATATATATATATATATATATATATATATATATATATATATATATATATATATATATATATATATATATATATATATATTGCAGTAATATAATGAAGAAACAAAACAAAGAAAAGAAAGGCAAAACAAAAACTGAAAGAAAGGAAAACAATTTCGAAAAAGCAAAACTGAAAGGAAAATGCAATATGAAGGAAAAATCTAGAGAGAAAACAGGAAACACTAAAAAAAAAAAAAAGAATGGAAAGAGACAAAAGGATTAAATACAAAAAAGGAAAGAAAGAGGACAAATCAAATGGAGGGAAGGAGAAAGAAAGAAGCAAACAGAGGAAAAAGATTTAATTGAAACAAACCAAGGAATTAAGGAGATGGAAGGAAAGAAAGCATAAGAAGAAAGACGAAAAATGAGGCATAAATGGAAAGGTGCTAATTCTGTACACCTGTAATAGAGTCCCAGGTCGCTCCACCTTACTTCACCTCAGCTCCTACCTGCCTTGCATCTTGCAATGTCAGGATTTGATGGAAGAAGTAATCAGAGGAGAACAGGACTTAGAAGAAAAAGGAGAAGGGATATGAGAGGAAAAACAAAGGTGAAAGAAAATATTGGAGACAAAAAACAAAAGGAAAAATACATAGTTAAAAGGGAGAGAGAAAAGGATAATTAAATAGTGCAGAGTGAAAAAGGATGAAACTGAAGAACAAAAAGAAAGAGAAGCAAAGAAAATGTGAAAATGGATCAAGAAAATGAGAGAGAGAGAGAGAGACGACTAGCGAAATCGGTGCAGGATTGAACTCTGTACACGTGCAGTAGAGTCCCAGGCCGCTCCACCTTACTTCATCTCGTCTCCTACCTTTCTTGTAGCTTGTGATGCTATAATTACTGAAAGAAAAATAAGGAAAATGCTTCAGAGTTAACAATCAGTGGAAAAGGAAAAAAAAAAAAAAAAAAAAGGAGCAGGAGAGGAGAAAGATACAAATAGTGTGTGAGAATGAATAAAACAGAAAAAAGACAAAGAAATATGAATGGGTGAAAGAAACAAGAAAAGCAGCAACAAAACAAATAAAGATTAAAGAAAAGGAGAAAGAACAACAAGAAATACAGAAAAGTTGTGTGTGTGTGTGTGTGTGTGTGTGTGTGTGTGTGTGTGTGTGTGTGTGTACAAATAATTGCCAGCGTAAACCATGACTGCGTATTTATCAGAACAATAATATAAAAATAAGGGAGAGAGAGAGACAGGCCAGAGGTGAGGCTAAGGTATGAATAATTCCTTGGTGCTGATGGAGAGTTGAGATTTCCCGAGAGCTACATAGAGTTACAGACACTGACGCCTGATTGGCTTGGCTTTGTATCTGGGGTGATGCGTTTAAATTCAGCACAGTTTCTAATAATTAAAATAACCAAGTAAAGAACATTTTGAAGTGGCTGTATGTGTTGTTGTGTGTTCAGAGTTGTGCAAGTTTTCGTTTCTATATTTTCACTGCTTTCCCTTTCACTCCCCACCTTTCTCTCCCTCTCCTTTTCCCATCCCCCCTCCTCCCTTCCACCTCCCTCTCCTCCTTCACCATCACCCTCTCCTCTCTCTTTCAACATAAACATGCAAATCAGCACTCTCTCTCTCTCTGTCTCTGTCTCTCTGTCTGTCTGTCTGTCTGTCTGTCTCTCTCTCTCTCTCTCTCTCTCTCTCTCTCTCTCTCTGTCTGTCTGTCTGTCTGTCTGTCTGTCTGTCTCTCTGTCTCTCTGTCTCTCTCTCTCTCTCTCTCTCTCTCTCTCTCTCTCTCTCTCTTACATACAGATATAGGATCAAAAAAACGATATCGGAATAACAATCGGTTAAGGAAATAAGGAAAAACAGAAATAAGAAAAAATTAAAAAGAAAGAAAGGAGGAAGTGCAAGAAGAAATACTTCACGCGAGAGAGAGAGAGAGAGAGAGAGAGAGAGAGAGAGAGAGAGAGAGAGAGAGAGAGAGTGAAACTAGGTAGAACTGTAAAAACTTATCATAGATCAAGGAGGTAGAACGAAGAAATTGTAGTGGAAAAAGAAAGAAGGAAAATGAATGAACGGAAAAGATGAAACAAAAATGGGAAAAACGAATTAAGAAAGAAAGAACAGAGTGAGAGGGGTAGATCGGAACAAAAAGGTAGATCAGTGGAAGAAAGATAATAGAGGAATAAAAAACAAAATAAGAATAATGGAGGAAGTAAAGCAACTGAGAAAGGAACATTAAAAGAAGCGAGCTAACGAGGGTGGAACTCGAGACACCTTTGTTAGAATATCAGGCCGCTCCACCTTACTTCACCTTGGCTCCTACTTCTCTATATTGCTGTATTGCTATTATATAGTGAAGAGAGAAGTGAGACAGAGAAATGGAAAGATAAGGACGAAGACAAAGAAAGGTGCGAGAGAGAGAGAGAGAGAGAGAGAGAGAGAGAGAGAGAGAGAGACAGACAGACAGACAGACAGACAGACACAGACAGACACATAGACAGAATGATGATGAGTAAGAAAGAGAAGGGAAAAAGAAAGAAGAAAAAGTTGAAAAATAACGTACTAAGAAAGCAAGAAACGGAAAAGAAGGAGAAAAAAAGAAAAAAAGGAGAAAAAGGAAGAAAAGAATGAAAGGATTGTAATAAGCGTGAAGGAAGGAAAAAAAAAAGGTAAAGAAGGAAAATGAGTTCAAATTATAAAGGTGTTAACTTAGCACACCTGTAGTAGAGTCCCAGGCCGCTCCACCTTCCTTGATCATGTCTCCTACCTCTCTTGTAGCTTGTGATGTTGTATTATAGTATCTATGTCTGTGTGTATGATTATGGTGCTGGCAGTGATGATGATGATGATGGTTATATAAGTTACTATTGTTAAAAATGACGTTACTTAGCTCGGGTCCTACCTCTCTTCTAGTTTGTGATGCTGTAAGTGGTAGCTTTTATCTAACTTGGCTATTGATGATGATGATGATGATTATGATGATAGTTAGGGTGATAGCATTAAAAAGAGTAAGTGAACCGACCAACCAACCTTTTAATGCGACAATAAATAATAGACTGGATAAAGTTGGTACTCACACAGGTAGACCAGACAGGTACTACACAACTTCTTACCTGAAACAATAGACCATATTATACAGACTGCATCATTTGATAGCACAAGAATTACATGTCAATGTTATTCATAAATAAATTATAAAAATAATCGGCTATGAAAATGGGTTAGAAGAGAGGATAACCTGACTTCATCTCCCTACCTTTCTTTTAGCTTGTGATGTAATTAAATGAAGAAAGAAGATAAGATAGAAGGGGGAAAAGTAAGAAAGTGGGGAGGAAAGAAATGAAAAACTCAGTGAAGGTATTAAAAAAAATAAAAAGGATCTGGAAAAAATATGAAGTTAAACAAGTGATACAGATGAAGAGAAAAGTAGAAAGGAACACACAATTAAAAACGAAACCAAACATAAGGAAAGAATAGGAGAAAGGAAGAATGAACAAGATACAAAAGTAGAGGAAACGGAAAAAAAGGAGGAGGAAGGAAGAAATAGAAGAAACAGGAAATGAGAGATAAAAAGGAAATTAGAATGAACAATTAAAGGGGAAACTTCTGATTCTTAGGTCAAACTCAAAACATCTTTCCTAGAATCTCAGTCTGCTCCACCTTACTTCACCATGGCTCCTTATTTTATCTTTGCTTTATTGCTGTAATATAATGAGGAAACAAAAGCGAGAGGAGGAAAAAAATGGAGACGGAAAGAAAAAAAAATAAATTAGAAAGACAATGAGAAAGAGAGTACAAGAAAGAAATACGACAAAAAGAGTGTAATGGCTAAAATGAAGCTTTAGGAAGTAATGGGTGAAGGTGTTAACTCTGTACACCTGTTACAGAGTCCCTGGCCGCTTCACCTGACCTCACCTCGCTTCCTTCCTACCTCTCATGTACCCTGTGGTTCTGTAATATAGATGTGGAATGATCTTATGTCGCTAATGATGCTGCTGGTGATAGTGTTGGCGATAGTGGTCGAGGTGATGACAGTGCCGTATGTTAGTTATTGAAATAATACTGAAAAACAGCGATGATTATGATGATAGTGATTGTGGTGACGGTGATTGTGGTGGTAACGATATCGATGGTACTGGTGATTTACGTTATACTATCAGTAATGACAATTGTGTGGATAATGATGAAGGCGACAGTACTGAGGTGATGAAGATGATGCTGATGATAATGCTGACATAGGACATCGTTCATGATGTCAGGTTATTTCATCTCTCCTTCTACCTCTTATGTAACTTGCTTTGTTGTAATAAAGGAAAGGGTAAATGGACAAGAAAGAAAAAGACTAGAAAAATGGAAAACGAAAACTGAAGAATAAAAAGAGAAAAAGAAAGCAGAAGATGAAGCAAAAACTTATGAAACAGTGAAGCGCGAGACGATGGGTGAAGGTTTGAACTCAGTACACCTGTGGTAGAGTCCCAGGCCGCTCCACCTTACTTCATGTCGCCTCCTGCCTCTCTTGTAGCTTGTGATGCTGTAATATATATGTGGCTTTGATCTGAAGTGGAAAATGGTGGTGGTGGTAGTGGTGATGGTAATGCTGGTTTGGATCAGGTAGTATGATTGTAACGAAAATTTTCTGTGCAATGATGATGATGACGATGATGATGATGGTGACAAGGGTGGTGGTAGTGGTAGGGATGATGATGGTGATGTACGGTACTTTATTATCGACCAGAGTTGGAAAAAAAACACCGATTTTTTTTTTTTAATAAAAAAAATCGATTTTTAAAATTTTAAACCGGATTTATTTTGTTTACTTAAATCAGATTTTTTTTTTAATCTGTGATTTTTTTCCAACCTTTGTGCTTTTGGGAATTCTGTCAAAATAGTACCATACTGTTATTTTTTTTTTCCCTCCACATGCTGCAGTGCGTCCATTAGGCATGATTATATATCACTGTTCAAATAAACAGACTTATAAAACTGAAAATAATAATGTGAATGGGATGTGGGAGCAAGGCACTGCACCACAAGCTAGCACTTCTTGGTATGGGGGAGGTTACTCACACTCAGGGTTGGAAAAAATAGCATATATATATATATATATATATATATATATATATATATATATATATATATATATATATATATATATAATATATATATAATATTTTTTTTTTTTTTTTTTATAACAGAACGGAGGAAGGAAAAACAAATGGTGAAAAAAATATAATCCATACACCAGATTACTGGTGTCCTCTGTTCATAAAATATCTGTAAGAATTAGACTTGAACAGTTGTAGGTTGAAATTTGGAGGAAAACAACTCTGGGGAAGCGAGTTCCAGAGAGATGCAGTTCGGGGAATGAAAGAATTCTGATAGGCAGAAGTTCTGCAATGTGGTTGAGTGACATTCCAGTCATGAGCGTTACCAGATGCCCGTGTAGCACGAGGGAAGGCATGGAGAGGTGGCACCATGGACGCAACTTCGTCTGAGCATTTGCCAAAAAAATATCTGTAAAATAATGCAAGGGAGGCAACATTCCTTCTTACTTGCAGGGGAGGTAGTTTATATGTAATGGCAGGGTTGTTAATGATTCTAACAGCTTTATTCTGAATTTTGTCTAGTTGTCTTAATGCAACCTCTCCACAACCATTCCACAAGGGTGAGCAATATTCAAGCTGAGAGCGCACATGACTCTTATAAATTATAGCTAACTGCTCATCGGCGAAGAAGTTACGGACTCTGTACAATAATCCAAGTTTCCTTGAGGCGGTTTTAGCAAGTGATCTGACATGAGAGGTCCAGCTGAGGGCACTGTTAAGTGAGACACCAAGAATTTCAATACTTTTGGAGATGGGAATATTAGTAGCACTGAAGGTAATGTACGAATCTGGCAATATCTGTCTATTAGTAAACTGTATATATTTAGTTTTACTAGCATTAAAAGAGACAAGGTTGTTTTGTCCCCATTCACTGATTGTAGATAGATCTTGATTTATGGAGATGGCTGTATTGAGTTGAGAGGTAGAGATATTAGACTTTGTAAATGGATGTCTGAGTGTGAATGAACTATGTAGTGTTGAGTCATCTGCATATGAGTGAATGGGATTGTGAGTGACAGATAAGAGATCATTAATATGAACCAGAAATAGGGTTGGCGCCAGAACTGATCCCTGTGGCACGCCGGCGTTAATTGAGTGGAAATTCGAATATACATCATCTACTTTTACTCTTATTTTCCTGTCACTAAGATAAGAAGAAATCAAAGGAACAAAAGACGTTAGTCCATAGCAAGGGAGTTTGGACAGCAGGGAACGGTGCCATACTCTGTCGAAAGCTTTAGAGACATCAAGAGCTACTGCATGAGTTTCTCCAAAAAGATCAATTGATTGATGGATGGTATGAGTTAAGAGATTGAGTATGTCAATGGTGGATCTTTCGTGGCGAAAACCGTATTGTCTATCATTAATTAAGTTGTTGGATTCAAGATGTTTAACAATATGCTTATTAATTAAAGTTTCAAATACCTTACCAAGAGAAGATGTGATAGCTATTGGTCTGTAATTGGAGGGGTCAGACGAACTTCCTTTCTTCGGAACTGGGTGGATATTGGCTTCTTTCCATGAATTTGGGAATAAAGAAGTACGTATGCATAGTCTGAATAATTTAGCTAGGACAGAGGCAAGTTCAGGGTAACACTTTTTCAAAACAATTGGCGGAATTCCATCTGGACCTGGAGCTTTGTTGGTAGGTAAATTGTCTAGGATGGATTTTACAAATCTTGTCTGTATTTTAAGTGGGGCAATTTCGGGAGAATCAAGTTCCAGTACTGAGACATTCTGGCTGGTATCATCTATGGTAGAGTTTCTTGCAAAGGTACTAGCAAAGATATCTGCTTTCCCACGTGAGTCATTTGTAATATTGCCATCTGAAGATTTTAGTGGGGGAATGGAAGATGACTTGTTAAAGTTATTATTGAAAGAATTAAGAGTTGACCAGAATATTCTGTTGTCATTAGGGTTGTTAAGTAGTTTTGATGCTTGCTTTTGAAGAAAGTTTGATTTAGATAGATTTAATACAGCTTTTGCATGATTTCTAGCAATTTTAAATTGGGAGAGTGATTCAGGTGTTTTTGATTTTAAGTAAGAGTTATATGCTAATGACTTTTGGGCTGTTGCTCTGGCACAATTGCCATCAAACCATTTTGGAGAGTTTGATCTTTTAGTGAATTGTTGACTTGGTATGAATAAATCCATACCAGCTAGTATTAAGTCACAAATGTGGGACTGGGTAGAATTGGGATCACTAGAGAAGAAAGACTGCCATGGAACATCAACAAGAAAATTTCTAAATCCATCCCAGTCTGCCCTGTCAAAGTGCCATCGGGTCACCCTGACAGGTTCGGAATGGGGAGATGTAGGAGGGTTAACTAATGAGGCTTTGATGAGATTGTGGTCAGAGGATCCAAGTGGTGACAGTACCTCTATCCTGTATTGATCTGGATTATTTGTCAAGAATAAATCCAAGAGATGGGCATTATGGTCAGGATTATCAGGTATTCTGGTTGGTTGCTTTACCAACTGGGTGAGATTAAACGATTCCGCAAACAGCTCGCATTCCAGACCAGCGTCGTCAGTCCGGGCAGAATGCAATAACCATTCAACATTGTGTATGTTAAAATCACCCAAAATGGTAATTTCATTGCCAAGGGCAAGGTCAAGGTTACTCAACTGAGTGGATATGGAATCAAATACACTGGGTTCCGAAGAAGCATTGGGGGAACGATAAACTACACAGATATATTTGGTAATGTTTTGGCAATTTAATTTATATAATGAGTAATCAAAACTGGATGAAGTGAAGTTTAAAATAGTGTCAACTGCATATTGGGATTTGATATAACAACAGGTGCCGCCCTTGTTTCGAAAGTTTGTAAGGAGATGGTAACCTGGAAAACAAAATGGAGATATATCGGTAGAGGGTGAGATTTGTGGTTCTGTGAGGAAAAGGGCCAAAGGGGATATGGACTGAAGGAAAAAATGAACTGAGTTTAAATTTGTGGTAAGGCCGCGGATGTTGGTAAAGAATAAGGCCGCACCGTCACCTCTTTGCCGATGAGCATTCCCGGAAATAGCAACAGTCGCTGCTGGCACAGTCGCTTGATAGCGACCGGGAGGACTCTGTGCCTCCAGCCCTACCCTGCCGGTGGTGGCAATCCGAGATACCACCTCATTTGATTGTGAGATTGCAGCGGCCATTACTAAAGATGTGAATAGAAGGTGTGATATGTTATGCGCATGTAGTGTGGTGTAGACAGTTGAAGGTAGAGGTATCATGAGAGCATGCTGGCCTACTCTCTGTGTAAATGAATGCACTGAAAATGTTCAGAAAAGGGAGATGGTCAGGATCAAGTCCTGAGGGCTGGTGAAACGGGAGCTCCAGCTCTCCCTGTCACCAGCTTGCCATCAATGACCTTACTTCAGCTCGCATCCTAAATTATTGTACCTCGTGATTCTGAAATATGGAAAAAAATGAGAGAGAGAGAGAGAGAGAGAGAGAGAGAGAGAGAGAGAGAGAGAGAGAGAGAGAGAGAGAGAGAGAGAGAGAGAGAGCAACCAGAAAGGAAAGAAACAATAGGAAAGAAATGATACGTAAACAAAAAAAAATACTTGGAAGAGAATACGAGAATATATATAGAATTTAGAAGGAAAACACAAAAAAATGAAAAAAAGAAGAAAGTGATAATAGATAGAAAAAAGGAATGAGAAAAGATGGAAAAACGAAACGAAAATAAAAAGATGACGCTGTTGAAGGTCGAACTCCGGACACCTGTAGCAGAGAGCCAGGCCGCTCCACCTTACTTCACCTCACCATCTACCTACCGTGTAGCTTATAATGATGTGATATATTTATGGATTTGATCTAAGTAAATGATGATGATGACAATGATGATGATGGTAGTGGTGGTCAGGGAGATGTCTGTTAGTTTATGGGCTAACCTTTACCTGCTAAAATATTACTGGCCATCAATAAACACAGCAATAACTAAGGTGGTACTTATGAACTGTGGTGGAGAGCGGTCATCACGGGTAGTATCATCCATATGGTTTAAATTCCGCCACTGACACTATGTTGAGTCCGTGTGGCAAACTATCACATTAATCGTATGCAATGATAGGAATGAAAAAGAGATAATGAAAGAAGGGAAACAGAGGAGGGGAAAGTAAGCATGAAGCAAAATGAGAACGAAAAGCTGACAAAGAGAGACCACAAAGAAATGTAAACGAAAATAAGAATGAAAGACAATAAAGAAATAAAAAATGATAATAATGAAGAAAACGAGGCGCTGATATCCTGGGTGAAGGTTTGAACTCGATGCACCTGTAGAAGAGTCCCAGGCCGCTCCACCTTACTTCATCTCGCCTCCTACCTCTCTTGTAGATTATAGCGATACAATATAGTTGTGGATTTTGTCTAAAGTAGCTACGGTGGTGGGAGTTTGTAGTTATAATGATATTGATGATGATAGTGGTACTGTTGGTGGTAGTGAAGGTGGTGGTGATCGTTGGGGTGGAATATTTAGTAGTGATGATAACGATGATGATGATGTAGAGTAGGTCTGAAAACTATGGTACATGATTATTACGATGACATCTGAAATGATTAATACAACCTGCAAAGTTGCAAGAAGATTGACCTGTTATCATCTGAATATACAAACAATAACAACACCGACTAGAAAACGTCACAAGCAAGCGATATATGGCATCCTTATGTAAGCAGGGTTACCAACGTGGGCAAAAATCATCCAGCATTTTCCAACAGCCGTCGTCCGTGGTGTCAAAGTGTTTGGCGCCAAGTGTGCACCGATACTTTCTGGATCCAGTGTACAGTAGGTTAGTAGTGAGGATAAATACACCCCTTCAACTACCCTCTTGCCTCTCTGCTACCTGCTGAGATGGCAATATCAGGCAGCAAGAAAGCAGGGAAAAATGAATATGAAAAAGACAATAATGTGAAAAGAAAGATATGCAAAGACAATAAAAAGAAAAAAAAAATGAATGAACAGAAAGGCCAAGAAAAAAAATGTGGATAAGATAGAAGTTTAAACGAAGGTAGAAATTACAAAGGAATATTATTATAAAAGGAGAAATAAAGAACGAGAGACAAGGAAGAATGTCGAAAGTAAAGCAAGAAACAAAAAGAAAATTAACGGAAAATGGAAGAGAGAGAGAGAGAGAGAGAGAGAGAGAGAGAGAGAGAGAGAGAGAGAGTGGGGGAATGGACAGAAATAGTAGGAAAGAAATGATACGTAAACAAAAAATACTTGTAAAAGATATACAAGAATAAAAGTAACTACTACTTAGAAAGAAAACAGAAAAGTAGTAAAAATAAGAAACATTGAGAATAGACGGAAAAGAGGAAAGAGAAAGAAAGGAAAAGAGAAATGAAATGAGGAAAAGAAGAAGATGACGGTGTTGAAGTTCGAACCCCGGACACTTGTAACAGAGTGCCAGGCCGCTCCACCTTACTTCACCTCGCCTCCTACTTCTCGTGTAGCTTATAATGATGTGATATATTTATGAATATGATCTAAGTAAATGATGATGATGATTGATGATGACGGTAGTTGTGGTGATGATGATGGGAGTGGTGGTGAGGGAGATGTCTGTTAGTTTATGGGCTAACCTTTACCTGCTAAAATATTACTGGCCATCAATAAATACAGCAATAACTAAGGTGGTACTTATGAACTGTAGTGTAAAGCGGTCATCACGGGTAATATCATCCATATGGTTTAAATTCCGCCACTGACACTATGTTGAGTCCGTGTGGCAAACTATCACATTAATCGTATGCAATAAAAGGAAAGACAGAAATAAAGATAGAGAGAAGAAAGAAAAGATAAAAACAAGCATACGGGAAAGAAAGAACAGTATGCTGACAAGAAAGACGACGAAGAAATAAGATATAAAATAGAAAAAGACAGTAGAGAAACAAAAAATGATAATAATAAAGAAAAGGAGGCGCTGAGATCCTGGGTGAAGGTTTGAACTCGATACACCTGTAGTGGAGTCCCAGGCCGCTCCACCTTAATTCATCTCGCCTCCTACCTCTCTTGCAGAGTATAGTGATACAATATAGTTAGGGATTTTGTCTAAAGTAGCTACGGGGGTGGGAGTTAGTAGTTATAATGATAATGATGATGGTAGTGTTAGTGGTGGTGGTTGTGGAGGTGATGTTGGTGATCGTTGGGGTGCTATGCGTAGTGATGATGACGAAGATGATGTAGAGTTGGACTGAAAAGTATGACAAATGATTATTACGATGATATATGAAATGATTAATACAACCTGTGAAGTTGCAAGAACATTGATCTGTTATCATCTGAATATGCAAACAACAATACCTACTAGAAAACGTCACAAGCAAGCGATATATGGCATCCTTATGTAAGCAGGGTTACCAACGTGGGCAAAAATCATCCAGCATTTTCCAACAGCCAACGTCCGTGGTGTCAAAGTGTTTGGCGCCAAGTGTGCACCGATACTTTCTGGATCCAGTGTACAGTAGGTTAGTAGTGAGGATAAATACACCCCTTCAACTACCCTCCTGCCTCTCTGCTACCTGCTAACACAGTAATATCAGGGAGCAAGAAAGCAGAAAGGAAGTGAACAGGAAGGAAAAAGAGGTATTAAAAAAAAAAAGAATATGAAAAACACCAAAATAATGTGAAAATGAAGATATTAAATGAGGGAAAACAATGACAGAATTAACTAGAAAGCACTCAGCGCATACCTCTGCCAGTACCATTGCAGGACCCGGATCCACCCCAAAATTTAATAAATTCTTCCTTGGTCCATGACTAACCCTTACACAAAATTTCGGTGAAATCCATTGAGAACTTTCTGAGATATGTTGTGGATAAACAATCAAAAAATTCCTGGATCAGGATGATGATCCGAATCACCACTAAAATCTAATCGATTGTTCCTTGGGCCATATACTACCCCTCCAAAAAAATACAACAATCTCTGTTGGTAACTTTTTGAGTAATCCTCCCAACAGACAGACAAACAGACAAACAAACCAACGCTGGCAACAACACAAACCCCTTGGAGGAGATAATAACAAGATACAAAGAATGCAAGAAATTAGAAAATGAATAAGAAAGAAGCTAAAAACGAGGCAGAAAGGAGAAAGGACCAATATTAACTCTTTAGCTCCCAGGATTCCTGTGTGAGAGATTTTGCTGGAAGGGCACTAAGCGTACTGCCCTCCGCTTATCGGCTCATAATCGCGAAGCTCATAGGTCCCTACCCCGGGGTTTCCTTCTTTATTTATTTTTCCAAATGCCAAGTTCCGTCCTATGATGAAGATACTGGGTGCAAATGGGTTACGAATGGAGAAAGAAATCATGAATGACAAGTCAGAAGGAAGAAAGAAAAATTAGACAGAAAACGAGATTAAACGGAATAGGTACGACACAGGGAGAAAGAAAGGAAAAGGATATGAGAAGTAAAGATAAAAAGGAGCCGGGGAACAGTAAGAATGGAACTCCAGACACCGTTGTTAGAATCTCAGGCCGTTCCACCGTACTTCCCTTTGGCTCCTAATTCTCTTGCAGACTATTGCTGTAATATAGTAAAGAAAGTAAGAAAAGATAAACAGAAAGGAGAAACTAGACGAGATAAGATAGAAAAGGAAGAGGCAGAAGGAATAAAAACGAAACAGAAGAGCAAAAACAGAATGGAGAAAAAGGAAGTGAAAAGAGAAATAAAATATGACGAGAGGGGAAAGCAATAAGTAAACTGAGAAACAAAAAGAGAAAAATGGCTGCAATAAAACAAACCATGAGGTAATGGAGAAGGGAAGAAAGTAAAGTGAGAAAGAAGAAAAATGACACAAAAATAGTACATATGTTAACTCGGTACACCTGTAGTATGAGTCCCCAGGTCGCTTTCCTTACTTCATCTCAACTCCTACCTGCCTTGTAGCTTGTGATGCCGCGATTTGATGGAGGAAATAAACAGTAAAGAAGAGGAGTGAGAGGGAAAAGGAAAAAGTAAGGGATAAGAGAGGAGAAAGGAAAGTTAAGGAAAATAAAGGAAACGAAAAAAAGTAAAAATATACATTAAATGGTGAGAGAGAAAACGAAAAAGAAAATAGTACAGAATGAAAAAGGAAGAAAATGAACAAAAAAGTAAAGGTAAGACAAAAAAAAAAGGTGAGAGGGACTAAAGAAAATGAAAGAGAAATTAAGAAAAGGAGACTGGAGAAAAAAGAACTGAAATGTCTAAATGTGTAGTAGAGTCCTAGACCGCTCCACCTTACTTCATCTTGTCTCCTACCTCATTACCCGTCCCCGCCCCGGAGGAGCTCGGGGGCGGGTATTGTTTTCACTCGGTTTGTCTATCTGTCTGTCTGCTTGTTTGTTTGTGTATCTGTTAACCACTTTACAAGAAATCCACTGGTGCGATTATGACTAAAATTACAGGGATGATGGGCTATAACCTTCTGATTGTCTGATTAAATTTCGGGTCAAATTGGGCCCAGGCTCAGGCTGTAGGATCAAGAAATGTAACAAATGGTGACGGTAAAAATCGTTTTTTGGCCATAACTCCTCTCCAATTCGTCATATCGACATGAAACCAAAACCTAAATGTGCATCTTTCAAATCTGCACCCAATGACATGCCTCATTACATCAGAGGGGTCACCCCCAGCTATGATAGGGTTAGAGGGGTCAGCGTCAGGTGGGGCAGGCCTAAAATTTCAAATGAGAATAAATTTGTGAATTATCACCCGATTTACTCCAAATTTTATATGTAATATCTTTGCTTTGATATCCTGTTGTGTTTATTCGTCAGCACTAAAATGATAGCCGGGGAGTGGTTTGCTGTATCTTGGAACCGCTTCTTGTTGTAGTTTGTGATGCTATAATAATGTTGTGGCTTTGACCTACAGTACAATTTACCTACTAATGCTTATAGTGATAGAGGTGTTGATGGTGGTGGTGGTGATGACGATTATTGCGGTTATGATGGCGATGATGAACTCTGAGAAGAACAACAGCATAGACAAGGATGATGGTGACGGGAGTGGTGATGGTGATGACTGCATGCAGTTGAGAATAGTAAAGACTATGTAGTTAATGGTGATGATGATGACGGCGATGATAACGATGACGATGGGTTTGGGGACGTCCTTTAGCACTGATGATAATTATTTAATCTGGTCTCCACGTTGTTTTGTAGCTTGTACTGTCGTGATATAATCCAGAAAGAAGGATGAAAGAGATCTGGTGAAAGGTAGAAAAATAAAGATAATAGGGGAGGATAAAAGTTTAGAAATGAAAAAATACAAAGAACAAGAATAATAAGAGAAAAAAATAGCATTACAAAATGAAATACAATAAAGTGAAAAAACAAAGGAGAATGAAGGACAGATGGGAGAAAAGATTCAATAATATGAATACAAGGATAAAGAAGAAAGATATTAAGAAAGAACGATAGGAGAGCACGAAACACAAGAAGATAAAAACAAGTGTAGTACAGAAAGAGAAGGAACTGAGATTTAATAGAAAAGGAACCGCGTCATAAAGAAGGGTGGAACTCGGAACATCTTTAGTATAATCTCAGGCAGCCCCACCTTACTTCATCTTGGCTCCCACTTCTCTTATAGTTTTCTTGCAGTAATATAGTTAGAAGAATAGACAGAAGAATGGGATGAAAAAAGGAAACCTGAAAGTAAAAAGTAAAACTGAAAGGAAAACGAAAACTGAAGGGAAAACTCAAACTCAAACGAAAAAATAAAAACTGAAGGAAAAAGGAAGAAACTAAGAAAAAAAAAAAAGTAAGAAAGGAAGAAAAACCGAAAGGAGAAGGAAATATGAGAAGAAGAGAAAGGAATGAAAACGAAAAATAAAAGAAGAGAAAGAGAATAAAACAATGAAGTCAGATGAAAAAAAAAATGAGAAAAGGATATGACTGAAATGAATGATCAAGGAGAAGAAAAGAAATGAGGTAAAGAAAAAAAGAAGAAAAATGAAGGATAACTGGTAATGGTGTTAATTCCGTACACCTGCAGTAAAGTGTCCCAGGCCGCTCCACCTTACTTCATCTAGTCTCCTACCTCTCCTGTAGCTTGTAATGCTGTAGTTACTGAAAGAAGAAAAAACAAAGAAAAAGGAAGAGTTAACAATGAGAGGAAAAGAAAAAAAAGGTAGGAGAGAACGGAAGAAAGACAGAGATATAGAATCAGAATTAAAAAAAAAAAAAGACAAAGAATTAAGAACTGGAGACAGCAGCAAGAAGAGTAAAAACAAGAAAAAGTAGAAAAAGGAAGGAGATAAGGGAGAAACAACAGCGAGAAAATTGTAGAAGAGAGAGAGAGAGAGAGAGAGAGAGAGAGAGAGAGAGAGAGGAAACTGGGTGGAGCTGTAAAAAGCTATCATAGTTCAAGGAGGCAGAAATATGAAATTATCGTGGCAAAAAGGAAAATGAAAGTGAACGGAAAAGATTAATCAAAAATGGAAAAAACAATGAGTTAAGAAAGAAAAGAACAAGGGGAGGGAGAGAGGTAAATCGGGACAGAAACGTAGATCAGTAGAAGAAAGACAATAGGGGAATGAAAAACAAAATAAGAATAATGGAGAAAATAAAGGAATTGAGAAAGATATATAAAAAGGAGCAGGAGTGGAGGGAGGGTCGAACTCAAGACACCATTGTTAGAATCTCAGGCCGCTCCACCTTACTACACCTTTGCTCCTACTTCTCTTTATTGCTGTAAAATAGTAAAGAAATAGAAAAGACAATGAGATGTAGAAGGAAAGAAAGAAGTGAGAAAAATATAGACCCAGAAGAGATGAAAACAAGAGAGAGAATGATGAGAAAAAAAAAAAAAAAAAAAAAAGGAGAGGAGGAAGAAAAAGGAAAAGAAGGGTTTTAAGTTCGAAAGAAAAGCTGAAAGAAAGAATGTTATGCCAGAAAATACGAAGTAAAAAAAGAATGTGATATAAAACAAAGAATACGAATTACAGGCAGGAATAGGAAATAAAAAAGGAATAGGATATTAAAGGTGGAAATAAAAGGTGGAACACTAATTATATGAATAACACAAAATAAAAGGAAGAATTCAAAATAAAAGGATGAAAACGAAATAAAATAAGTAAAGGAAAATGAAAGAGGGAATATGAAATAAAAGGAGGAATTGGATTGCTATTAAGGTATCAGCTCAATACAAAGTCCCAGGCCGCTCCACCTTACTTCATCTCGCCTCCTACCTCTATTGTACCTTTTCTTGATGTTACACAGTGGAAAAGGAAAGAAAAACAATAGAAAAGATGTAAGGAAGTAATGACAAAAGAAGGAAAAATTACAAAGAAGAAGAAAGGAACAGGTTAGTTTTCACTGAAATATTAATATTTGTATGAGAATTGGTGGTGATATTGTAAAAATTTATATATACACGAGAAAAAGTATAATATAGAAACAAAAAGGAAAGAAAGAAAGAAAGAAGGAAAACCAAAACAGTAAGAAGGAAAGGAATAAAAGCAAAGTGAGAGAAATGAAAACTTGAAAAAATTAAGGAGGTACTTGTGTTACGGGGTCAGATTTGAACTTTGTACACCTGTAGTCAAGTCCCAGGCCGCTCCACCTTACTTCATGTCGCCTCCTGCCTCTCTTGTAGCTTGTGATGCTGTAATATGTATGTGGCTTTGATCTGAAGTGGCTAAACATGGTGGTGGTAGTGGTGATGGTGATGCTGGTTTGGATCAGGCCTTATGATTATAATGAAAAGTTTCTGTGGAAAGATGATGATGATGATGATGATAATGATGATGACAGGGGTGGTGGTAGTGGTATGGATGATTATAGTGATGATGATGATGACAAGGGTGGTAGTAATGGTATGGATGATGATGATGATGATGATGATGATGATGATGGTGGTGGTGGTGGTGGTGGCAGGGGTGGTGGTAGTGGTATGGATGATGATGGTGATGTACAGTACTTTATTACTGACGACGATGACTTTACTTCAGCTCGCATCCTAACTAATTGTATCACTGGATGCTGTAATATGGAAAAAAAAAAATAGAGAGAGAGAGAGAGAGAGAGAGAGAGAGAAAGAGTAGGCAGAAACAAAAGAAATAATAGGAAAGAAGCGATACCTAAAGGAATAAACACTTGGAACAGAAATACAAGAATAAGAGTAACTACAACTGAGAAAGAAAATAGAAGCAAATGAGACTAAGAAACAAAACGATAATAGATGGGAAAAAAGGAAAGAGAGAGAAAAAAAAGGAAAAAATATGAAACGAGGAAAATAAAAAGGAGAAGCGAATGAGGGTCAACTCCCAACACCTGAAGCCGAGTGTTAGGCAGCTCCACCTTACTTTACCTCGCCTCCTACCTCTCGTGTAGCTTATAATGATGTAATATAGATTTGATCTAAAGTAACTAATGATGATGGTGATGATGATGATGATGATGGTGGTGGTGGTGGTGATGATGATGATGAAGGTAGTGGTAGTAATGATGGAGGTTAGACTGGTGATTAACGTTATTTTAAAGGTATTGGCAATTGTGTGGATAATGATGGTGACATTACACAGGTGATGATGATGATGTCGTAGGACAGTACTGATGACTAGATCTCTCCTCCTACGTCTCTTGTAAAATGTTATAATGAACTAATAAAGAAATGAGAGGGAAAGAAAGAAACAATCTAGAAAAATAAAATGAAATGAAATATATAAAGAAAAGAATGATAAAAAAACAACAAATGATAAACACATAAAAAACGATAAATAAAAAAAAAAAAAAAAAAAAAAAGAAGAAGACAGAAGAAGATGAAGTAAAAAAGGAGGAACACAAACAGCGGGATGAAGGTTTGAACTCGGTACACCTGTAGTAGAATCCCAGGTCACTACACCTTACTGCATCTTGCCTCCTGCCTCTTTTGTAGATTATAGTGATGCATTTTAAGTATGCATTTGGTTAAAAGTAGGTAAGGGGGTGTTGGTTGTTATAGTGATGATGATGATGATGTTGATGGCGATGATGATGTTAATGATCGAGTTGAAGATAATGGCGGTGTCTGTTAGTTTTAATTTTAAAAAATGAAGTCTGTACGAGTGATGATGATGATGATGATTGATGATGATGATGGTCTTGTTGGTGCTGTTTATGGTGATGGTGTCAGTGGAGGAAATGGTGATGACGTACAGTTGATCAAAAATGTATGGCACATGAGGAGTACGATGATATGTAAAATGATCAGTACAACCTGTGAAGTTGCAAGAACACTGATCTGTTATCATCTGAATATGCAAACAATAACAACACCGACTAGAAAACGTCACAAGCAAGCGATATATGGCATCCTTATGTAAGCAGGGTTACCAACGTGGGCAAAAATCATCCAGCATTTTCCAACAGCCAACGTCCGTGGTGTCAAAGTGTTTGGCGCCAAGTGTGCACCGATACTTTCTGGATCCAGTGTACAGTAGGTTAGTAGTGAGGATAAATACACCCCTTCAACTACCCTGCTGCCTCTCTGCTACCTGCTGACACGGTAATATCAGGGGGAAAGAAAGCGGGAAGGACGTGAAAAAGAAAGGAAAAGGAGAAAAAGATTGTGAAAAAGACAACAATAATGTGAAAAGAAATATAAGTAAATAGAAGAAAAAAACAAATTGAATAAACACAGTAACCAGGGAAGGAAGAAAGAAGAAAAGAATTTAGAAAGAAGTAAAAAGAAGGAGGAAGGAAGAAAGTAATAACATTATGAAAGAAGGAATGAAAAAAAAAAAGCATATGGAGAAAGTAAGGAACAAAAGCAAAATAAAGCGTGAGAGAGAGAGAAGGGGGGGAAGGGATATAAGAAATAAAAAAGAAGCCTACGAGGCCGAGAGGGTGGAACTCAAGAAACCTTTGTTGGAATCTCAGGCGGCTCCACCTTACTTCATCTTGGCTCCTACTTCTGTTGCAGTTTATTGCTGTAATATAGGGAAGAAAGAACGGAGAGAGAAACAAAAGGAAGGAGAAACATAATTACATAAGGGGGAAAAGGATAAATGGAGAAGGAATTAAAAGAAGAAACAGAAAAACAAAGACAAAAGATAAAAAAATATGGGGAAGAAGAAAGATAATATGAGGAAAGAAGAAACCATTAATGAAACTCGGAAAAAAATAGAAAAATGACTGCAATAAAACAAACCATGAGATAATGGAGAAGGAAAGAAAGAACAGAGAGAAAGAAGAAAAATGAAGCCTAAATAGTAAAGGTGTTTACTCGGTACACCTGTAGTAAGAGTCCCAGGTCGCTCCACTTTACTTCATCTCCACACCTACCTGCCTTGTAACTTGTGATGCCGTGTTTTAATGGAGGAAGTAAACAGAAGTGAAGAGGAGTGAGAAGGAAAAGGAGAAAGTGGGGGATCAGAGAAGAGAATAGAATGTCAAGGATAAAATAGGAAACGAAAAAAACAAAAGGTAAAAATACACATGAATTGAAAAGAGAGAAAACGAAAAACTAAATAGCGTAGAATGGAAACGGAAGAATATGAAGAACAAAAAGGAAAAGGTAAAACAACGAATAGGTGAAAGAGAATAGAGAAAGCATGAAAGAAATAGAGAAAAGGAGACTGTAGGTAGACTCGAGAGAAAAACTGAACTGTATACAAGTGTCGTAAAATCCCAGGCCGCTCCACCTTACTTCATCTTGTCTCCAACCTGATTGCAGTTTGTGATGCTGTAATGTAGTTGCGGTTTTGACCTACATTGTAATATGACTAACAGTGATGATAATGATAATGATGATGACGGCGATAATAACGATGACGATGGGTTTGGTGACATCATTTACTGCTGATGATAATTACTTAATCTGGCCTCCTCCTTGTCATCTAGCTTGTACTGCCGTAATATAATCCAGAAAGAAGGGAAGAAGAAGTAAAACTCGTGAAAGGCAAAGAAAGAAAGAAAACGATGGAGAAAAGAATGGAAATGAAATACAAAGAACAAGAAAACTGAAAAAAAAAAAATCATTTCGAAATGGAATATAGTAAAGTGAAAAAAGCAATGAAGGATGAAAGACAGAAGGAAAAAAAATATTTAATAATATAAATGAAAGGATATGAATAAAAAACGTCAGAACACGAAACAAGATAGAAAGAGAAGTAAAAAGAGAGAGAATTAAATGAGAAAAAACAGAAAAGGAACCAAGCCATACAGTGGGGTGGAACTCGAGACACTTTTATCAGAAGTCTAGAGCGCACCACCTTGCTTCACCTTGGCTCCTACTTCTCTTATAATTGTATTGTAGTAATATAGTTAGGAAAAGAGGCAGGAAAAAAGGAAGAAAAAAGAAAACCTGAAAGGAAAATGAAAAACTGAAAGGAAAACGGAAACTAAAAGGAAAAAGGCAAACTGAAAGGAAGGAAGAGAAACTGAAAGAACACACTAAAAACTAAAAGGAGGATGAAAGAAAAGCCACGAAAGAACTCAAAAGGAGAAAGAGAGGAAAGAAAGAGGACAAAACGAAAGGATGAAAGGAGAAAGAAAGAAGTATGAGAAGAAAAAGAGGAAAAGAATTAATGAAAGAAAACAAGGAATTAATAGTTCTTCTTTCTTCCTTTTCTTTGTTTCCTTCCTTCTCCTTAAACGTAAATCGTAAAGGCGATGATTCTGTACACCCTTAGTCGAGACCCAGGCCTCTCCACCTTATCTCATCTCGCCTCTTACTTCTCTTGTATTGCTTATGGTGATGTTATGTAGAGGAGAAAGACAGGAGAAAAGAAAACGAGTAAGAAAAAAAACGACAAAGTAAGGGATTAAAGAGAAGGGAAAGACACCAAGAGGAAAAGATTGGAACTGAGCAACGCACAGTGGAAAAAATAAAGAAACTAAAGAGGTAACTAATGAAATGAAAAATAGGGAAGCATGGAAAAACAAAAATGAAAAAGGAAATGAAAGAAAGGAAAACAAAAGGTGAGTAAGGACAAAAGTAAATGAAGTAGTAAACAAAACAAAGAAAAATGTAAAGGAACGAAAATGCGAAAGCGGACTCAGAAAATTGAGAGAGAACTGAAAAAATAAAAAATTAATAAATAAAGCGGGGACTTCCTCAAATTCTTAGTGACGGACTGCACTCTATACACGTGTAGTGGAGTCCCAGGCAGCTCCACTTTACTTCACATTGTCCCCTACCTTTCCTATATCTTGTGATGCTGCAATTACTGAATGAAAAAATAAGGCAAAAGCACGAGAGTTAGGAGAGAGGGGAAAAAGAGAATAACGGAGAAGGAGAGAGCAGGAGAGCAAGAGAGAACAGGAGAAACAGACATAGGATGAAAAAAATAAGAACGAAATAACAATCGGTTAAGGAAATAAGGATAAACAGAAACAAAAAAAACATTAAATAGAAAAGAAAGGAAAGGAGGAAGAACAAGAATAAATACTGCAGATGAGAGAGAGAGAGAGAGAGAGAGAGAGAGAGAGAGAGAGAGACTGACAGGACGAAATATAGAAAATAAGACATGGGGTAGAAAGAAGACATAGGCAAAAGAATAAAATTATACAAAAGGACAAAAAAAAAGTGAGGCAAAAAAGAACCACAAGGAACATGAAAAAAAAAATAAGGATAAATAAGAGGAAACTTAAGAAGAAAGGTAAAAATGAGCGAAGTGTTCTTGTGGGTGGAACTCAAGACAGCTTTGTTAGAATCTCAGTCAGCTCCTACTTACTCCACTTTGGCTCCCACTTCCCTTGTTGCTTTGTTGCTATAATACACTGCAGAAAGAAAAGACAGAAGGAACGAAAAAGAGTGAAAAAGAGTAGAGAGAGAAAAGAGAATAAAGAAATGGCAAAACGGGAAAGGCATCGGGCAAGAAGAAAATTGAGAAACTGGCAATGATGATGCCGATGATGATGACTATGAAAGTAGTGGTAGTAATGATGATGGTGATATTTATACAGATTAGTAGTGATAATAATAACTTTACTTCATCCCATCTACCACGTGTTTTGTAGCTTGTGATGCTGTTAATATAAAGCAGAGAAAAAAAAAGGAAGAGAGAACGTAAGAAGGCGAAAAAAAAACAAAAAAAAACAAGCGGTGCCAAGGCACAGCAAACCCGTTCCTGGCTATCATTTTAGGACTGACGTTTACACACAACAGGATATCGAGTCAAAGATGTCACGTATCAAATTTGGAATAAATCGGGTGAAAATTGACAATTTTATGCTCGTTTGAAATTTTATGCCCGGCCCACCTGAGAATGACCCCGCTATCGCTAAACGGGGTGGTGACCCCCCCCCCATGATGTAACGAGGCATGTTATAGGATGCAGATGCACCTTTAGGTTTTGATTTCATGTCGATATGACGAATTTGAAAGCAGTTATGGCGAGAAAACGATTTTTACCCGTCTGTTTTTTTTTTTTTCATTTTGGGGGGGCCTACAGCTTAGGCTTTGGCCCAGTTTGGCCCCAAATTTAATCAGGTGGTCAGACGGTCATAACCCATCATCCCTGTAATTTTAGTCAAAATCGCACAAGTCGTTTTCGTGTAAAGGTGTTAACAACGAGACAGACAGACAGAGAGACAAACAAACAAACAGACAAACAGTGTGAAAACAATACCCGTCTTCGAGCCCATCCGGGGCGGAAACCGATAAATACAAAGCTATCTATCTATCTATATACCTAGGCTGCTTCCCCCAAGGAAAGGGAGGTAGCCGAGACAGGACGACACACTCTCCATTTACTCATCCATTTAAACACATTCATTCACATCTTAGCCCCAAAGGGGAGAACGGACAGATCCTCACCGCACCACACCGCACAAGGGTCAACTGCGCAATGCAATCAGTGACATCCGCAGCAGGGCCCGACAGCAGAGCTGGTTTACCCCTGCCACATCATAACATACCCATCCCCTTACCCGCACCTGACCTGACTAGCTGATCAGACCAAATGCGGGAGAATATCCCCTCAGGGCTGCGTCATCACTTATTTATTCACAATTTCTCTCCATTTATTTCTGTCACGCACAGCCACTCTTCCTTGCTCGACAGACATCCCTCTCGCATCCAGCGCTCTCTTCACACTATCCATCCATCCTATTCGTGGTCTTCCTCTCAGCCTTACACCTCTCACATCAGATCTAGTTATCTTTTTCACCAATCGCTCATTATCCATTCTCTCCATATGCCCAAACCATCGCAACACCCTCTGCTCAACTCTACCAGCCATCTCCTGAACAACTCCAGTTCTCCTTCGCACTTCATCATTTCGCACCCGATCCATACGCGTCACTCCACACATACTCCTCAGACACCTCATCTCCATTACATTCAAACTTTTCCTCTCTGCTACACCCATATTCCATGTTTCAGCCCCATATAATGCAGTCGGTACCACAACACCCTCATACAGCCTTCTCTTTACATCCATTCTAAGCGAACGACATTTAAACACTTTTTTCATTCCTCCCAGCACCTTTCCTACTTCATTTATTCTAGACTTCACTTCTGCATCTATTCTTCCATCCACAGCAACATGTGACCCTAGATATTTAAAACAATCTACCTCCTCAAGCAACTCACCATTCAAAACTATATTCATCCCCCTACCATCTATCAACCTCGTACACTTCATCACTTTACTCTTATTCTCATTTACTTTCAAATTCCTCCTTTCACACACCCTTCCAAACTCCTCTACCAACTGTCTCAATCTCTCCTCTGAATCAGTCACCAATGCAGTATCATCTGCAAACAGCAGCTGCTTCAGATTCCAATCTCCACCATCAACATTTACCAGACTCAGACAACTAAGAAAAAGTGATAAAGAACCTGAGAGGGAAAGGAACAAAAATGAACAGGGAAAAAGAAAGGCAGGATAATAATAATAATAAAAAAGATTGTATAACAAACGAAGAAATGATGAAAAGAGAAAGGTAAAGAAAATAAGGAAGAGAAATCGAAATAATAAAAAGAAAAGGAGATTGAGTGAGCATGGGGTCGAAGTCGGTACACCTGTAGTAGAGTCCCAGGCCGCCCCACCTTACTCCATCTTGTCTCCTACCTGTCTTATAGCTTGTGATGCTATAATATAGTTATGGGTTTGATCTAATGTGCCTAATGGGCAACAGTGAAAGGAGAATGAGAACGAGTAAGACAAAAGGAAGATAAAGTGACAATGGAAAAGAAGGAAATGAGGAAATAAAAAGCATGAGAAAGGAGCGAATGAAGAACAAAATACAATAGAAAGAAGAGTAAAGGCATGAAGAAAAGTATCTGATTAAGTACTGAAGGAAAAAAACACAAAAGTAAACGGTACATTATTGTGGCTTTTGTCTCATGTTGCTGATAATGATGATGATGATGATGATGGTGAGTTGCAATGATAGTGACGGTGGTGTATAAGTTACTTTTCATGATAACGAAACTCAAAATGAAAACAACCACGTGTTATGCCTTCTACATACCTTACATATCAGCCCTTCGTCTCTCTGGCTCCTTCATTGTCATCCGCACGCCCTCTCGAAATCATACAATCCTTGATTAGTCCTACTATTCCATTTTTTCACTTCACACACGCAAAAAACACAGAAAAAATACAGACATTCAAGGACACCACACTCCAAGAGCAAAGAGTCTGTCGCTATCCGGGAAACAGCAGCTCATAGCCGGCAAGAGTCCCCCGATGAGGTTGCCATTATTTGTTCATCTGATTTAAATAAAAACTAAAACACACAGCCACCACAATTCCTGCCTTTATACTGACACAATTTCATCTGCATTACAGTCTCCTTCAGAAATTTTTAGAGACACTGAGGAATTATTAGTAAAAAAAAAAAAAAGTGCTTTATATTTATTAATGGTGTCTGCGTACATATTTCACGGCTTCTCGCCACCCCCCTAATCACAGCGCAGTTGCCAAATGTTTTAATAAACCTCAGCTAATTACAAGCCTCGAATGACACCTCCACCATTAACTGCCATACACTGTATAATGCCAGGAGAATTATGAGAATAACTATATCTGAGAGCATCATTAAATTTTACCATCTCCTTCCACTTGCATCCAGGTATCACGCATCTCCCCCCACCCCCAAACCAGCCCATCCCCACTCTTCCCTGCCCCTCCCCCACATCCCTCCACTCCCCCACTCCACCTCCAGCTACTACTGCTCAGCAACCCCTCTTATGAACCTTGTGACCTAAAAGTTTGATGTGTTTAAATTCAGCACAGTTTCTAATAATTAAAATAACCAAGTAAAGAACATTTTGAAGTGGCTGTATGTGTTGTTGTGTGTTCAGAGTTGTGCAAGTTTTCGTTTCTATATTTTCACTGCTTTCCCTTTCACTCCCCACCTTTCTCTCCCTCTCCTCTTCGCATCCCCCCTCCTCCCTTCCACCTCCCCCTCCTCCTTCACCCTCCAACTCTCCTCTCTCTTTCAACTTAGACATGCAAAGCATTGTACGCTACTTTCTCTCTCTCTCTCTCTCTCTCTCTCTCTCTCTCTCTCTCTCTCTCTCTCTCTCTCTCTCTCTCTCTCTCTCTCAAACATGCAAAACATGGTACTCTCTCTGTCTCTCTGTCTCTGTCTACCTGTCTGCCTGTCTGTCTGTCTGTCTGTCTGTCTGTCTCTCTCTCTCTCTCTCTCTCTCTCTCTCTCTCTCCCTCAACTCAAACATGAAAAACATTGTACTCTCTCTCTCTCTCTCTCTCTCTCTCTCTCTCTCAACTCAAACATGAAAAACATTGTACTCTCTCTCTCTCTCTCTCTCTCTCTCTCTCTCTCTCTCTCTCTCTAATCCTCCACCTCTCCTCTCTCAAACATGCAAAAGAGTATGTACTCTCCCTCCCCCTCTCTCTCTCTCTCTTGAACATGCAAAGCAGAGTATATAGGTTATTCTCTCTCTCCTTCCCTCCCTCCCTCCCCCCCCTCTCTCTAACACACACAAATAAAAAACTTAACCCTTCAGAACAAGACATCCGTCCTCATTCCGACAAAATCATTCGCAGTTACACACACACACACACACACACACACTGCTCAAATCATAAAACCCACTCTCCCTTCGCGGTTGCGGGTGTAAAGGAAGGGAAATGAGTAAGTTAAAAAAATGCGTAATAATGAGAGAAATGAGAATGAATAAAAGGAACCGGCAATTTGGATCGAACTCGAGACACCTTTGTTAGAATCTCAGGCAGCTCCACCTGACTTAATCTTGGCTCCTACTTGTCTTGTAGTCTTGTGGCTGTAATATAGGAGAGAGAGAGAGAGAGAGAGAGAGATGGAAGAAAGGAAAAGAAAGCAAGAAGAAACGAAAAGGAGAAATACAGAGAGAAAAGAAAAAATATATCAACAAGGAAGTGGGAAGGAAATGAAAGGGAAAAGAAGAAGGAAACTGAGAAATAAAGAAAATACTAAGAACAAAGAAGAAAGGAAAAGATATTAATAATATATACATAATGAACAAAGGTGTTAACTCAGCACACCTGTAGTAGAGTCCCTGGCCTCTCCACATCACCTCATCACACCTACTATCTATTGCTGGAAAATTGTCGAGAGAGAGAGAGAGAGAGAGAGAGAGAGAGAGAGAGAGAGAGAGAGAGAGAGAGAGAGAGATGGACGACAGGAAAAAGAAAAGAATAAGAAGGACTGAAAAGAGAAATACGGAAAGAAAAAAAAAAAACATCAAGAAGGAAGTTGGAAGGATGTGAACGGGAAAGGAAGAAGGAAACTGAGAAATAAAGAAAAGAGAAGGGCTTAAAAAAAAAACTAGAAACAAAGAGGAGAGGAAAAAGATACGAAAAAATACATAAATAATGAATAAAGGTGTTAACTCAGTACACCTGCAGTAGAGTCCCAGGCCGCTCCTCATTACCTCAACTCTCCTACTATTTATGGCTGGAAAATTGTCGAGAGAGAGAGAGATGCAGACGATGAGGGCAATATACAAATAATTGCCAGCGTAAACCATGACTGCATAATGATCAGAACAATAAAATAAAAATAAGGGAGACAGACAGACAGGCCAGAGGTGAGGCTAAGATGTGAATAATTCCCTGGTGCTGATGGAGAGTTGAGATTTCCCGAGAGTTACATAGAGTTACAGACACTGACGCCTGATTGGCTTGGCTTTGTATCTGGGGTGGATTGTAACCCTTCCACCGCATCACTGCATTTCTCTCTCCCCCTCCCTTTCCTAAACACACACACACAGACAGACAGACAGACAGACAGACAGACACACACACACACACACACACACACACACACACACACACACACACACACACACACACACACACACACGCTATCTATCTCCATTCCTCCCTCTCCCACCACACACACACATACACACACACCATCTATCTCCACTCTTCTCTCTCCCACCACACACACACACACACACACACACACACACACACACACACACACACACACACACACACACACACACACACACACACACACACGGCCTGCACATCACTAAGTCATCTTCGTCAGTACAATCCTGCCAAATCCCTCTTGCAATATTCAGTTTTATTCGTCTTTCCCGAGACAAATAATAATGAAGGAATTACAGCCAAACTTCACTGATCCCCACAATTTTTTTACATTTATTTTTTTTTAGTATAATAATAATAATAATAACCACAACAACAATAATAATAATAATAATAATAATAATAATAATAATAATTACTATTATTATTATTATTATGATTATTATTATTATTATTGTTATTACTATTATTATTATTATTATTATTATTATTATTATGATCATTATTATTTTTATTATTATTATTATTATTATTATTATAAAATAAAATAAAAACAATTAAAAATAATAATAATAACAATAATAATAATAATAACAACAACAAAAACAACAACAACAGCAGCAATAAAAATAAAAACAATAAAATAATAATAATAATAATAATAATAAATCATAATAATAATTATTATTATAATATTAATATCAATAATAAAACAACAAAAGTAACAATAATAATAATAATAATAATAATAATAATTATTATTATTATTATTATTATTATTATAAAATAAATAAAATAAAAACAATTAAAAATAGTAATAATAATAACAACAAACAACAACAACAGCAGCAATAATAATAAAAACAATAAAATAATAATAATAATAATAATAATAATAATTATAATCATAATAATAATTATTATTATAATATTAATATCAATAATAAAACAACAAAAATAACAATAATAATAATAATAATAATATTAATAATAATAATAATTATTATTATTATTATTATTATTATGGACCCTACTAGCCAAGTATTTTTTTTCTGTACTCACCAAATTTCTTCCATAAATAATTGCCATCAAAAACATAAAAAACATCTCAAACATTACTTCCTTTGATACTGGTCCTTAGAGGAATTTTCTTTACTCTCAAATCAGATTTTCTTTTCCAGTGAAGCCCTGTAGTTAAGACTTAAAAAATAAAAGTCTTCAAGTAACCCTTTTCTAGGCTACTGGTTTATGTGGGAATTTTCTCTCTGCTGATACATGACAAATTTATTTTTCAGTCAAAAGAAAGACCAACTCTCAAAGGGCTATCTTCATCATCATCATCATCACTATTATTATTATTATTATTTTTTTCTTATTACAATCATTATTACTATTATTATTATTATTATTATTATTATTATTATTATTACTATTATCATTATTACTATTATTATTATTATTATTATTATTATTTTTATTAAATGAAGTAAATGTTCAACTCACCGATAATAACGTGGTGGGAATGGTGAATGTGGTGGTGGTGATGGTGGTGTCAGGTACGGGTTGATTGACGTGTTATGGTGTTCTCACCAAACGCTGTCACAATGCAAGTCAACGCCTCACTGTGGTAGTTGTGGTGGTGGTGGTGGTGATGGAGAGTGGTTGGAGAGAATGGTGGGGGTTGATGTGGTTGTGGGTGTTGGTAAGCTTTGTTTGTTTTTTGTTTCCTGTTACTTGTAATTGCGTGAAGTCGTTAGATTCAGTGTAGTCGGTTCATTGTCGCCGCTCTCCCCCAGTGTTGATTTACGTAGTCGTTGATGGACGTTGAGAGGTAGGGAGGTTGGTTGTAACTGTAGATCGTCCAAACACCGCCAGTATACAATTGTGAGGCGTCGTATGGCTCGAACTTGTCGCTGTTGCTGTTTTCTGTCATGTTAATGTAGACTCAACTGTTGAATTGTAGTCGTTGTGCGTAGGATTCCTGCCACCAAAAATCTCGTAGCCGTAGCCGAGGCGTTTCCAAAAATGTTAGATTATAGGGTTATAAGAGGAGAGAATTCTCAAGTTGGTCTTGCCATGGATGGCAGGAGAAAGATAAAGGTGAGTCTGGGGTTTGATTGAAGTTTTATTCTCAGAGGAAGATATCTTGACAAGAGCAGCACTAAGGTGAGGGCGGTTAATGCCAGCTAACGCCGTGCCCTCTACTCCTGTCTTTTCCGCCGTGCCTCTCCTGTTTCCTATCGCAACCCAACCCCTTCTGCCTTCCTTGTGCCTTAGATGTCTCTGGCTCTCTGACCCGTCTCTCTCATTGTCCCAGTACATCACTGGTTGGGTCATGTGCTTGTGCACGTGTGTGTGAGCAACTTTCCATCAGGTGTGTGGTGTGAGTTTTCCATTACGTCATAATGTGCGGTGTGCGAAATTCTCTAGCTAGAATCTCCACTGCTGTCTCCTCCAGCTCTCTCGACTTTTAGGCACGACTTTCCTTCAACTTACTCGCATTTAGGTACGTTATATCCTCAAGTCTCTACATTACACATATTTTGTTACATTTTACTGTCTCTAACTATGATGTAGTGTGTTATGATATTTCAGTATCTTGACAGTAGTGCTGGTGGTGAAATGGTGGGGATGTGGTAGTGGTGGTGGAGAAGTGGGGAAATGGTGGAGTTATGGTAGTTGTGGTGGAGGAATGATGGCGGTATGGTAGTAGAGATGAAGAAATAATTGAGGTATGGTACTGGAGGGAGAAATGGTTGGTTAGGTATGGCAGTGGTGAAGGATAAATGTTGGAGGTATGGTACTGGTGGGAGGCTGGGAGTATTGGTTATGGTAAAGATGACGAAGAAATGACTGAGGTATGGTATTGGTGGAAGGGTGGGGGTATCAGCTATGGTACAGGGGTTGGAGGAATGGTACAAACAATGGTACTGATGGCAGCATGAGGTGGTATTAACAAGTCATGAAACAAATGATAAAGGTATGGTATTACTGGGAAGGTATCAAGTTATGGTGGAGGAGATGAAGAAATGGTACAGCTATGGTACTGGTGGTAGGGAGGAGATATCGGCTAAGGTAGAGGGGATAAAGAAATGGTGGAATTATGGTACTGATAGGTAAATGGGGGGTAAGGAAACTAGGATATATTTATTGCATGGTGACAATAAACGCTTTTGCCTTAACTCTTCAGCTGTTTTGGACAAGCTTAATAAAACTCCATGTAAATAAAGCCCACAGTCTCATAGGTCATGGAGGCTCCTTAATACCTTCTACTTGCTTTATTTCTGCATTATGTCACGTTAATATTCTCCTGTATGTTATTCAAGGCATTTCTATCGATATCAATAAAACTTATAATGATACAAGATAACAAGGTAGCTCTAAACTGAGTGATAGCCAAATGGTTTCTTGTAATCCAGAAAACAATTTACTTCGCTGGGTGGTAACCATATAACCGAATGACGCCTAGAGGTCTACTTGGTTATCACACTCCAAGCGCAAAAGGCCCGTCGAAGTTTACATCCGAGGAGTGGTTGGAATTCATTGCTCGAATAAATATCAGGACAGAGTAGCATTCTTACCCCCCACCCCATTGTCTCTCTCATCTCTGTTCGTGATGAAAAAAAAAAAAAAAAAAAAAAAAGAGAGAGAATAATAGATGGATGAACAAGTAACAACAAAACAGTTTTTTTTTTTTTTTTTTTTTGCTTATCTTATAAATGATTTTAAATTTACAAAATCGGCAAAATTTAGCACTAAACTAGGATTTATGGATCATCTCAAAGGAGGCAAGAGAAACTGTCTTGCTTCTTCCACAGCGACTTATTATCCTGCGTATTCTTGTATACACAATTCTGATCATTCCTCGTGGCTAAGTTATTTGACTAAGTAAGGTAAAAGATGATGAATAGGTGTAATAAGCAAACCAAATTCCTGTTGGTAAAGGGGAATGAAAAAGAAAAGAGAGGAAGAAAACATAAGAGAACGTAAAGGAGAATGAGACGAGAAGAGGACAGATAAGTCAGAAATAATGGAGAATGAGAACAAATGCAAAGGAGAACGAGAGAAAAGTGGGTAGGAAAAACAACAATGAGAAAGAAAAGAAGAAAATAACACAGAAAGGAAAAGGAAAAAACAAAGGTGACAATGAAAAGCAGAAAGAAGAAAACAGAGACGAGAAACATAAAAGAAAAGGAGACCTCAGGGGAGGACAAGGTATGAACTCGGTACACCTGTAGCTACTAGAGTCCCAGGTCGTTCCACCTTATTTCACTTTGTCTCCTATCCCTCTTGCTGTCTGTGATGCTGTAATGCAGCTATGGCTCTGACCTACAGTGAAATATAGCTAGTACTGATGATGATGATGATGATTGCGGTTATGATGATAGTAGTGAGCTCAGAGAAAAATAACTATATGGATCATGATGATGGCGACGAGAGTGATGATGCTGGCGATGATGGTGATGTAGCTGAACGATGATGAGAATAATGATCACTATATACAGTTAGTTAATGGTGATGATGATGATAATGGGTTTGATGACGTAACTTATTAATGACAATAAAACTCTAATTTAATTTGATCTCCTATTTGTCTTGTAACTTGTATTGCAGTAATATAATATAGAAAGAAACGTGGAACAAAGAGTACTCAAGAAATGGAGAGGAAAGAAAGAAAATGAGGGAGAACATATAAATGGCAAAGTAACAATATTAGGAATTAGAAATAAGAACAAGTATAGAATAACAAAACTGGATAAGGAAAAGAGAAAATAAATTAGGTGATGAATGATCGAAGAGAATAAGAAACAAAAAATATGAAACGAGAAACAAAACAAGCAAAACAGAAATGAAAAATGAAAGAAAGAGGTACATAAAAGACAGAGGAAAAAAGGAACCAGAATGACGACGGGGTAGAACTCGAGACACCTTTGTTAGAATATCAGGCCGATCCACCTCACTGCACCTTGGCTAAAACTTCTCTTAGAGTTTTCTTGCAGTAATATAGTGAAGAAAAATAAAACAAAGAAAAGAAAACTAAAACGAAAATTAAATCTGAAGGGAAAAAAATGGAAAGGAAACAGGAAAAACTAAAAGGAGAGAAAAAGAATTAAAAAAAGACGAATGGAATAAATACAAAAAAGGAAAGAAAGAGGACAAAGCAAGTGGAAGGAAGGAGGAAGGAGAAAGAAAGAAGAAAACCGAAGAAAAGGATTGTATTGAAACAAACCAAGGCATTAAGGAGATAGAAGGAAAGAAAACATAAACAGAAAGGAAAAACGAGGCATAAATGGAAAAGTGCTAATTCTGTACACCTGTAGTCGAGTCCCAGGTCTCTCCACCTTACTTCATCTCGACTCCTACCTGCCTTTCATCTTGCGATGGCATAGTTTGATGGAGAAAATAAACAGAAGAGAAAAGTGAGAAGAAGAAGGAGAAGGTAAGGGATAAGAGAGGAAAAAGGAAGGTTAAAAAAATATTGGAAACAAAAAAAAAAAAAGGAAAAATACACACAAAAAGGGGATATAGAAAACGATTATTAAATAGTGTAGAATGAAGAAGTAAGAAATTGAAGAAGAAAAAGAAAAGGAAAGTAAAGGAAAGGTGAAAGAGGATCAAGAAAATGAGGAAAAAAAGGGAACGACCAGAAAAATCGGTGCAGGATTGAACTCCATAGAGTCCGAGGTCGCTCCACCTTATCTTGTCTCCTATCTTTCTTGTAGCTTGTGACGCTGTAATTATGACAGAAATATAAGGAAAATGCACCAGAGTTAAGAGACAGGGGAAAAGGAAAGATACAAATAGTGGGTGAGAATTAAAAAAAACAGAAAAACAACAAAGAAATATGAATGGGTGAAGGAAACAAGAAAAGCAGAAACAAGAACAAATAGAAATGAAAGAAAAGGAGGAAGAACAACAAGAAATACAGAAAAGCTGAGAAAGAGAGAGAGAGAGAGAGAGAGAGAGAGAGAGAGAGAGAGAGAGGAAAGCTGGATGGAACTGTAAAAATTATCATAAATCAAGGAGATAGAAAGAAGAAATTGTAGTGTAAAAAAGAATGACGGAAAAGGAATGAACGGAAAAGGTGAAAGACATAAGGGGAAAATTAATAAAGAAAGGAAGAACAAAGTGAGACGGGTAAATCGGAACAGAAAAGTAGATCGGTAGAAGAAAGGCAATAGGGGAATAAAACACAAAATAAGAATAATGGAGAAAGCAAAGGAATTGAGAAAGATATATAAAAAGGAGCAGAAGTAGAGGAAGGGTCGAACTCAAGACACTATTGTTAGAATCTCAGGCCGCTCCACCTTACTACATCTTGGCTCCTACTTCTCTTTATTGCTGTAAAATAGTAAAGAAATAGAAAAGACAATGAGATGTAGAAGGAAAGAGAGAAGTGAGAAAAATATAGACCCAGAAGAGATGAAAACAGGATAGAGAATGATGAGAAAAGAAAAAGGAGAGGAGGAAGAAAAAAGAAAAGAAGGGTTATAAGATCGAAGCAAAAGCTGAAAGAAAGAATATTATGCCAGAAAATACGAAATAAAAAAGGAATGTGATATAAAACAAAGAATACGAATTCCAGGCAGGAATAGGAAATAAATAAGGAATAGGATATAAAAGAAAATAAAGGTGGAACAGTCTTTAAATGAATAAGACGAAATAAAAGGAAAAATTCAAAATAAAAGGAAGAAAACGAAATAAAAGACCTAAAGGGGAAAAAAAAGAGGGAACAAAATAAAAGGAGGAACTGGATTGCTATTAAAGTACAAGCTCAATGCAAAGTCCCAGACCGCTCCACCTTACCTCATCTCGCCTCCTACCTCTATTGTACCTTTTGTTGATGTTACACAGTGGGAAAGAACAGAAAAACAATAGAAAAGATGTAAGGAAGAAATGACAAAGGATGAAAAATTACATGGGAGAAGAAAAGAACAGGTTAGTTTTGATGGAAATACTGATAGCTGTATGAGAATTCGTGATTGTATTGTACAAAATTATATATACAAGAGAAAAGCATAACAAAGAAACAAGAATGAAAGAATGAAAGAAGAAAAACCAAAGAGAGTAAGAAGGAAAGTAATAAGAGGAAAGAGAGAGAATATGAAAACTTGAAAAACAAAAGGAGAGTTTTCTAATTATGGGGTCATATATGAACTTGGTACACCTGTACTAAAGTCCCAAGCCGCTCCACCTTACTTTATGTCGCCCCCTCACTCTCTTGTAGTTTGTGATGGTATAATATATATGTGGCTTTGATCTGAAGTGGCTAAAAATTGTGATGGTACTGGTGATGGTGATGCTGGTTTGGATCAGGTCTTATGATTATAATGAAAAGTTTCTGTGGGAAGATGATGATGATGATGATGATGACAAGGGTGGTGGTAATGGTATGAATGATGATGATAATGATGGCAGGGGTGGTGGTAGTGATATGGATGATGATGATGATGATGATGATGATGATGATGATGATGATGATGATGATGATGATGGTGGTGGTGGTGGTGGTGGTGGTGGTGGCAGGGGTGGTAGTAGTGGGATGTATGATGATGGTGATGTACAGTATTTTATTACTAACGACGATGACTTTACTTCAGCTCGCATCCTAACTAATTGTATCACTTGATGCTGAAATATGAAAAAAGAGAGAGAGAGAGAGAGAGACAGAGAGAGAGAGTAGGCAGAAACGAAAGACATAATAGGTAAGAAGTGATACGTAAACAAAGAAACACTTGGAACAGAAATACGAGAATGAAAGTAACTACAACTGAGAAAGAAAATAGAAAAAAATTAGACTAAGAAAGAAAACGATAATAGATGGGAAAAAAGGAAAGAGAGAAAAAAAAAGGAAAAAATATGAAACGAGGAAAATAAAAAGGAGAAGCGAATGAGGGTCAACTCCCGACACCTGAAGCAGAGTGCCAGGCCCCTCCTACCTCTCGTGTAGCTTATATTGATGTAATATAGTTATCGATTTGATCTAAAGTAATTAATGATGATGATGGTGATGATGATGATGATGATGGTAGTGGTGGTAATAATGGAGGTGATACTGGTGATTAACGTTATTTTAAACGTACTGGCAATTGTGTGGATAATGATGTTGGTGACATTACAGAGATAATGATGATGATGATGATGTAGGTCAGTACTGATGATAAATACTTGATCTCTCCTCCTACGTCTCTTGTAAATTGTAATAATGTACTAATAAAGAAATGAGCGTGAAAGAAAGGAACAATCTAGAAAATAAAATGAAATGAAATATATAAAGAAAAGGTTGATAAAGAAAATCAGAAAAAAATAAAGAAAAATATAAAAGAAAAACTATGAACATATATAAAAAACGACAATAAATAAAAAAGAATGAAGAAGGAGAAGATGAAGTAAAAAGAGAGGGAACACAAAAAGCAGAGTGAAGGTTTGAACTCGGTACACCTGTAGTAAGGGGGTGTTGGTGGTTATAGTGATGACGATGATGATACTGATGACGATGATATTGTTAATGATGGTCTTGAAGAAAATGGCGATGTCTGTTAGTTTTAATTTGAGAAATGAAGTCTGCAATGGTGATGATGATGATAATGATAATGGTCTTGGTGGTGATGTTTATAGTGATGGTGGTGTCAGTGGAGGTAATGATGATGATGTACAGTCGATCAAAAAAGAATGGCGCATGAGGGTTACGATGATATGTTAAATGATGAGTACAACCTGTGAAGCTGCAAGAACAAGGATCTGTTATCATCTGAATATGCAAACAGTAACAATCCGACTAGAAAACGTCACAAGCAAGCGATATATCGCATGCCTATGTAAGCAGGGTTACCAACGTGCGCAAAATCATCATTTTCCAACAGCCAGTGTCAAAGTGTTTGGCGGCAATTGTGCACCGATACTTTCTGGATCCAGTGTACAGTAGGTTAGTAGTGAGGATAAATACACCCCTTCATCTACCCTCCTGCCTCTCTGCTACCTGCTGACACAGTAATATCAGGGAACAAGAAAGCAGGATGTGAAAAAGAAGGAAAGGGAAAAAAAGAATGTGAACAAGTCAAAAAATGTAAAAAGAAAGATATGCTAAGAAAGAGAGGGAAAAAAATGAATTGTTATGCTAGGTGTTTTTAGGCCGGCTTCCCATCCTAACAACACCTAAGGTATAGCTGGGTTCCCTTTCTAGCCCGAAGCTACGACACAGTGTGTGAGGAACAGGGCATAAAACACTGGGCAACAACCTTATACATATATTACCAAATTCCTTAATACAAGGCAGCTAGACAACCACAAGACTCTATACAAAGGCAAAGCTCGGACTGGTAGGTAGGCTATATTACAGGTATTGAGCAGGATACTAGCAGTCTCGAGAAGAGACGGACAGATAATGCACTTATGTGGAGTTGTGATTACACTTTGTTCTAGGGCTGCATATACTTTATAATAATAATACACATGTCCTGTGTTACAACTGAGTGGAGTAGGGTGGTGGAACACTGTTGATGCCTCGTCTCACATTCAGTAGAGTTGAGGTAGTTAAACACTGTCACTGTGCCCTATACACTGATTGTCACTTTCACTTTTACTCTACGTGCATGGGAGGCACATTCACTGTAGGGATGTGAGGCAAGGGAGTGGGCCGACCAAGAGGTGTGGGCGGCGGCTCACAGGTCTCGGCCCAGTGTCGGCTGAGTCCCCTCAGGTGTCCTTTCATCTAGAGGCCATGGGACTACTAGTAGGGACGTCGTCCTCCGGATGGGCTATGGTCGGGTGTGGTGAAGGGCTCCGTACTGGAGGGGCTGGGTACAGGGGTTTGGCCCTCGGGACTGGGGCCAAATATCTCCTGCAGGTGCTCCTGCAGGCGCCTGGTGCAGGTAGGGCGTTGCACCTCCTCGGGACTGGAGAGGTTGTGTCTCGGGGTACTGGGGACGCTGTTGACAGCCAGCCTGCTGCGGCCTCACTCCCACTACTTCGCCATCAGTGTAAGATAGCGGCATTGCTGGCAACAGGAGTCCGACAGGTGCTGGTCTCCCTCTGGTGCCGGCTAGAAGGAGTGCAGCCCCGGGGTCAACACGGGCCCTCTCCACCAGTCCTCTATCAAGAGTTTCTCCTTCTGGAGGCTGCCTCGGTCTGGGGAGTTGGAGGTGGGACTTACTCTGCCACTGATGGGGTAGCTTGAGCAGGAGTCTCCCTTTGTGAAGTCACAGGGGGCAAGGGGCTTTTAGGATGTCCCTCCCTGGTGTGGCTACCAGCCAGCGCCGAGGTCCCTTGGGCAATGGGAGGAGGGCGGCTACCGGCCGTCCCTTTCCCATCGGTGTGGCAACCGGCCATCACCGGGGCCCGACTTCCTGATGGGACTGCAGACAAAGTGTGGCTAGCAGCCCTCACTGGTGCATAGGTGAGGCTACCGGCCGTCACCGAAGTCCTGTATGAGGGGCAACATATAGGTGAGGGGCAACTACTGGCCGTCCCCTGTCTAGTAGTGTGGCTGCCGGCCATCACCGGTGTCGTGCCCATCGAGGCAATTGCAGAAGAAGAGAGGGCATGCCTTTCTCTTGCTGCGTGCAGCAACCGGCAGTCACGGGTTCTGCAGGGGGGGTGGGCAGCACTATGAGTGGCTACTGGCTGTCTCTTGCATATGTGGCTACAGACCGTCACAACTGCACAGCTACAGGCCGTTGCTGGTGCATGGCTACAGGCCATTGCTTTCGTTGTGCAGCTACAGGCCATCAATGGCGTGTTGCCTGGAGCTAGTTTATTAGCTCCACCCTGATCCTGGTGAGGGCTGGCTCCATTGGAGGGTAATGCACCCGAACTGAGATATTCACACTGGGTGCACTCCGTGGAATAGGGGCGTGCGGCCATATGGGACATATGCCCATATCACACGGACGTTGTGCGAGCCCTATATACCCCTCCGTTGTCACCTCCTGGGGGTATTGTGATGCCCTCAGTTGTCATGGCGGCTATTTCACCACAGTCATGGTGGGAAGTCATGTCCCTGTGGCTGGAGGTAGTAGGTCTTGGTGGTGCTGGTGTTGTGGGCTGGAGTCAGATGCTGGAGGAGAGTGGTCCATTGTGCAGTTGCCAAGTTTTCGTCTTAGTGAGGGGTGCAGGTGAGGTGGAGGGTGGAGGCTTGGGAGGCTGTGCAGAGGAGTTGGAGAAGGTGATGGGGCCCACGGATGCGGTGCTTCCTGCCATAGGTCAGCGGCCAGGTGGCGCGCCATATCCTCATGGTTGTAGGTAGTCACTCTTCTGAGGTTCTCAGCTGAATGCTGGTGACCTTGGAGGGGGTGGTGGTTTTATGCTGGGGAGAAATGGAGGTATTTTCCACAGGGGTGAGTGGATACCTCAGTTGGGCTGGATGTAGCCTGAGGGTGATGGGGGTTGTGCTGGGAGTTTCGGGACTGGGGGTCATTGAATTCATTAGTGGAAGTGAGGTGGGAGAAGTAGGGGAGGGGTGGCGATGTATCTGGTGGGAGGGCGTGAAAGGCGGCCAGAGCAAATAATGGTGGTTTTCAAGGTGGGTGTGGGTGGTGAGGTAGGGGTGCGGCCTTGTGGTGCTCTGGTTGCACGTTGTGTTGTGTAGGGATGGGCGGTGTTGGGTGGTAGCTTCTGAGGTGGAGGTCTGGGGGCAGAGGGGGAAGGTGAGGTGATGACGGGGTGAGATGATGTGGAGGTGAAGGTGGCAGAGGGTGTTGTGTGGGCGTGCATGGGCGTACTGGTTGTGGGTGGGCTTGGTGTGCGCAGGCTGCGTGGTGGTGGCAGGGCAGCAGGTGAGGTGGTGTGAGATGTGGGGGCCAAAGGAGGTGGTGGTGAAGGGGTGGGGGGTTGGCTGGGTGAAGGGACTTGCAGTGGCAGTGAGGTGGGAGGTGAGATGGCGTGAGGTGTAGATGGTGAAGGAGCTAATGGTGAGGTGGAATTGTGGCCTTGTGGTATCATCTGGATGTTTGGTGATGGGGTGGCGTAGGTGGTGGCAGGGGGCTGTGCTCATGGTGTGGGGTGGGTGGTGGGTGTGGGGTGAGGGGGTGGTGCAGGTGTGGGGGTGGTGGCAGGTGGTGTGGGTGCTGGAAACGTGGTGGAGTGGTTGGGGCCTCCAGGTCGGATGGTTGTATTGGTGGCGGTGGTAGGGTGGCGGGAGCTGAGGTTTGGGGTGTGGCAGGTGGTGTGCAGCATCAGAGGTGTGGTGCGGTGGCCGCGGTTGGGTGGGGAATCTCTTGGTTGTGTGGCTGGGCCTGCGGTGGTGACAAGGTGGTGGGTGGTGAGGCATCCGGTGGGGTCATTTGGGATGAGCTGGGGGTCTGTGGGGATGGTGAGGTTGAGGGTGGGGTAGGGGAGGTGACCGAGGAAAGGGAAGTGGGTGAGGGTGGGGAGGAGGAGGGTGTGATAAAGTAGGTGTATGAGTTAGTCGTGTTGGCGGAGAAGGTGAGTGGCGGTGCAGTGTGCTGGGTGGGAGAGTGGGTGTGGCATGGCTGGGAGGTGGCGTGCAAGGTGGGTGGTGTGGGGTGATAGGTGGGAGGCAGTAGACAGGAGGAGATGGTTTTAGTAGGTAGGTTAGGGGAGGATAAGGTATGGGTTCTGGGGGGCCTGTTAAGATGGATGCAGGCTTTGTGTTGAGGGAGAACAGGATGGGAGGGGGCGATGGTAGCGGAGAAAGTGGTGTGTGGGGGAGCGGAAATGTTAGGAACAGGGGAGGGTAAAACAGAAAATATAGCGGGAGAAAGTAAAATGACACATTCCGTTTCCCCCTGTTGTAGACTGGGGGTGATGTTTTTGTGAGGTGGCCTCCGCCAGTATGGGGAGGTGCTGGGGTGGTGTGGGGCATCTTCTGCATCGAGCTCTGTGCCTTTTATGTTGAGCTCTGTTTCCCTCAGGCTCAGAGCAATTGGTGTATGAGGCGTCGTCCTCAGCACCTCTGTCGTGTGGTTGGGAGGCTTGTAGGTACCCTTGGGTTGTTGTCCTGCCCTGGGCAGCTTTTAGCTGCTCACGGATGTCGTGGATAGGGCATCCGTGGCTGCAGGCAGAAAATGCTCAAGGTTAATGGCAATGATATTAGTGGGGAATTTATTGATTGCGCCGATGTGTTGAGGGCTGGGGTGGGTGGCTAGAAGGCATCTCATTAGTTGGATATCTTTATCCAGGTCTCCCGTCGGGTCATGTATTATAAAATGTTCTTTGATGAAACTTGGGAGGATCCTGAGGAGTATCATAAACATAAGCTATTCCCGGATTGCTGCATCAGTCTCCAGGTATGCGGTGGTGACGAGTTGCCTGGTCTGGATGAGAGTGTCATCCAGGTTTCTGTCGTACATTAAACTGTCGAGTTGGGGCAGTGCTACAACTCTTCCCAGAGAAGGTGTGATGGCTTCTATTACTGTTTTGGTGAAATTTGCCCATATCAGCTCGAGGATGACTTTGGATGTGATACTGGCTGCTGCTTTGCCCAGAAGTGGTAGGGTGACTGTAATTTTCTGTCTGTCATCCTCGGAGCCAATATCTAACAGCGGCTTGACTATGGATAGGTACTTGTGGATGTCGTACTGCTCCTGGTCAAATTTGGGCAACTGTACTTGTGGTTTTGTTGCCATTTGATGATTTCCCTGTCTTGCTCCTCTCTGTATTTTGCCTGGGTGAAGAACCACTGCCGTCCACCAGGGTTATGCTAGGTGTTTTTAGGTGAGCTTCCTGTCCTAACGACACCAAAGGTATAGCTGGGTTCCCTTTCTAGACCGGGGCTAAAACACAGTGTGAAAGGAACAGGGCATAAAACACTGAGCAACAACCAAACACGTATATTACTATCTATCTATCTATTGACAGATGCCTCAATCCCGTTCGGAGTGGCCACAAACAAATCGCCTCCACGTCGCCCTGTCCCCCGCCATTTCACTGCCCTGCTCCCAACTCACACCCTCCTCTCTCCTATACCTCTCCAACCCATCCCTCCATCTCATCCTCGACCTCCCCCTCTCTCTTCTCCCCTCCACCTCACTCACATTCACTCTCTTCGTCAGTCTTTCACCCTCCATCCTCTCCACATGACCAAACCACCTCAGTGTATTCCTCCTAACGCTTCTTATCACATCCACATCCACACCACAATGCTCCTTTATATCCTCATTTGTCAGCCTGTCTCTCCATGTGTCTCCACAGGCTCCTCTTAACCCGTCACGTCCCGAGGTTTTCCGCCCCTCCGACATCCCCCAGTCCCGAGCCTTTTTGGAAAAATTGTTTTTTGGCTAAAACTTCCGCTTAGGTTGAGAAACGAAGGAAAATCACAAAGAAAGGGCTTCCCGCGTAATATAAGTGGTCCATACAGGTGAGGTCCCCAGAGCCAGGTGTCGTGTTCTGTAATGGACGTGCCAGGCGCTCACGTTTTCTATGGTAAGGAATACTGGGAGAAACAACACACAACACCTCTATATTTATTGAATTTAAACTAATAAACAATAACAGTAACAATATAATGGATTTCAGGCACATATATATGAAAAATAATCATTGTACCACCGCGCGAGCATAGCGAGTTTGGTCCGAGTCGTAACATGCTATATGCTAAGTTTCTTGTATCAGTCAACCTATCATTTTTTCTACTTGTATACTTCTGTTTCAATGACATTTTACCAATTACAACTGTTTGTTAGTGTTTTCAGATGTTTTCATTCATTATGATGACGTGCAGCATAAGTCTAGTGCACATCAGCTTAGTAAGCGCACTCGCTATGACTCGTATTTCAACATACCAAATTGTTTTATCACTTTCCTATTATTTTTCCCTTTACATAGAACCTTTCCTCCATCACTGTAAATGTTTTCAATTATTTTCATTCATTACGGGGGCATTTAGCGATATGCTAGCGCATATTCACGTAGCAACCACGATCTCAAACACTCGTGTTTCATCATCTACTTTATTTATTCACTCCAATTATAATTTCCCACTTACATTACACACGTTTACACCCCTATACTGCACTGTACATACTTACTGGCATTATTTATTCAAGTGAGCATGAGCATATCGCATGAAAATACCCTCGCAATGAATGTTTCGACCAACATAATACTCACACACTTATATACTAATTCTTCACATATATTACACACTTTACCACTTGCTGACTTTTATTTTCACTATTACGTGCCTTATTCATTCAACTGAGCGTCAGGATATCGCATCTCTATACACACGCTATGAATATTTGACTTAGAATATATTTCAGCACTTACAATAATTTGAACTTATATTATACCCGTAAGCATTTCCAATAATAATAATTATATAATTACGGGCCGCATTTATTGCACTGAGCGACAGAATATCGCATCATAAAATCCTCGCTATGTATGTTTCCACTTACGGCATATTTTTACACTTACATACAATTTTTGCACTTATGTTATACCCGTATGCACTTTATACTAATATTTGGAGATCAACATGACTGATAATTTCACTGAGCGTCTGTCTGTCGCATTCACCTCATAATTTCAGCGTCCTGTCACATTCACACCATATCAGAATTGCATCAACGTGTGATATTCGCTGAAACATGGGTGAATACACAGACCCACGTCACACTGCACGCACTCATAGCGGGTGTCCTTCCTCTGTGTCATGAGTCTCACCTGGGAATTAATGCACACGTGACACCTGCGCTGGGGCCTAGGTCTGTTTGGCTGGGGAGGGATAGGAGTGTGGATATGGCGGCCGGATATTCTCGGGGGAGTTTGTGCAATAGGGGCAGTGCGGGTGCGTGTTGGGGCCTTTCTACAGCATACCGTGCAAACATTTCTCTTGTGATCTCCCTCACAAACCCTTCAAATGTTTCCTGAACTCCTGTTGTCATGGCGTGAAGGTGATGGCAATTCAGAGCAGTGATATCTAGCAAGTGAAAGAACAGTTTCTTATACCACTTCATCGTGGTTCTGGCACACTCTACCTTCGATATCATGGAGTCTGACTGGTCCACGAGGCGCATGTTTATATTATAGTCCATGACACACTCAGGTTTCCAAATACGACGCCTGTTCTCGCTACCGTAATCAACTGAATCAGTACGGTGCATCAAGGGGCGGTGAACCGTTGACAATGGGCTTTCCTCTCTATTGTGTTTCCACACAGTTGCAAGGATGTTGTTGGCTTTGAAGAAGACAACCTCATTCCTTGCAAGTTTCCACCCTACCTTGGCCATGTGACGCTGGTTCACCTTCACTGTTCCACAGACTCCAGTTTCATGTGTGTGAAGATAACGAGCGAGAAGAGGGTAGTGTACCAATTGTCCAGGTACAGGACGTGAGCACGATGAAGGTAGTCTTCTATCATCGTCTTTACCACTGCTCCCGACAGTCCAATACTTCGATCTTCTATTATGTCTGTCTGTGCACCGGTGTACAAGACTATGTCTTGCACGTATCCAGTCCTACAGTCGCACATAACAAAGATCTTGAACCCAAAACGGTGCCTTTTGCTGAGTATATACTGCCTAAATGAAATATTGCCTCTACACAACACGAGACTCTCGTCTATGACGAGGTCTCTATAGGGATAGAATGAGGAACGATAGGTTTGCCTGAGGTGATCAAAGATCAACCTAATTCGCCTCATTTTATCAGTGTTGTTTGCATTTGCAGGATCATGAGCATCATAGAAATGGAGGCGACTTAGAATTTGTTGAAACCGATTATGGCTCATCACTTGACCAAATATTGGGGTAAACATAACAGGGTCCCTAGTCCAGTAAGCAGGAATTCTATTCTTTCGTATAATAACCATCAAAAGGACCAGGGCAAAAAATAAGAACATTTCTGAAAGGGAGACAGGGTAATCATAGATGATAGAATGCCTACTCCTTGTTCCCAATCTTTCACTCTCTAGGCGCTGGGTGCTTGCAAACAGGTTGGTATGGTATACAAGCTGCTCCACAAATGCCTCACTAAAAAACAAGTGGAAAAAATCCAACCTGGTGGAATTACGGTGAATTCCTGGAGCAATGCAGCCAGAGTGCCCCTGCTCAGTGAAGGGGTGAATGAGGGGAGAAAAATCACTCCCATCCTCCCAATTCCACGCCACAAATCCCTCGTCCCCATCATCCCCATCACCGCCTTCGTCTGGGTGGGGAGGAGATCCTGGTTGGGGAGGTGGGGGAGAAGGAGTGCGGAGGGCTTCCCCACTGTCACTCCTCTTCCCTTTGCCTTTACCCTTTCCCTTTCCCTTACCCTTACGGCCTTGAGGAACATTAGGGGGCTGTGGGGATGAAATAGGGGAATATTGGAGAGCAGAAGATGTGCTGGGGAGTGGTTCCTCCCCACCTTCCCCCTCCATGACAACACCACGTGCTTTCTCACGCACCCTAGCTCGACCACGTGTTAGGGGATATTGGGGAGCATAAGACGTGCTTGGGAGTGGTTCCTCCCCACCTTCCCCCTCCCTCACAACCCCATGTGATAATGAACGCACCCTCACTCGCCTACGTGATCCACTACGCCGCCTCACACTATGTAGGGAGAGCAATGACTCACTCACATCACTCTCACTTTCCCTAATCCTCCCTGCACTTTCCCTTTCACTCCCCACTCCCTCTACTTCACTTCCTAACTCCCCAAACAAAATGCTAGGCCCATACCTGCTCGTACGACATGGTGTGCGCTCTGGGCCACGATGGCAGCACGTCCCACGGCTACGTCATCGTCATCGTCCTCGTCCTTGAATTCTGGTTCCAAATCACGCTGGGGATAGGGATAGGATGTTGCACGTACCTTCTTTGCCTGCTGCCCCTCTCTAGCAGCATGGTAAATCACGTACTGCCGCTTCCTGGGAGATGGAACTTCCTCGTCACTGCTGGTGGTTTCTTCCTCCTCTGGCTGCACATAATCCTTATCCACAACCTCGTCGTCCAGTGGGGAATCACTGTCGCCTGTAAAGGTGTCCAGGGCGGCTTGAATTTCGCTGTCTGAGAGACCTATCTTAGCCATGTCTGAGCAGGACCGTTGCTACCAGGTGAGTGGATGAGTGGCGGGTTAGCGGGGGTCGCGCGGGGTCGCCGAGTGTCCCCTCCTGGTGGCAGGTAGGGGAAGGTCATGCGAGGATACGTACCGCAAATCAGCGCGAAATTTGAAAATTGTCGAAATTATGCACATTGCAATTGCACGACGTAAAGGTACGTCGCCGGGACTGGCAAATGCAAATCATTGCAATGTACCCATACGTCAACGGGACGGGGCGGGTTAAATAACTCATTTCCACTGCTCTGACTCTTGACTTGTGTCCTTCCAGCAACGTCCAAGCTTCACTTCCATACGTTAGAGTTGGTATCACAATACTGTCATGTAGTAACTTTTTACCTTCCATGCTCACTTCCCTGCTTCTTATCACTGCTTTCAAGGAACCAGCAACCTTTCTTCCCTGCTGTACCCTTTCAAGCACTTCACCCTCCAAAACTCCATCCTTACTCATCACACTACCCAAGTACTTAAATGTACTCACATTTTCCAATTCCTCACCATCCAACCTCACTGTACATTCACTGACTTCACCTCTCTCAAAGACCATCACTTTACACTTCCCTACATTCACCTTCAGATTCCGTTTCTTACACACTCTCCCAAACTCATCCACCAAGCCTTGCAGCTCTCCTTCGTCTTCACTCAACAACACAGTATCATCTGCAAACAACAGTACAGGGAGTTTCCAAACACTACCCTCTCTCACCAGGGCCACTCCAACATCCACTACCCTACCTTGCACCTCTTTTATTACCCCATACATGTACAGATTGAACAACCATGGAGACATGACACATCCCTGTTTCAACCCAACCTTCAAAGAGAAAAATTCACTCAGTTCACCATCCACACGCACTGCAGCCTTAGCACCATCATACATACTCTTCACAGCATTCAACAACTTCCCATCTACTCCATATATTCTTAATACTTTCCACAATCCTTGTCTATCGACCCTGTCATATGCTTTCTCCAAATCCGTGAAAGCCGTATACAACTTCTTTCCCTTCTCTAGAAACTTTTCCACTAAAGATCTAAGAATGAATATCTGATCTACACAACCTCTTCCCTTCCCAAAGCCTCCTTGTTCTTCTCCAACTAATACCTCTGTTCTTTCTCTAACTCTGTCAAAAAGTATCCTACCATACACTTTTCCTATTATACTAAGAAGACAAATGCCCCTATGATTACCACACACTTCTTTTTCCCCTTTTCCTTTGTACAAGGGAATAATTATACCTGACTTCCAATCCTCCGGGACTCTACCTTCCTCCCAGGCCAATCTACACATTTTCCACATCCATTCTACTACTATCTTTCCACCTTGCTTCAGCATTTCACCATACACTACATCAATTCCTGGGGCTTTCCCCAATTTAACTTTCTTCATTGCTTCCACAACTTCTATCCTACTGATTTCTTCCTGTCTTCTCACCTCCCTCCTTCTCCCAGCCATTCCCCAGCTACTTATACTTGCATGTGGCCACCCCAAACGGGATTGAGGCGTCTGGCAATAGATAGATAGATAGACTTCCATCCTGTATGTTCAACAATTCCTTAAAGTTTTCTCTCCATTTGCTCACTTTTTCTCCCTTCTCCACTAGTAATCTACCATTTTTATCTTTCACTCCCCTGCTAACTTCACTTCCACCCTGTCTTTCTCTTTTCACCTCTTTCCAGAACATTTTCTTACAGTCTCTCCACTTTACACTCAAGTTCCTTCCAAATTCCTCATCCGTTCTCTTCTTACTCTCTCTTACTAATCTTTTCACCTCTCTCTTTCTTTCTACATATAACTCTGTCTTCCGCCTCTCAACTTCTTCCACACCCCTATTTCTCAACCATTCATTGTATGCTTTCTTCTTTTGTGCCACAGCCTGTCACACCTCTTCATTCCACCACGCTGTTCCTTGCACACACACCCGTCTTGTCTTCATCCCACACACCACATCACATGCTGCACATATTTCTTCTGTGAATATCCTGCACACACCTTCCACGTCCCCCATCTGCTCCAATTCATATTTGCCCAATCGTTCCTCTACTTCTCTCTTATACTCTGCTTTTTTCTCATCCTCTTGTAACCTTTCCACTCTCCTTACAAATACTCCTTCTTCCCGTCCTTCTCTTCTTCTATTTCTCCATCTAAAATGGACCTTGATTCTGGCCACCACCAAGTAGTGGTCAGAAAGTCCACTCCCCCAACCTCTATGAGCTCTTGCATCCATTACACATTTTCGCATCCTTTCATCCACACACACATAATCAATCATTGCCTTCCTTTCATTCAGTTCACCACCCACCCTTCTCATCACTCGCCATGTATACCTGTGGATCATTTTGTGCCTGAAGAGGGTATTGGCTATCACCAACCCCCTCCCAGCATAAATGTTCACTAACGCACTGCCCTTCTCATCTATCTCAGCAGGCACACCCCACTCACCAACTATTCCATTACCAAATTCCCTAATACAAGGCAGCTAGACAATCACACAAGACTCTGTACAAAGGCAAAGCTAGGACTGGCAGGTATATTACAGGTATCGCGCAGGATACCGGCGGTCTCGAGAATAGCCGGACAGATGATGAACTTAAGTGGAGTTGAGATTACACTTTGTTCTAGGGCTGCATATACTTTATAATAATAATACACATGTCCCGTGTTACAACTGAGTGGAGTATCATGGTGGAACACTATTTATGTCTTATCTCACATTCAGAAGAGTTGAGGTAGTTACTGTAAACACTGCCACTGTGCCCTGTACACTGATTGTCACTTTCACTATTACTCCACGTGCATGGGAGTCACAGTCACTGTAGGGATGTGGGGCAAGGGAGCAGGCTGACTGAGGGGTAGGGGCGGTGGCTCACAGGTGTCGGCCCAGTGTCGGCTGAGTCCTCTCAGGTGTCCTTTCGTCTAGGGGCCACGAGACTACTAGTAGGGACGTCATCCTCCGGAGTGGGCTACGGTCGGGCGTGGTGAAGGGCCCCATACTGGAGGGACTGGGTACAAGGGTTTGGCCCTTGGGACTGGGGCCAAATATCTCCTGTAAGCGCTCCTGCAGGCGCCCGGTGTGGGAAGGGCGTCTCTCCTCCTAAAGACTGGAGAGGTCACGCCCCAGGGTAATAAGGGCGCCGTTGAGAGCCTGCCTCTGCTGTCTCACTCCCGCTGCTTCGCTGTCAATATAAGGCTGGAGCGTTGCTGGTGACAGGAGTCCAACAGGTGCTGGTCTCCCTCTGGTGCCGGCTGGATGGAGTGCAGCCCCAGGGTCAACACAGGCCCTCTCCACCATTCCTCTATCGGGAGGTTCTCCTTCTGGAGGCTGCCTCAGTCTGAGGAGTTGGAGGTGTGACTTACTCTGCCACCAGTGGGGTGGCTTGAGCAGGAGTCTCCCTCAGGTTGTGAAGTCACAGGGGGCAAGGGGCTTTTAGGATGTCCCTCTCTGGCGCGGCTACCGGCAGTCGCCGAGGTCCCTTGGGCAACGGGAGGAGGGTGGCTACCGGCCGTCCCTTTCCCATTGGTGCGGCAACTGGCCGTCACTAAGGCCCAACTTCCTGAAGAGACCATAGACGAAGTGTGGCTACCTGTCGTCACTTGTCCGCAGGTGCATCTCCGAAGTCCCATATAAGGGGCAACGTTTAGGCAAGGGGTAGCTACTGGCCATCTCCTGTCTACTGGTGCGGCTGCCGGCCATCACCGGTGTTGTGCCCCTCGAGGCAACTGCAGAAGAGAGGGCGTGCCTTTCTCTCCCCGCATGCGGCAACCGGCTGTCACGGGTTCTGCAGTGGGGGTGGGCAGCACTATAAGCGGCTACTGGCCGTCTCTTGCATGTGTGGCTACTGGCCATCACAACTGCACGGCTACAGGCTGTTGCTTTAGTCGTGTGGCTACCAGCCATCACAACTGCATGGCTACAGGCCGTTGCTGGTGCATCGCTACAGGCCATTGCTAGTGCACAACTACAGGTCGTTGCTTGTGCACGGCTACAGGCTGTTACTTTAGTTGTGCAGCTACCGGCCGTCAAGGGGTTGCTGCCTGGAGCTGGTTTATTAGCTCTACCCCGATCATGGCAAGGGCTGGCTCCGTTGGAAGGTAATGCACCCAGACTGAGATGTTCATGCCGGGTGCACTCCGTGGAATAGGGGCACCCGGCCATATGGGACGTTTGCCCATATCGCACAGACGTCAAGTACGCCTATATACCCCTCCGTTGTCGCCTCTTGTGGGTGTTGTGATGTCCTCGGTTGCCACGGCTGCTATTTCATGAATAAACGTAGTGACCAAGAAAGGGAGAAAGAAGAAAATAAGAAAGTAATTAACCCTTAGCCGCCGGGGGGTTCCCGACAGCTGCACACTCCTCCCTGTGGGCGATTTCCGAGATTTTGGAAAAAATACCCTTACTTCAAACCCTTATATCTGACAAACTATAATAGCTAGAGAATCAAATGAAAGTTCATAAGACTCGTCAACTCTTCCTCATTCCAATGAAGGTATCCCAAGGTCTCTAGGTGGTCCTGTAAAGGATGAGTTGAAGATGAGTGGTTTTTCACGTTTTGGCACGCGACTCCGAGCATGCGCCACTGGCAATGGCCTTGGCCCGGCCAGCTAGTGTTGGCAGCACTGACCTGAGTGGTGATTGTAACACTGCCTGTGCGCCCTTGGAATGCGGTATATTCCACTCGTTTTTTCTACTCCTCCTTACTCACTGCTGTGCAAATGAGTCATCACCCGTTTCATGTTGCTCACCCAAGGATTTACCGCCAACACCACCGTGCCACTATGCCTTGTAGGTGTGTGGGAAAGGAAATATCTCGTCATTTTTCTGTACTCACTTCTTCCATGAATAATCATATTTCTCCTTTACTAAGATACTTAGAACTGCACTTTACTTCACGATTACGGGTAACTGCACTTTGACAAGTAAGTGCTGTCGCTGTTTCATGCATGATCGTAGAGTATGAGGTAATTATTTGTACTGTAAATCAGACTGCTTTGTACTAATCAGGGTTATAGTGAAAATCATATAAATGTTTTACACAACTAACATTATTTGAACTTCACATCACAGACACACTGATGATCATATTTGGCACAATCCCCCTAAGTACTGAGTGAAATAATTTAGGTATAGCGAAGCAGGTAATGTTCATTGTGGCCTGCTCACAAGTGGTTTTCTTTCAGGTAACAGGTAGGCAAACTCAAGGTATATCCAATAATTTTCTAACCAATATCCAATAAACAGTATCAACTCCTGTATTGCACTTACTATAAATCACTTATATGCACTTGCAGAACTTATAAAAGACTTATATCTTAGCACTTTCTATAATTCACTTATAATATCACACATTTCACACCATTTATGAAAATACACAAATTTCTGCACAGCTGTAGACTATTTACACTTCCCCACACACCTGCTCAGTACTCATACCACTCCCGAAGGACCTGATTGTGGAGATTCTGCCCTTGAAGTGGTAGACTGGGGTGTGGGAGAGCGCTGGAGAAAGATACTGTACGTCGGCAAGCAGCCGGCGAGAGTGTGGGGGAAACGGCTCTGCAGCATTTTTTTCCGCAGATGACCGCCAGGTCCGCGTCACTTTCCCAATGTCCTGGGTCTTCTTGCGCCTCCTCATCACCGAAATCATCACTCTCGTAGACTATTCCTTCCTCCTGGAGAAGTCGGAGAGCCCTCTCTGACGTCAGAGGGCGAGTAGGGGTTGGAGGGAGAGAGAGCTCGCTCTCTACATCGTAGCTTTTTTCTCCTCTAGCTGAGTGTACGAGAGGAGACAGTATCGTCAAGAGCATGTCCTATGGCGCTATCACTAAGCCCTTTATGTGACACTAAGGGCTGAATTTTCGTGGGGGTTGATGAGGCAATCAGCCCTTCATGCGGTGGGACAGAATCAGACGATGTCAAGGAAGATGACATGGCTCCTCTCACTACCACTGCCAAGCACAAACTGAACCGCGCAACTGCAGGATACCTGGGGGTCCTACCTACCCCGTAGGTATCACAGAAAATGTTCCCGCGCTCAAACAGTGGCGGGAAGGTGAGTGCGGTATATCAAGTCAACCGGCGGCCCTCCACGCCCTGAATCCTGTCGTGCATACACGTCAGCCAGCAGATAGGGGTTAAAAAGAAGGCAGAAAGGAGAAAACAAAAGTATTAAGAATGAGGGAATGAAATACAAGGTAGATGGAGGAAGGAATATCACAAGAAAAAGAGAATAAACGGAACATGAGAGAGAGAGAGACAGAGACAGAGAGAGAGAGAGAGAGAGAGAGAGAGATGAGAAATGAACGTAAAAAGGAGCACTGGTTGAGACAGACCCAAGGTGCAACTTATGGCACCTTTGTTAGAATCTCAGGGTGCTCCACCTTGCTTCACCCTGTCTCCTACTTCTCTTGCAATTTGTTGCTGTAATATGATGATGAAATAAAGGAGAGAAGAAAGAATGGAGAAACAAAACGAGATGAAATTAAAATGGAAGAGTGAGAGGTAATAAACAAAGAGAAACACAAAAAGAAAGACGAAGGAGAAAAAAAAAAGAGAAAAGTGAGATAATATGAGGAGAAGGAAAAGTATTAAGGAAATAGAGGCAGAAAAAGAGGAAGAGAACTGAAATGAAACAAAACATGATATAATGGAAAAGGAAAGAGAGTGAAGCGAGAAGTAATAAAAATGAAGCATAAATAGTGAAGGTGTTAACTCAGTACACCTGTAGTAAGAGTTCCAGGTCGCTCCATTTCACTTCATCTCGACTCCCTGTTTCCTTGTAGCTTGTGTTGCTGTAATATAGCCGTGGATTTGATGTAATGTACCTGATGATGATGATAATGGTGGTTATTGAGATTAGTTTGAATGATAATGATAATTGTATACATAAAAATGTTGATGATGATGATGATGACGATGATGATGACATCTTTGATGTTTAGTGGGTTAAAAAGATAACAATAAGCTAATTTCATATTGCCTCCTGCTTCTGCTCTAGCCTATGATGCAATAATGTAATGAGAAGAGAGAGAGAGAGAGAGAGAGAGAGAGAGAGAGAGAGAGAGAGAGAGAGAGAGAGAAGAGAGGGAAAAAATAAGGGACGAAGTAGAAATGAAGATGTAAGCAAAATGGAAATTGACAAAAGGGAGGGAAAGGAGAAAAGAATGAAATCAGACGTGAAAAAGAGTAAGGAAAAGACGGAAAGGGAGGAAGGAAGAAAGGAAAATAAGTTGTAAATGGTAAAGATATTAACTCTGTACACATGTAGTAGAGTCCCACGCCGCTCTACCTTACTTATCTACCCTCCTACCTCTCTTGTAGCTTGTGATGGTGAAATGTAGTTGTGGGTTTGATATGACATAGGATAATGGTGGTGACAGTGATGGTGGTGAATGTTGTGGTGATTTTAATGGTGGTGGTGATGATGGTAATGGCGATTTAAGTTTGTAATTGTTTTAAAAAATGATAATGTTTAGAAAATGATGACGATGATGACTGTGATGATGATTGTGATGACAGTGAAGGAGGCAATGATGGCGAAGGAATTAATAATGGTGATGGTGGTGGAGGTGGTAATGATAGTGATGATAGTGAAGGTGGTAATGATGGTGAGGGTGGTGAAGGTGGTGATGGTGGCAGAGGTGGTAATGATGGTGAGGGTGGTGAAGGTGGTGATGGTGGCAGAGGTGGTAATGATGGTGATGGTGGCGGAGGTGGTAATGATGGTGATGATGGTGAAGGTGATAATGATGATGTGGTGAAGGTGATAATGATGGTGATGGTGGTGAAGGTGGTAATGATGGTGATAGTGATGCAGATTACTAGTAAAAATTTTAACCTTATTTGACGTTGTATGTCATGCTGCATTATACTGTAGAAAGAAAAAAAGGAAGAGAGAAAAAATGAGGAAAAAAAGAGGAAAGTAAGAAAGAGAGATATAGAAGGGAAAAAATACAAGGAGAAAAAAACAAGAGAACAAAAAAAATAACGATTGGGGGACAGGAAGATGCATTAAAAAAAAAAATAGTTGATAAAATTATACAATGGAGAAAGGACTAAAAATATGAAAGAAAAGAGAAAGAAGGAAGGAAGAAACAGGAAAAGGGAGAAAATATGTAAAACAATTCGAAAGGAGATAAAACGGAAAAAAAGGAAGGTAAAAAAAAAAAAAAAAAAAATGCAGCCCCTACGTTGGATAGAGCGTCAGACCACTTTGTTATAAGCTCTGGCCGCTCCACCTTGCTCCACCTTGGCCCCTACTCTTCTTGTTGGTTTACTGCTGTAATATAGTGAAGGAGGGGAAAAAAAAAGAGATAGGAAAGAAAGAAGGACGAATGAAATTGGTCAAAAGGAGAAAAGAAGACGAAAGATAAGGCAGAATGAATAAGAAAAATAAAGAAAAAGTAGGAAAGGAAAAGATTTTTAATGAATGAAGAACGCCAGTAATCTGGTGTATGGATTATTTTTTTATTCATTTGTTTTTCCTTCCTCTGTTCTGTAATTCAAAAAAAAAAAAAAAAATGACGACAGGGGCATGGAAAGGGAATTGAGAAGTAGGGTTGAAAAGAAGGACGGGAATGAAACAAAACTTGGGATAAAGGAGGGAGGAAATGAAAGAAAACAAGAGATAAAGGAAAAGGAAAAAGAGGTAGGGAAGAAATGGAAGCTTAAGTGTATTTGACAAAGGAATTTCGGTAGACTAACAGTAGAGTCTGAGGCCTATCTACCTAATTTCAGGCACCCTCCTACCTCTCTTGTAGCTTGTGATGTTGTATTATGATACCTTAGTCTGTGTGGCTGATTATGGAGCTGGCAATGATGATGATGATAATGATGATGATGATGATGATCATGATGTTGTTGGTTGTGGTGATGATGATGATGGTGCTGTTGTTAATGATGGTCATATAAGTTACTGTTGTTAATAATTACGTTGCTTACCTCGGCTCCTACCTCTATCCAATCTTGTGATGCTGCAAGTGGTAGCCTTTATCGAATGTAGCAGTTGATGATGATGATGATCATGATGATGATGATGGTGCTGATGATGATGATGATGATGATTACGGTGATTTCATGAAAAAATTAAGTGAACCGACCAACCAACCTTTTAATGAGACAATAAACAAGACTGGATAAAGTTGGTACTCACACAGGTAGACCAGACATGTACTGCACAACTCCTTACCTGAAACAATAGACCATATTATAGACTGCATTATTTGATTACACAAGAATTATATGACAATGTAATAAATGAATAAACAATAAAAATAATTGGCTATCAAAGTAGGTTAGTAAAGAGGATAACCTGACTTCATCTCCCTGCCTATCGTGTACCTTGTCATGGTGTAATTAAATGAAGAAACAAAGAGAGAAAGAAAGGGGTAAATGAAGAGAGTGGGAAGGCAGGATTTAAAAAAAAAAGAGAGAGAGAGAAAAAAAAAAAAGATGAAAATGAAGAACTGGACCAAAATTATAAAGTTAAACAAGTGACAGATATAAAGAGAAAAATTAGAAACACACAATTAAAAGCGAAACCAAACATACGGAGAGAAAAGGAGAAAAGAAGAAAGGACGACAGACAAGAGCAGGAGAATCTATCTATCTATTGCCAGACGCCATAATCCCGTAAGGGGTGGCCGTTTGACACTGAGTTATTTGTTTTACGGGGAGGGGCACTAACCCTCCACCAACCCTCTTGTTGACACGTAGGGAGCACGTATGGTTTGGTTATTTGGTTACCACCCAGCGTTGTAAATGGTTTCCTGGCTTACAGGAAACCATTTGGCTTGTCACCCAATGTAAAGCCACCCGTAAAGGAAAGAAAAACAATAAGAAGAGACAGGTAAGATGGAAAAAATAGGAAGAGAGGAGGACAGTCACAGAAAAAGGATGATCAAGGCTAAGGAAGAAGCAGCACTACATCAAGTGAGTGGATGATGGTCGTCACCACCTACCACTGAGAGCAGGAGAAACGGAAATTAAAAGGAGGATGAAGAAAGAAAACGAAATGAGAACGAAAAAAAGGAGTAAGTTGGAGTTTTAAGTGGAACTCGAGACACATTGTTAAAATCTCCGTCTGTTCCACCTTACTTCACCTTAGCTCCATATCTTATCGTTGCTTTATTGCTGTAATATAGTGAAGAAAGGAAAGCGGAAAGGAAGAAAAAGAAAGAAAGGAGACAAAAAGGGAGAAGAAGAACTTTGAAGGCATTTAGAAAGACAGCACAATAATGAAATAATACTAAAAAGAGTAGACTAGAGAAATTGAAGCTCTACGAAGTATGGGTGAAGGTATTAACTCGGTACACCTGTTGTAGAGTCCCAGGCCGCTCCACCTTACTTCACCTCGCCTCCTACCTCTCTTGTAGCTTATGATGCTATAATATAGATGTAAATTTGACCTTATGTAGGTATTGGTCCTGCTGGTGAGAGTGATAACGATAATGGTGTTGGTAATGGTGATGACAGTGATGTAGCTATGTTAGCGTTCATAATAAAGATCTTAAACCTTTGGATGACGACGATGATGATGTTGATGATGATGATGGTGCTGGAGGTGGTGGAGATAATGATGGTGTTGGTAATGGTGATTTACGTTATTTTAATTGCAATGAAAATTATATGAAGAATGATGACGGTGACTGCTAAGGCAATGATGATGATAATGATGATGATGATGAAGAGGATGTAGAACAACAGCGATGATGACAATCTTTCTTCATATCTATTGCTACCTCTTGTAACTTCCAATGTTGCAATAAGTGAAAAAGAAAGAAGGAAAGCGAGAGGAGGACTAGAAAAATGAAAAGAAATGAAAACAAAGCTAAAGAAACCATAAAAGAAGACAGAGGGTGAAGAAAAAGAATAGAAAAGGAGAAGCCTCGAGGAAAGGGTGAAGGTCTGAACTCTGTACACCTGTAGTAGAGTCCCAGGCCGCTCCACCTTACATCATGTCTCCTCCTACCTCTCTTGTAGACAGTGATATAGAAATATTGTGGAGGGAGACAGAGAGAAAAGGAAAAAGACAAGGAAGAATGAGAGAGGCAGGACGAAAATAATGAAAGCAAGAGAGAAGTATAAAAAGGAGAAGGAAAAAGAGAAGTGGGGACCTGAAGCAGATTGAGGATAGAACTCATTACACACACAGCAGTCCCAGGTCGCTCCGCATTATTCCATCTTGTCTCCTACCTCTGTTATAATTGTAATGCTATATAAAAGTCTACACAATTGTCTATGTGGGTGATACTAATGGAGAGAGAGAGAGAGAGAGAGAGAGAGAGAGAGAGAGAGGAGAAAAAGTTGAAAAGGAAAGTACTAAGAAAGCAAGAAAGGGAAAAGAAGGGAAAATAAGAAAAAATAAAGGGAAAGAAACGTATTTAAAAAGTGAAATAAGTGTGAAGGAAGGATAAAAAGGGTTAAGAAGGAAAATGATTTGTAATGATAAAGGTGTTAACTCAGCACACCTGTAGTAGAGTCCCAGGCTGCTCAACCTTCCTTCATCTTGTCTCCTACCTCTCTTGTAGCTTGTGATGTTGTATTATAGTTCCTAAGTGCGTGTGGCTGATTATGGCGCTGGCAGTGATGATGATGATGATGATGGTTATGTAAGTTACTATTATTAATAATGGCTTTATTTATCTCGGCTCCTACCTCTTATCTAGCTTGCGATGCAGTAAGTGGTAGCTTTTATCTAATGTAGCTATTGGTGATTGTGATGATGATGATGATGATGATGATGATGATGATGATGATAGTTAGGGTGATAACATCAAAATAATTAAGTGAACCGACCAACCAACCTTTTAATGAGACAATAAACAACAGACTGGATAAAGCTGATACTCACACAGGTAGACCAGACAGGTACTCAAAACTCCTTACCTGAAACAAAAAAACATATTATCTCTATCTATCTATCTATCTATCTATCCATCTATTTATCTATTGCGAGACGCCTTAAGTAAGCGGTGGCCACAGACAAATCGCCTCCTTGTCTCCAGTGATCCCCTCCATTTCATTACCCTACTCCCAGATCTCATCCCCCTCTCTCATATACCTCCCCACTACATCCCTTCACCTCATCCTTGGCCTCTCCCTCCCTCCTCCGTCCTCCACCTCACTCACACACAGTGTCCTCGTCAGCCTTCGCCCACCATCCTCTTCACATGGCCAAACCTCCTCAATGTGTTTTTATTGATGCTTCCTATCACATCCACGTTCACACCACAACGCTTCTTCATTTCTCATTTGGCTGTCTGTCTTTCCATGTGACTCCATATGCTCATCTCAGATAACCCATTTCCACTTCTCTTACTCTTGACTTGTGTCCCTACAAAAAGGTTCAAGCTTGACTTCTGTACGTTAGAGTTAGTATCACATTATTATACTTTATGCAGTTGGTATCAAAATATTATACAGACCTCATATTTTTTAACGCAAGAATGACATGAGAATATAATAAATGAATAACTATAAAGTAATGGGCTATGAGAGTAGGATAATACTGAGGAACACCTGACTTCATCTCGGTACCTTTCTTGTAGTCTGGGATGATGAAATTAAAGGAAAAAATAAAGACAGAAAGGAAAAAATAAAGTGGAAAGGAAGACTATAACAAGATATAAATAAAGAAAACGAGGGAATTAAAAGAAAATGTAAACGAACTGGAAAAAAAATATAAAGTTTAACAAGTGACGAAACGAAAAAAGAGAAATAAATTAGAAAGACATAGTACAAGAAAGAAATAAGACTAAAAAGAGTGGCCTAGCGAACACGAAGCTCTAGGAAGTATGGGTGAAGGTGTTAACTCGGTGCACCTGTTGTAGAGTCCCAGGCCGCTCTACCTTACTTCATCTCGCCTCCTACCTCGCTTGTAGCTTGTGATGCTGTAATATAGTTCTGGATTTGATCTTATATCGCTAATGGTGCTGCTGCTGATGTTTATAACGATAATGGTGTTGGTAATGGTGATGACAGTGATGTAGCAATGTTGGTGTTCGTAATATTAATAATGTTGAACTTATGATATGATGATGATGATGATGATGATGATGATGATGATAACGGTGATGGAGGCGATGGTGATAATGATGGTGGTGGTAATGGTCATTTGCGTTATTTTAATGACATTAAAAATTATATGGATAATGATGATGGTGACCACTGAGGTAATGATGATGATGATAATGAAGCTGATGTAGAACAGTAGCGATGATGACAATCTTACTTCATCTCTGTTCCTATCTCTTGTAACGTCCAATGTTCCAGTAATGAAAAGAGAAAGAAGGAAAGAGAGAAACAGGCTAGAAAAAAGAAAGAAAATGTAAAATAAAGAAAAGAACGCTAAAGAATCCTCAAAAAAAGCAGGTGAAGGAAAGGAGAGGAGAAAAGGAGAGGCATTGGTGGCAGGATGAAGGTTTGAACTTGGTACACCTGTAGTGGAGTCCCAGGCCGCTCCACCTTACATCATGTCTCCTCCTACCTCTCTTGTAGACAGTGATATTGTAAAATTGTGGAGAAAGACAGAGAGGAAAGGAAAAAGACAAAGAAAAATGAGAGAGGCAGGAGGAAAATAAAGAAAGCGAGAAAAGAACTCTAAAGAGAAGAAGGAAATGGAGAAATGGGGACAGGAAACAGATTACGGATAGAACTTGTTACACACACAGCAGTCCCAGGCGGCTCCACCTTCCTCCATCTTGTCTCCTACCTCTGTTATAACTGTAATGCTATACATGAGTATACACAATTGTCTACGTAGGTGATGCTAATAGAGAGAGAGAGAGAGAGAGAGAGAAGATGATTAAGATTGATTGATTGATTGAAAATAATTAAAAACTGGCGGCGCAACTGCCAGGGTCATATGCCGCCGGACACCAAAGCAAAAGGTGCAGCTAAATAAAAAAATGTATATTCAAAATAAAGTTAAAATTTGTTAGTAGAAATAAAACACTGAAAATAATAAAGGCATAATTTATAAAATATCAATTACTTATTAAAGTGGAAGGAGGCCCGCCTCTTGAAGAAAACTAAAAACATCACTAAAATCGCTAGAGGCTTCACCGAGCATTGAGGACAAACGTAGGCACCATCTGCCCCCTTATGCCTATGGAGGAATCTCTGACGCAGGTCCCCCAGACTCGGACACTCGACCAGCAAGTGACGGACAGTAAGGGGAACAAGGCAGTCATCACAGTATGGTTGAGTCTCACCACCCATGAGGAACCCATGCGTAAGCCGAGAATGCCCAATGCAAAGCCTAGCAAGAGCCACCTCCAATCGCCGAGACATGGAGGGAAGAGCTCTTGGCACAGTCACTCTCTGAAAGATTTCTTTCAGTTTATTATGAGAAACAACATCCCAGTGTCTCTGCCAACACGTACCAACTGCGTACCGCAGGTAAGGTGTTACATCTGAAGCAGGAAGGGGGTAGTCGGTTGGGGGCTGTTGAGAAGACGCAGCTTTAGCTAAAGTATCTGCCCTCTCATTGCCCACCACACCTACATAATGCGAGAATCCAAACAGAAGTTCTCACATGGCGGCCACTGACGGCCAAGAAGAAATAGTGTGAAGCCACCTCAAAATTGATAAAATCAAATGGATCGGATGCATTAAAAGACTCCAGTGCAGACAGAGCACTCACGTGAGTCACTATACAATCACAAAAACGGATTCGGGGAGAGTAAGGCAAATGATTTTAAGAGCATATAAAATTGCAGTCAGCTCTGCCGTATACACTGAAGTAATGCCAGGAAGGCTACTGCCCCTACTAAAGGAGGGGAAAACAACACTCAAATCCTCTACTCCAGTATATCAGGTCTTAGACCCGTCGTATAGACGGGGACAGAACCCTCATGAATAGAGGCATGTTCTAAAAAGAGAGAGAGGGACACCTGAGAGGGAAGCTAGGTCCTTTTTTCCACAACGGACCTACAAAACGTCACACGAGGGAAGTATGCCAAGAACCCACCCTAGGGATCCGAAGTGGACAAATTGCCAGTCTACTCGGGACAGAGAGGTGGCTAGCATAACAGACCAGACCTTCTGTAACCAAATGGCTTCGGGAGATTAGGACGGGTGGTCATAAGCCGTTGCTAAGAAGATTGGGAATCCTGGGAGATGATGGCAGTCAAGAAACTGAGTCTGGAATGCGGTAGAAGACGATACCAACACCTCATCATTAGTGCAATCATGGCATCGCAAATCCAAGGGGAGTACACCAGCATCTACTAACAAACTTGTAATCGGGGATGATTCTGAATGCCCCAATTGCTAGACGCATACACCAGCATGGGATGGCACAGAATCTAACAATGGGTGGAGACGGGCATCTGTCGCAGAGGAGTAAACCCTCACATCCATATTCAAGTTTAGAAAGAATAAGAGAAAGACCTTATGCAAGAGGAGCAGGGTCTGACGGTCCAGCCACCCTGGCAAGAGGTATGAGCTAAAACCTTCAAAAGACTCAAAGCTTTAAGACAAACCCACCTTTAACAGGCAGCGAATGAATGAGAAACCCAGGCAGTTAGTCGTCTATCAAATAAAAGGCCCAGAAACCGCGTCTCTTCCACACAGGATATCCTCCTATCTATAGAGATACAAGTCTGGGTCAGTGAACCCCACGAAGACGACAAAAATGCATAGCACACTGTCTTTGTTAGAAGAAAATCGGAAACTGCGAGACTCGCCCAGTGCCAGAAATTCTATTATGGGCAAGCTGCAACTTCCTTCTCTATCAGAGATATTCTCTAGATGCGGTGAAGGATATTGATAGGTCATCGACATATAATAATCCTCGTACACCGTCAGAGAAGTACACTGATTACTAACTGTTAACGGCTACAGCAAACAGAGTAACACTCTAGGGATACTCCCTTGTGGTACTCCATCTTCTAGTTCACGGGCATTAGAAAGCACTCCTCCCACTCTGACCCATAAAAAACGGTTAGATACAAACTGTTGGATAAAAATAGGCTAGTGCCCACGAAGACCAAACTCAGAAAGAGAAAGTAAAATGCCATGACGCCAAGCAGTGCTGAGCATATGCCTTTCTCCCAGATCAAAGAAAACTGTGACTCTGGTGTTGGTTAGTGGAGAAAGCCTCTACAAACAGAAGATTCCAAGGACAGCAGTGCATCAGAGGTAGATCAGCATTTTTCGAAAACCATACTGGGCAGAGGATAATAACCAACCTCTCACCAAAAACCACACAAGCCTTAACATTGACCATCTTTTCCAGAACTTTACATATACATGACGTTAGAGAAATAGGCCGATAATTCGTTGCCTGTAGGTGGTCCTTACCTGGTTTGGGGATGGGGATAACCACAGCAACATTCCAACAAGTCGGAAACTCCCCAGAACACCAGATCTTATTATACAGTGAAAGCAAAACACAAAAGAGACTCATCATACAGGTGATGTAAAAAGGCATAAGGAATATCATCACACCAGGGAGAAGAATCTATGGCACTGCGACAGAACTGTTCGCTGGAGTT
>NC_137018.1:16979257-17042534 GCF_032717465.1 Coenobita brevimanus | reverse complement strand
CTCCCAGGTTCTGACGAATGCTGCGGAGTTTGTTCGCCCCTACTGCATCCCACCTTCTCTGCCAACAGAGACGGACAGTTTCTATAGTGCTTGTACATAAATCCTCAGATGGAACACGGTAATGGGGAGAGGAAGGGCGAGAGGCAGCGGCTCTCGCCACAGAGTCAGCACGCTCATTGCCTACGACCCCCACATGAGCAGGGACCCAACACATCTGTACAGAAAACCTGCGTCTGTGTAATAAGAAGAGCCACTCCAAGATAGACAGGACTAGAGGGTGTGATGAGAAGCCACAAGACAAAGCTTGCAAGGCACTGGCTGAGTCACTAAAAATGGTGAAAGAAGCAGGGGTGGAAACTAAAAATCAACTCAACTGCAACTAAAATAGCTGTAAGTTCAGCAGTAAAAACAGAGGCGGAAGGAGGAAGACTCCCACCACGGCTAAAATAATGGAAAACTACACCAGATCCTGTCCCAATGCGGGACTTGGAACCATCAGTATATACAGGGATCGAACCACTGTGGGCAGGGGCGTGTTCTAAAAAATAAGACAGAGCTACCTGTGTGAAAAGAGAGGCCTTCCTCTCAGGGAAGTAATCACATTGCCCTACTTCTGGGAGGAGCCAGGGAGCCACTCGGGGAACACGTACAGGACAAACAGGAAAAGGCTGAACACCTAACTCCTCCATGGCAGCCCTCACTCTGTACCGAAACGGTTGTGGATAGCGAGGGTGGGTGTTATAAAAGGGGAAAAGAGCGACCTCGGAGACAGCCATGCAACTTGGTGAGGTAGGTAGACGGTAAAGGCGGTGCCAACACTACGCCAGTAAGGACTGGCGACGGAGATCTAGTGGTGGTTCATTCGTCTCTACTAATAGACTAGGAATTGGGGAAGACCGGAAAGCTCCAGCTGACAGACGGATCCCAGCATGGTGGACTGAACTGAGAGGCTGCAGCCGTGCCTCAGTAGCAGAAGAGTATACCTCACACCCATAATCCAATTTGCTCCGTACCAAGGCACGGTAAAGGTGGAGCAGGTCAGCTCTATTAGAGCCCCAAGACAGGTGAGATAGAGTCCGTAGGAGAGACAGGGCACAGTGGCAGGATAAATGTAATGCACGGATGTGGGGAACCCATGTCAGTCGTCTGTCGAAAACAAGACCGAGAAACCTTGCTTCATCCACACATCGGACCCTGTGGCCATGTAACTTGAGATCGGGGTCGGGGTGGACACCTCTCAAGCGGGAGAAATGTAAGGCCACTGTTTTTGTTGGGGAGAAACGGAAACCATGCATTGTGGCCCAATGAGATACGTGGTCTAAGGTAAGCTGCATGTGACGTTCAGCCACGGGCATCTGGGAGGCAGCATACCATATAGCTAAGTCATCGACATACAGTGAGGCAGACACCCCCTCTGGAAAACAGGACAGAATACCATCTAATGCTATAGCAAAAAGGGTCGTGCTAAGGACACTTCCTTGGGGCACGCCTTCTTCCTGAGGGTACGAAGGAGACAGAGTGTCAAAATTCGAACCCTGAATGAACAGTCACGCAGAAAGTCTAATATAAATAAGGGCAGTCTACCACGTAAACCTAAAGAGTGAAGCTGCTTGATGATACCAAACCGCCATATAGTATCATATGCCTTATCCAAAGTCAAAGAAGAGGCACACCAAATGCTGCTTCCTGGCAAAAGCATCACATGCTGCAGCTTCTAGGCAGACAAGTGCATCTGTTGTCGAACGTATTTGCGAAAACCAGACTGACATCGAGAGAGACAGTCATTCCTTTCGAGGAAATACATTAAGCGTGAATTGACCAACTTTTCAAACAGTTTACACAAGCTTGATGTAAGGGCAATTGGTTGATATTCTAGAGGACTGGATCCTGTCTTCCCTGGCTTCTGGAATGGCAGGACAACAGCTTCACGCCAAGAGGTAGGAAGAGAAGAGTCTCTCCAGATTCTATTGAAAAGCTTGAGGAGAAAAGACTGTGCATCATCACCCAGGTGCCGAAGCATTGCATAGGGAATATCATCTGACCTGGTGAGGTGTCATGACAAAGGGAAAGAGCAGATTGGAGTTCATGGGAAGAGAAAGGGAGGTTGTAAGACCCCCCCCCCTCCCAGAATGGAAGTTCAATACCCTAGCCTCTTCTACGTCCCTGTGTCTGGCAAAAACTGGAGTGCTAGCATCTCTATGGCTGACCGCTGCAAAGGCAAAAGCAAAAATATCGGCCACAGCTGCAGGGTCACCAACAGGCTCACCATTTGACAGCAGAACAGGGGACCTGCATTGCGGGAATTTTCCTGAAATCTTTTGTACCCTCTTCCACACCTGAGACACGGTTGTCTTAGAGTTTATGGAAGACACATAAGCCATCCAAGAGTCTCGTCGGGCTTGTTTGAGGACCCAGTGTGCCCTAGCACGTGCCCTCCTGAATTCAACAAGATAATGCTCTGTTTTGTATCGACGATAATGTGAAAATGCTGTCTTTTTGGCACGCACAGCAATACTACAATCCTTATTCCACCATGGGACAGGGTGATAGTTATATGAGCCAGAGGTTCTTGGAACAATGTGGAGGGCAGCAGAATGGATAATAGACGTAAAGAACGAAACAGCTTCATCTGTACGTGGAAAGTCTTCTATGGAAACACCAATAGAAGTCAAGGAAGAAAAAAGGGACCAGTCTGCCTTATCTAACCTCCACCTCGGGAAACAGGAACAAGGACTAGATATTGCTGCAGTAAGGAGGATAGGAAAGTGATCACTCCCATGCAGATCCCTCAGAACCTCCCAGGTGAAATCCAGGAGGCAGTCAAGAGAACAGACAGAGAGGTCAAATGCGGTAAATGTATTCGTCTGAGGATGAAAATGCATAAACTCGCCAGTATTCAGCAGGGAGAGATCCTTGTCCTCCAATAAGGATGCCAATAAATGCCCACGTTGGTTAATTAGACAGTCACCCCACAAAGGGTGGTGACTGTTAAAGTCCCCCAGGACGAGAAAGGGCTTAGGTGATTGTCTGAGGAGATCTTCAAGGTCTGCTTTGCTAACTATTGTGCTGGGTGGTAAATAAATGCAACAGACAGTATACCAGCGGAGGGCATACAACTGCACAGCAACACACTGGAGATCAGACTGGAGGTGAACCTGTAGATGAGGGACATTAGCCCTCACCAAAACAGCACCACCTCCAACAGGATCCTGGGTTGGAGCCGAGTAAAAAGCATCATACCCAGGTGGTGCATGAGGAGTGGCAAGCCCTACAAGAGTTTCTTTGAGACACACACACAAAGGGGAATAAGCCAGGAGGGTCCGCAGCTCCTCCCAATTACCATGCAGCCCTCGACAATTCCCTTGTAATATACTGGCTAAGAATGCCATAGTACCCACAGCGAAGGAAAAATCAGGTTGAGGGGCGAGACAACCTTGCCCCCGGCAAGCAACCAGATTTAGATTGCTGCTTAGAACTGCCCTTAGAAAGGGACTGCCTGGCGCCGTTATGGTGTACAGTGTGCTGCCCAGCTGAAGATAACCTGGAGGAAGAAGAAGAGGACCTGATGATGGTTTTCTTCTTTGGCGGGGCAAGAGATGGTTTGGCAGGTGGACCGCAAACTGCCCTAGCTGGAATAGAGCAGGCAGTGCCACCACGAGAAGGAGCACAATCAGTAGCGTGTCCCACAATACTGGAATCCTGAGAGGGCAAGGCCTCATGCAGCTGAGCAGGTGCATCAACTACCAGAGGACCACCACTATCTGGTGGTGGCTGGGTCATCAGCGAGACGCCATCCCCAGCCTGCACTTGCCCTGACTCCTGAGCATCCCGAGGAGGAGGAGTAGTGGGCTCCACTGCAGAGATCTTTGGTAGCAGTGCTTCGCTCTCTGAGCACTCCCAGGAGCCACGTCAACGCTTACCTTACACAAGAAGGACATCGGGAGTTTTGGATGTGTCAAAGCAAGGTGTAGCATCGACATGGGTGTTTGTCACAGGAGGAACTGGGATGGGGGAGGCACTCCCAGATGCTGGAAGCACCACCACAGAGGGAACACCCCCAGAGACAGGGGGCACCTCCCCGGAAGCACAGCTACTACCAGGCTGCACTCCCTCGGTGGAACCCCCCAGCCGAGAAGGCCACGAAGTAGAAACCTGAGAATTTGATGGGGCATTGTGTGATGGCAGGGGCACCTGCCGAGTAGCCTTAGGGTAAGACAACACAGCAGCAAAGGTAACCCCAGAGCGAATGAACCGCTCCCTAACCTTGGCCTTTGCCTCGGAAAAGGAAATTTTCTCCCTCGTTTGGACGGAATAATCTCATCTTCATACTTGTATACTTCACAATTCCTTGAGGAGGCTGCATGTGCTCCTCCACAGTTTAAACATTTAGGGGGTTGAGAACAATCATCAATACCATGAGAAATTCCACCACAATTTCCACAGACCTCAGGAAGGCCAGACGCTTTCCGCCTGCAAGAACGGCGGATATGACCAAATCTTTGACAGTAATAGCATCTTCTAGGTCAGGGATAATAAGGTTTAACCTTTAGCTTCCACCACGCAGCAGTGATAACCTCTGGCAAGGTAAGATGGTCAAATGTCAAGATAAGAGTGGGCGTGGGGGTTACAACCCCATCAACTTTCTTCATAATTCTCTGTACTGCTACAACACCTTGAGGAGCCAGCCCCCCTAAGAGGGAAGAATCAGAATATGAGATAAAGTCACGAGAATACACAACCCCTCGGGACTGATTTAGGACCAAGTGATGAGAGGCAGATACAGGATAACTGGTGACCACAGTTAGAGACTGGATGCGTGAACTCTCCTCTTCATTCCTGACTTCTAACAATAGAGAACCATTGCCCTGCAAAGAGACCTTGGGGGTAAATCCACAAGCTGTAACTAGACCACTGTGAATCTGAAAACAGTTCAGGCTCCGGAAGGAAGTACCATCATCCGTCTTGAGGACTATATATTTTGTGTAAGAATGTTTCACAAAGACACCAAGTAAAAACTCGATACAGGGAACATCTAAACTCGCAGTTTTGGCAGATGACCCGGAGGGTACAGGGTCATCGGCCAGAGAGTGACCAGTTGATGCCGACTCGTGCGGCTGGTCACCGACCACATGAGTGGATAAAGAATTGTTTAATATATCCATATATATGTTGGTGAATATGGATTGGCACCAGGGGCCAAGGGAAACCACCTACCAGGGAGTGAGGGGACCGAGCGCGGTCTGATGGGAGTGGGGTACCTCGTCCCCAGAGGGTGTCCCAAAAAGGACACCCCATGCTTCAAAAGTTTGCTCCCACCATTGCAAAGACCCCCTTCCCCAACACCTCCCAGCCCAGACACCCAACCAACCAACTCGGGACAGCACCAAAACGATCCCTCTGGAGGGCGGCACCGATGACCTATACGGGTAACCTACGTTTCGGGCAGCGCTTAGTCAGACCTCTCACCCACAACCCTATCCGCATGGAAGACCCTGCCAGATGTCGCTACATCCACGGGCAGGCTTGTGGGATCACAGGGGCATGCAAGCCCCCCCACCATGGCAAGGTGGCTGCCCATGGGGGATAAATCACTGGAGGAGTGATCCTCAGAGCTATGCCCATGATATCAAAAGCATTGCTTACATAGCATTGCATCCGGTCTAGACAACCCTGATGAAAATAACACAAGCAATTTCACAGCCACGTGGCTAGCATAGTTAGCATAGCTCGCATAGCATCCTGTGTGAATCTGCCTTAAGGCATTGTCCCCACCTGGCCTCAGGTAGAGGATGGTGTCCAGCATATATGTACCAAAAATCGTGCATGAAATTTGAAAAATGTGCAAATGACAGACCCTGCAATTGCAGTGTGTTTATAAATGTCAACGCGACTCACAGTGACAAAACGTTCCGGGGCATATGTACATCAATGGGGGCAGGTTAAGGCAATTCTCTTTGCAGATGGGATCTAATAATCTATGGTTATAGGAAAGCATTTGGTTCGGATGAAACAAAGGAAGTGATAACATTATGAGGAAACGGTATAGAAGAAACTAAAGACGAAGTCTGAGAAGTTAATATAATCCTAATATAGAAATACCAGTCATATAAAATTCAATGAATGGAAACTAGAAAACATCAATAAAGAGAGGTGTAAGGCAATAGTATAATTTTACCTAAGTTATTCGCAGCATCCCACGTTTTGAGATATATAAATCGGATCAACAAAGGAATTAGAATAAACAGTGATCGGTTGAAAATTTTTGCACCTGATGATGACACAGTTCTTTTCACCAAGTCGAGGGAGAGCTTCAGGATACGTGAGTTTGTCTGAATAGCGAGAATCGGGAAATAGGCCTGAAAATTAACATGAAGACGAAAAAGCTTATGTGTAAGATACAATGGCAAATCCCTTCCAGTAAAAATATGAAAGATGGAATGTGCTGAGGAATGAATATATCAAAGCCAGACAGGTTATACAGTTCGAGTTTTCTTGTATTATAATATCACGCAAGAAAATTTAATAGTAATATGGGACAGACGGCTTTGGTAAACAAGATAAATACTCTCCTTGAAGGATAAGTGCCTGTCCTTATGTCAAAAGATTCGGTTAAGCAGTTAGTGTGTCCTTCCTTTTCTAACCTCTGGATAAAAGACATGGAGTCAAATAAAATCGCATATAGAAAAAGAAAGGTTCCAGGATAAGAGAACATGCGAAAGTCGATGATGAAATAACTACAATAAAAAGGCTAAAAATGGATGTGAACAAGCCACACCTTTCCTAGAATAAAATGACTGCCTAGCAGCCAGGGTAACGGATTGGCCTCCCTGATCTCTAGTGATAGGAAAGGAGAGACAGAGAAGATAGCATGAAGAAATTCGGAGAGTTGATAGAGCTGGATGAAAAAGGCTAACAGCCAGTAAGTTTCACTTGTGTCAAAATGATGCTGATGGCAGCTATGGGCAAAAAAAAAATAATGAATGAATAAATAAATAAATAAAAAATAAATGTAAAAACTATCCATCTATTGCCAGACGCCTTAATCCAGTAAGGGGTGCTCACAAATAAATCACCCTCACGTTGCCTTATCCTCTGCCATTTACCTGCCCTCCCTTCAGCTCACGTTTATGCAGTATGTCTCCATTCCGTCACTCCAGTTCATCCTTGACTCCACCTCACTCACATACACTCTACTGATCAGTCTCTCATTCTCCATATTCTCCATATGGCCAAACCATCTCTGTTAACACTATCTGTTACATCCACAAAAGCACCATATCGCTCCAATATTCATTTATCAGCCTCTCCATTTAACCCCACAAGCTACTATCAATTAGCTCATTTCCACTGCTCCTACTTTTGACTTGTGTCGTCCCAGCTGTATGCAATAATTAGTTGCGTTATTCACCCTGCCCACAGTTCATTGCGGAAGGGGTGTATGTGATGATTGGCATTTATTCATTTGTAAGTCTCTGCATCGATTAACTCAAAGTGCCGCAGGAGGCAAACGGTGAGAGACAGATACATGGTTACTCTTAATAGAATGTCATATACGGGGAATCTATTGGCATCATTACAATTGACCTTGGGTGACGATGGAGGATCAAAGTCCAGGTCACACATTTTTTGAATGTCTGTGCATCAGATAACTCTAGAACCAATGAACGGACAAACTTTGCACAGGTGATGAGTATGTGGTGAATTTAGGAAGTGGTTCGATTTTAGTGAAAATCCACTAGAAGGAAGAGTGAGAGTGGGAATCCACCAGGGGGAAGGAAGAGAGTGGGGACGGGGGGCCAAAATTGGGGTGTGAGCGGGCCGTTGTGACCTAGGGACACTTTACCCTAGTTTTACTCCAAAATGACGTATCCTCCTTCCTGTGTGTGTGTGTGTGTGTGTGTGTGTGTGTGTACACACGTATTTTATATAGATAGATATATAGATAGACAGATATAGATTTATATATAGATATAGATAGATAGATAGATATAGATATATATAGATATATAAATATATAAATAGATATATATATAATTATATATATATAAAAATATATAGATAGATATATATATATATATATATATACATATATATGAGCCTCTGTGGTGCAGTGGTAAAGTGTGCGTTTTCGTACACTGGAGAGCGAGGGTTTGCGCCCCGCCAGGGTAATAAACTTTGGGGGCGTTCTCCTGGCCACGTACTGCTTGGCGGACACAAGAGTTGCTGTGGTTGAACCAGTGTCGCATACTGTAAAGTATGCTTGCACCCAGTCGGCTTGCACAGGCCGATTACACTTGGTTCACAGACTACACACATATCCAAAACCACTCCAACACTTCAGTTACTCTTACACGCACTTCTCACCCTACTTACAATCTCTGCCAGACAGCCTAAGCCACTTGGCAGAGATACATTGGCTGTATCGTCCAGACTTCGGTTGGGATAGGCCAGTCCTGCAGTGAAAACTCAAACGGCTGATGATGATATATATATATATATATATTATCTCTCTCACTCTCTCTCTCTCTCTCTCTATATATATATATATATATATATATATATATATATATATATATATATATAGCTGAACTTAGGACCAAAAAGACAAACAGTCTAATCCTCTTTGTTCTAGTTCGATCTTTCTTTCTAATCCAGAAAGACCATGCACCTCGTATACGTTTAAAGAGGGATTATAAGAGGTCCAGTAACTTTCTTTTTCATCTTTCACAGAATAACGCACAGACTTCTTGTGCACTTGTTTACTGTTACGGGTGACCTCAAATGACCTCCGACTGATGACCTCAAATGACAGAGGTCAACCTCACATGGCCTATGTCCGAACTTGAGGTCGCGTGAGTCTCCATGCCCAATATTGAGCTGCAAGGTTCAGACGTTCGAGCGTATATTATTGGTGTCCTCAAATGACCGCCGATAAGTGACCTCAAATGACCTCGGAGGTCAACCTCACATAGACTATGCCCGAATTGGAGGTCACATGAGTCTATAGTCCCAAAATTGGGCTGCTGGGACCAGTCGTTTGTGCGTGCATTACATGTGACCTCAAATGACCTTCGATCGATGATCTCAAATGACCTCAGAGGTCACTTTCACACAGCCTATATCCGAACTGGAGGTTAAGTAAGTCTCCGTGCCAAAAACTGGGCTGCAGGGTCCAGTCATTTGAGCATGTAATACCGGTGACCTCAAAGGGCCTCCAACGAGCGACCTCAAATGACCTCAGAGGACATAGCCAATGTCCGAAGTGGAGGCCATTTTGGTCTCCATGACAAAAGTTGGACTGCAGAGGTACCCGACGTTGCCCGGGCAAAAAAAAGCGAACACTCTACTGGTGACCTCAAATGACCCTGCTCTGAATTTTGATCCCCCTCAAACCATCCTTGGGTCACCCTGATTCAGAATATATATGGGTCTGGGGGTCTCTGGCCCTTGGTTTGGGCGTGACGGAAGGACAAACAAACAAACAAAGAAACAACACGGCTCATATATTATATACCGGTGTATATATATATATATATGTAGATAGATAGATAGATAGACAGATAGATAGATACCTACACACATACATATAGATGTATAGATAGATAGATAGATAGATTGATTGATATATATATTTCTCTCTCTCTCTCTCTCTCTCTATCAGCCGTTTGAGTGTCCACTGCAGGACCGGCCTATCCCGATCGAAGTGGGGATAATACATCCAATGTATCCCTACCAAGTGGCTTAGGCTGTCTGGTAGAGATTGTAAGTAGGGTCAGACATGCTTGTAAGTGTAATTGTAGTGTTGGAGTGGCTTTGGATGTGTGTGTAGTCTGTGAACCAAGTGTAATTGGCCCACGCAAGCCGACTGGGTGCAAGCATACTTTATAGTACGCGACACTGGTTCAACCATAGCACCCCTTGTGTCCGCCAATGCAATACATGGCCAGAAGAACGCTCCCAAAGTTTATCATCATGGCGGGGCACGAACCCTCGTTCTTTAGTGTATGAAAATGCACACTTTACCACTGTACCACATAGGCTCCATATATATATATATATATATATATATATATATATATATATATATATATATATATATTCACCCACTTAGTGTAGTGGTACCCTGTTTTTTGGGTAGCTCTACATCGAGTGGCAAGCCAAATGATTTCCTGTAAACCAGGAAATCATTTATAACCCTGGGTGGTAACATAACCAACCAACACGTGTTCCCTACGTGACAGCAAGTGGTTTGGAGGAGAGTTAGTTCTCCTCCCCGGAAAACAACTAACTAAAAATATGAATATGAAGCCTCGGACCAGGACTGACCAAAAGATGACACCTAAGGACTGTGCAAAGGACATGATTCATTGGCTCAATCGGTAGAGAGTTGGCCTGCAGTCCTAACGGACCCGGGTTCAAATCCCGCTGAGGCAGGGAACAGTTTAAGGATATGAATTTCATAAAAAATCAGACTTTACTGATCTACCAGAAGACCCGCCGACATGTCGTAAAAATACCCCCACTAATACCAATACACTAGTCCTGTATGAGACAGCCCTAGCATGTATTCAGTATGGACGGTGGGTGTTAGCGCCGAAGTGGTGACGTGTAGAGGTGTGCGGTTCGTAGGAGGACTACTGGGCCTTGAAAGCAGACTGTGAAGCCTATGCCCAGAGTCGATCACATAAAAAAAAAAAAAAAAAAAAAAAAAAAAACATGGCGACGTGGAATGTAAGGGGTGCGAATGATGAGGTGAAAGAGAGAGAGATTGTCTAGGTGCTTGAGGGTGCGAAAGTGGATGTATGTGGTTTTTAACTGAAACTAAATGGGGAGGTGAGAGTGTGAGAGAATGGGAGTATGGTTGGGGGATATGTGCAGGAGTAGGTGAGAATTAGAGGGCAAAAGAAGGAGTGTGTATTGTTGTGAGTAACAAATGGAAGGAGAATATAAAAGAGTATTTATCAGTTGGTTCAAGGAATGTGTGGATAAGACTGAAAGTTGAACTACAAATGTGGGCGACTGTGTACTTGTATGCGCCAACGCAAGATCGTGCAAGCAGAGTGAGAGAAGAGTTCTGGACAAATGTGGAAGTGTGCATGGAAAAGTTTGAAAGGAATGAGAGAGTGTTTTTTGATTGGTGATATGAATGGTAAAGTAGGGAATGTGAAGCTGGATGGAGTAGTTGGTGAGTGGGGTGTGCCTGCTGAGATAGATGAGAATGGCAGTGCTTTAGTGGACATTTGTGCCGGGAGGGGGTTGGTGATAGCCAATACAATCTTCAGACACAAAATGATCCACAGGTATAAATGGTGAGTGATGAGAAGGGTGGATGGTGAACTGAATGAAAGGAAGGCAATGATTGATTATGTGTGTGTGGATGAGAGGATACGAAGATGTGTAATGGATGCAAGAGCGTACAGAGGTTGGGAGAGTGGACTTTCTGACCGCCACCAAGTGGTGGTCAGAATCAAGGTCCAAGTAAAATGAAGGAATAGAAGAAGGGAAGGACGGGAGGAAAAAGTAGATGTAAGGAGAGTGGAAAGGTTACAAGAGGATGTGAAAAAGACAGAATATAAGAGAGAAGTGGAGGAACGATTGGGTAAATATGTAATGGAGCAGATGGAGTACGTGGAAGGGGTGTGCAAGGTATTCACAGAGGAAATATGTGCAGTATGTGAGGTTGTGTGTGGGGTGAAGAGAAGACGAAAGGGAGTGCAAGGAAGAGCATGGTGGAATGAAGAGGTGAGACAGGCTGTAGCACAAAATAAGAGAGCATAAGTATAATAAATGGATGAGAAATAGGGGCGTGGAAGAAGCTGAGAGACGGAAGAGAGGAAGAGAGAGGTGAAAAGATTAGTAAGAGAGAGTAAGAAGACAGTGGATGAGGAATTTGGAAGGAATTTGACTGTAAAGTGGAAGGAATGTAAGAAAAGGTTCTGGAAAGACGCAAGAAGAGTCAGAGAGTGTGGCAATGAAGTTAGTAGGGGAGTGAAAGATAAAAATGGTAGATTAGTAGTTGAAAAGGGAGAAAAAGTGAGCATATGGAGAGAACACTTTAAGGAATTGTTGAACATAGAGAATGAAAGTAACGCGAGTATAAGTGGTTGGGGAATGGCTGGAAGAAGGAGAGAGGTGAGAAGACAGGAAGGAATCAGTTGGATGGAAGTCGTGGAAGCATTGAAGAAAGTCAAAATGGGGAAAGCCCCAGGAATTGATGGAGTGTGTGGTGAAATGATGAAGCATGGGGAAGAGATAGTAGTAGAATGGATGTGGAAGATGTGCAGATTGGCATGGGTGGCAGGTAATGTCCCGGATGATTGGAAGTCAGGTAAAATTATTCCCTTATACAAAGGAAAAGGGGAAAAAGAAGTATTTGGTAATCATAGGGGCATTTGTCTTCTTAGTGTAATAGGAAAAGTATACGGTAGGATACTTATTGACAGAGTTAGGGAAAAAACAGAGGAATTAATTGGAGAAGAACAGGGAGGTTTTAGGAAGGGAAGGGGTTGTATTGATCAGATATTCATTCTTAGATCTTTAGTGAAAAAGTGTTTAGAGAAGGGAAAGAAGTTGTATGAGGCCTTCATGGATTTGGAGAAAGCATATGACAGAATGGATAAACAAGAATTGTGGAAAGTATTAAGAATACTGTATATGGAGTAGCTGGGAAGTTTTTGAATACTGTGAAGAGTATGTATGAGGGTGCTAAGGCTGCAGCGAGTGTTGATAGTGAACTGAGTGAGTTTTTCTATTTGAAGGTTGGGTTAAACAGGGATGTGTCATGTCTCCATGGTTGGTCAATCTGTATATGGATGGGGTTATAAAAGAGATACAAGGTAGGGCAGTGGATGTTGGAGCGGCCCTAAGGAGAGAGGGCAGTGTTTGGAAACTCCCTGTACTGTTGTTTGCAGATGATACTGTGTTGTTAAGTGAAGACAAAGGGGAGCTGCAAGGCTTGATAGATGAGTTTGGGAGAGTGTGTAAGAAACGGAATTTAAAGATGAATGGAGGATAGAGTAAAGTTATGGTCTTCGAGAGAGGTGAAGTCAGTGAATGTACAGTGAGACTGGATGATGAGGAAATGGAAAATGTGAGTACGGTTAAGTACCTGAATAGTGTGAGGAGTAAAGATGGAAGTTTGGAGCGTGAAGCGCTTGAAAGAGTACAACAAGGAAGAAAGGTTGCTGGTTCCTTGAAGGCAGTGATAAGAAACAGGGAAGTGAGCATGGAAGTGAAAAAGTTATTACATGACATTATTGTGATACCCACTCTGACGTACGGAAGTGAATCTTGGACGTTGTTGGAGGGACACAAGTCGAGTGAGAGCAGTGGAAATGAGTTATTTAAGAGGAGCCTGTGGAGTCACATGGAGAGACAGGCTGACAAATAAGGATGTGAAGGAGCGTTGTGGTGTGGATGTGGATGTGATAGGAAGCATTAGGAGTAACACACTGAGGTGGTTTGGAGATCTGGAGAAGATGGAGAGTGAAAGACTGACGAGGAGAGTGTATGTGAGTGAGGTGGAGGGGGAGAGAGGGAGTGGAAGGCCAAGGATGAGATGGAGGGATGGAGTGGAGAGGTATATGAGAGAGGGGGGGGAAGAGCTGGGAGCAGGGAGGTGAAATGGCGGGGTACAGGGTGACGTGGAGGCGATTTGTTTGTGGTCACCCCGTATAAGGGATTAAGGAGTCTGGCAATATATATATATATATGTATATATATATATATATATATATATATATATATATATATATATATGTATAAAATTATATAAAATTATACATATATAGATAGATAGATAGATAGATATAGATATATATGTATGTATGCATGTATTTATGTTTATGTGTATATATACAGTATTATTTTATTAATTAGATGAGATTCAAATTAAAATTATAATACTGAGCTGAAATAAACTCTCTCTCTTCCCCGTCATGCAAACTCTGGTTCTCCCACTGCACGCTGATAAGCTGCGTAGCGGTCAAATCTCTCCGTGGAGGCAGCAGGAGTCAGTGCAAGCCAAGTACGAGTGTTTGCAGCACACTATAAAGCATTTTTCATTAGCCTATTTTTCAGATAAGATACCATATCCCATTGTAGCCTCTCTCTCTCTCTCTCTCTCTCTCTCTCTCTCTCTCTCTCTCTCTCTCGTTATCCTGCCTTTCAATTTCTTAATGGTTAACTTTTCTGGCTTCACTACCGCTATTGACTCGGTATTGTATACAGTCTGAAGCCCTTTTTAACCTGCGGCAAAACCGATAGGTCGATAAGTGGTACGCCTGGGGGATCTTTTTTTTTTTTTCCTTCAAGGTAAGTTCGAATATCTGCTCATGGAGAGTATTGAACGATGTTCTTTTGAAATACAAAGTTGCTCAGCTTGAAAACTTGAGTTCATTTAGTATATCAACTGCTGCGTTAGCTGACACATCATTTGACTAATAGGCGATTTTTTTTTTTTCTGCGCTAGGGAGGAAATTTAGCGACTTTTACATTAAATACAATGTTGTTGAACTTGAAATTTTTAGTTGATTTGATATGTCAGCTGTTGCATTAGCCGATGCTCTCATTATTTAGCAATTCTCAATTTGGTCAGAAGGGAGGCATTTAATAAAACAATTTCACACATTGATCAGTTTCAAGAGAGAAACGTTATAAAACTGGCTGCAGTAGTTTTGTCGCAGGTCTGTGAAGATAGTTTCTGCTTGTTTTTAACTGACTGACTGCAGAAGTGAGGCAGTGGTTGACAAATATCTAGCGTTAAGTCCAATGATGACTGATACTGACTATGAGCGTGATAACAATTATAACTATGTAGGGTATGACACACAACTGATAAAATTTACCATCACCGTAATCAAACTCATCCCTGACCAAAGGACATCCGCAGCAGGGGTACCTGCAGCAAGGTCTGTTGGCATTTCTTGGGTCATGATTCAAGGAAAAGGAAAATCTAACAGTCGTTTCCCTACTGTGTTATAGGAACACCAAGGCTATGCATAAGAGTTTCTTCACATCATCACGTCAGCACAGCGTGCGTGTTTTTTTGCACAGTATCCATCCTTCTCCGTCATGTTTTACGACAGTTAAGAATATTTTACTCTGAAGAGAACATAGTCACTTAACGAAGTAGGGAACTTAAGTGAGAAAGTCATGATTATCAAATCTCTCTCTCTCTCTCTCTCTCTCTCTCTCTCTCTCTCTCTCTCTCTCTCTCTCTCTCTCTCTCTCTCTCTCTTGTCCAGTTAACGAAGTACAAAACTTGAATGAGAATCATAATTATCAAAATTCTCTCTCTCTCTCTCTCTCTCTCTCTCTCTCTCTCTCTCTCTCTCTCTCTCTCTCTCTCTCTCTCACACACACACACACACCGCTCGCTGGTGCAGTGGTAACGTTCTCGCTTGCCATCTGGTAGACGGGAGTTTGCGCCTCGCTCAGGTTGAGAAAAGTTTCACTGACGAAGTGGGTGGTTACTGTCCCCCTTGAGCAAGGGGACGGGTGTGTGGGTGTGTGAAGGTCACAGCCTTGCCCTTCGATCGGACTATATGAGCTCTCAGCTCCCTTCCGGGAGGGTAAAAGCTGACGATCACGACCATCAAGTGATCCTGACCGACCCGGTGAATTACACACACATACACACACACACTGTTTTCACGGATGATAGCGGGGTCTTTTTGTCTGTTAGGTGACAAACCTGGGAGAAGTGCGTTGACAAGGTAAAAAGTAGTCCCCCTCCCTTGCCGCGTGATGGGAATCAGATTGCCTTATCTCACTGACTCCTACGACTGTTTTTTTTTTTCTTTTTTTCAAATCTCTGTCTAGGAGGTTATGAATTTTGGCTTAGTTTGTTTGCTCGTACCGTATGTCTTTTTGTGAGTCACATTATGGATGAAAATTCACCAATTTTGGAATTATGACTAAGAAGATTGAGAAGAACAAATAAAATTAGGGCTTAAACGAGGTCAAAGATCAAAACCAATGTCACGCAACTCTTGGATGGGGGATGGTACCGCCTTCCAGGATCTACGCGCTTTGTGGGTGATCCTTTTTGGCCAGCTCCATGCTGCTGTTAATGTTAGTCGCATTTGTTTCCTTCTTTTCCCTTTTGTATTCTCTCTTGTTTAATTGTGACAGGGACTTCTACCCTTCACAATCAACCGATTCCGACCAAATCTGGACACAATGACCGGACTATGACCTAGTTGTGACCGCATTATTTTGATTGCCTGGCAACAACTCGTTGCCTAGCAACGGCCAGCTTAGAGCTTGCCATCGTCGCTTACCGGCTTCTTTATTTGATTATTGCTACTGGCAGTTGATTTTATTTCATTTGAGATAGATTCTGAATTCCTGGGGTTGAATAAACCTTTCATTAACCTTTCACAATAATTGCCCTTCCTAAGTCTAGTAAAATTTTCTGGGGATATCAAAAACCCACGATAATAATTTTGAGTGAAGGAATAAAACTTGACACCCGACAGGGTAAGTAAAACTAAGATTTTTTTTTTTTCCTTTATCAGACTTCCGAGGTCCGGAAGTCCACCTACCACTTAGTAATGCATGGCTGATCAGAACCATCCCTAAATAGTCACCACTTTCTATCATTTTCTCGTGAGCTTGGGAGTCTTACTTGCGTCGTTTTCTTACCAAGTGATTTTTGCATGAGACACGCTATTTTTTTTACGTAATTAATCGGTTTGTAATACGGGATGGCTTGCTTAAATAACAAGTTATACTCGTAGACCCCCGCAATTAAAAGTATGGAAATTGTTCGAGTGAGCGAGCTTGCTAATGTTATTTTATCTTTTCAATGATGTGTCTAAGGTCTGCTGAAGCCATCATCATTTCTGAGACAACCTAGTTTTAGTTTTCATGCTTCACTTGGCGCATTTTGGCTTTGTTCAGCAATATGATGGTAAATTCTGAGAAAGCCTCTATTCCTTTAGATTTCCAACGACGTGTGTCGGTCCTCTGTACAGTAACTTAGATAATTTACGAGGTAACTCAGGTTTAGTGCTCATTTTGGCATTCTCTCTCTCTCTCTCTCTCTCTCTCTCATTTCAACAGTATGCTTGCGATATTTCAGGACATCCAATACACTTTTAGCTTTTTTATAAGCTTTCAACGATGTAAGCACGTCTGCTATAGCTTCAATATTTTCAAGGATAACTTTCTTTTTTCTTTGCAATACGGTGGCGAACTTTGAGATGTCACTTAAGTTATACCTGTTATTTTTTGAAAAGCTTTTCAACTATGTCCATAGATCTACTGTAGATTTACTAGGTACCAAAATGACCGAATTTTGGTGCTATGCTCTCCAGCCGACTACGTCTGACAGCATTATGTCCAGTGCTGAAGTAACTGATAAGAAACCGGTGCTGGGCAGCCTCGCAAGTGCACGACCATACCGTCCGTGGTCACCAAGGTGCGTATTATTGATTCCTTCAACCCGATGACACATTTTGAAGCATTTTCTTTCTGGCTCCACATGAATTTATTCAGCTGAGGAGAAGCCTTTAGTAATGAAAGGATTAATAAAGGCTACATCTAACAGCTTGAGTTCGAAAAGTTTGCCCCATGGCAAATAAAATTGTCTGGAAATAGCAAGCATAGAATATAAATCGTCATAGGCTTCAACAGGTTAAAACAGGGAGGGTGATAATGTGAACAATCTCCCAGTATTGACGGTCTTTTTTTTTTTTTTTTTTTTTTTTAGGTAATGGTGACATAGTGTCGTTTAACTTATTTACTTATTTTTTATCGTTGCTGGCTATATTTTGTAGTGTGTGATGCAGTCTGATCACATCCAGCAGTTATGGGTGGACCGCACTGTCAAAAACTGTAAAGTTGTTTACATTTTTTGCGCTAGAAGTTTCAATAAAACCACCATAGGATAATAGAGTTAGAATGGTGTGATGACAGCATGGAGTATTTACGACATGTCGGTCGAAACCAAGTACGAGCTTTGTATGCAGTTTTAGACAAATTCACATCCTCATGAGAGCCGTGTTAATAACGACTTTCACATCATATTTGCCATAGCACGTCTTATTTGAACCAGACTCCGTACTCACCAGGTCACCGCTCGATCCACTTGACCACTTCAACTGAAGAAAATGTCACCAAATCACGGCTCGTTCGCTGACATCGTGTGATTTTTTTTTCTTAACTGTGCATAATCACATCAGTCAGTCGGGTTACCCCATATTTCTGTGATCTTACTTTTTTCTACATAAGTCCTGCCATTTTCATACGATTTTATTAAGCTAAAGGGAAACTTAACGAACTGAAGGTGTTGGATGTGGCTTCTGCTAGCTTCACATCAAGGACGCACACCCAAATTAGTAAGTCGTCAGAATTCATCAAGAATAGGGTGAATATTACGTCATCGGTTTGAAAGCATTATCACGTTTAACGTCATCATTACGGTGACATGAGATTTTTGTGTATTCTTGTTACTATTTAACCATTATCTTTAGCTAAGGGAAAACTTCTTGTGGTAGAGGGATATATGTAGCTTCTAACCCCTTCACTAATAAACGCTTCTCCTGAGTCGATTCGTCTAACTGAATAATACTGTAAATACAATACATCATCACACGTTAATGTTATTCACCTGTCAGACTCAGTGCAAGAACTAGTCCCGATAAACAATGCTTGCTCCATTCTCAATTACTTCAATGCAGTTTCAGTTAAATTTACAGGTGCCCATTGGCATATATGTAACCCATTCAGCATGGTAGTATCTTTTTATTTCTAATAAGAGAAATAATTGTATTCAACTTGTGAGAGATCTTTCGTAGCAAAGCAGTTAAATACAATTTGGCAGAGCAATATAGTGCTGGGGTGTGGTGAAATATTGATGGCAAGGCGTGGCGTGTGTCAGGAAATGCAATACTGTGCCTCATGTGTTGATATACTAGCGACGTGGTGTGGCGTGGCGTCTGGGAGGCAGTGCAATACCCTCACACCCGCCTCTCGCACCACACCCGGGATTTTATTTGGTCCTGCTATTGCCCCTCTCCCCCTTTTTTTTTTCCTTAAAGAAGTAGTCTCCTTAGCAGTGTAACAACCTGAATGGATCTTTATTTAGGGTTTCTTTCAGTTTGCTTTTATTTTGAAGAAGACATCTTTTCCAGGCTCCAAACCTTTACTTGTTTGTTTGTTTGTTATCTTGGCATTTAGAGAATGTATCATGTCCAGAGCTGATTTTGTGGTACCTTCTGTAACTTAGATGTAAAAACTGTAGAAGAGACGATAGCCCAAGTGTCAGATTTTGCCATAAATTTTAATATGTTAGCGTATCTAAACAGAGGTGTAGTCTTTTTAGCAGTGTAACAACCTGAATGGATCTTTATTTAGGGTTTCTTTCAGTTTGCTTTTATTTTGAAGGAGACATCTTTTCCAGGCTCCAAACCATACGGTGGCAGAATGTTGGCCCGAAATCATTCACGATTTTATGCTATCGTAAAGCATTTATCCCGAACAGATACTCAGCGGTCAGAGTTAAAAGCACTTTCTATTTATATATTTGTGTAGGTTGAGCTGATTCATGCGAACCTATTACTGCAGAAACTATATGTATCTCTTACAACAGGTGATCTGCTCTGGAGTGAATATCCAATTAAAAAAAAAAAAAAAAGTTACGCCAGTAAGATGTACAGTACATATAAATAAGAAACTAAATGGTGGACAATGGTTAAGAACACTTACATATTTTGATGATGAAAAAAAAAATTAGTTGCGGGACCAAAGTAATCTCGACCACTATGGCAGTGGTTTACTGCAAAATAATTTTTCGAATACGACCAGGTCGGTCTTATCCAGGAAGCAAAAGAGGAAGTTGCCACGGGCAGTTCTCCACTGGAGGCCCGTTTGCATTCACCATCTTGCCAAGAAACAACATGAAATGTAGATTATTATTATTTAAGTTTGAAAGCTATTGTCCTAAGTACAAGCATAATAATTATTAACTTGAGTCAGTCCATTGAAGGAAAGGGCCTTTATACGCTCTTCCACTCTGACCTATTTACTGTTCGCCTCTTCCATTAAATTCCAGACATCTCCTAATCAATTAAGATTATCTTGTTCTCTGATTGCCTATTCCACTCACACCATCCCTAGTTTGCCCTTCAGTTGCCCTATTTGTTCATCTATTATCTGCTTCACTAAGGAATTAACCTCTCCACATTCAAGCTCTTTATCTGTAGTGATTTATATCCTCTACTTTCGTCTTCGTTTTGCCACGTAAGTCCCCTTTTACCTCTCCATTATGCCCCCTAACATGTACTCGTATACTACTAGAGAAAAAAAAAAAAGGTGCCATGAGTCTTAGAAAGTAAGTGCTTTCAGGGATGAAACAAGATCTGTTTTCCTTGCCATCCTGGCCTGAGTCAACGTGTGCAAGCCGGAACAATGTAAGGGGGAGCTTATTTACGAACGAGGGCGTGAGACAGCTCCAGGATATCTCTCTCACTCCCCTCTTCATAAACATCCTCGCCTCCCCTCACAGTCTTCCGGCGCGTCCCTTTCATATCTGCCCGTATCTGTTTATCTGTTGCCAGATGCCCAATTTCACAGTTCATCCAGAATGGCTAGGACAAAAATGCCTTCACGTTCCCGGCAGTTGTTATCTCCACCCGTTTTGTTAAACAAAGCCATCTTCTCTGATGTACTATGTTTTGAGTGGTATTCGTAATTTTTTGTTCTGTCTGTCTGTCTGTCTCTAATTATGAAAAATCCATCATCTGATCAGTCAAAAGTTTTCCTAATACATTACTGGGCATATTCATTGTTTATATTAAGTGCTCTGTTAACATTTTATACTATTGTGATTTCGTTTTCATATCAGGCTCTTTGTCGACGTCTTTGATATTGTGGCAATAAAGTGATGATGACGTTAGCATTAATTAGGTAAGACTGTTCAGGAAATGTCAGTCAAAGGCCAAATCCTTTTCCAAATTGCTCCGATTGATCTATTGCATGTTCCCGAATATCATCCCCATATCTTTTTCTCATCCTAACTTTTCCTCTTACTCTGTCTCAGGGTTGCCACTCTACCATCTTAACAACTAATAATGATATAAGCCTCACACTTCGGTGAATATTGATATAAGTCTCGCACATCGGTGGATAGCTTAATTGCTCTGGTTAAATCCAGAAGAGTTTACTTGTTGTTGATTAACTTCCCAAGATTTGAAAGTTAAAAATTCATCTACTACATGTTACTGGTATATCTTGTTTTATCATATGATTCAGCGGAAAGTCAGTTCTTCATGACTGCTCTGGGAAACCATTTTCGCTACCCTAGTAAGGAACAGAACACATCTCCCTATGTCGTTATAGATATAAGACTTATTTCATATGAATGATCTCTTGTCAGTCACCCATAACTCCCTTCACTCACATGCAGATGATTCAGTGCTTCACAGTTCCTTCACACTTAAACACCCTTTCACAAAGTTTAAAATATAACTCGCAACTCAGTACAGCAATCTCCACAAATCAAGACTTACCTAAGATCACTGAATGGGGAAAAAATAACATTGTTTCACTTAACGCACGGAAAGTCAAATATATACAGTTTAATAACAGACAGATATTGTCTGATTCCTATTATTGCCTTCGATGCCACCAATATTCCTATCTCTAAACAAAATGCATAACAAATCTAAAAGTATGATTAATGACAAAGCAATTACAAATGAACAACCTTTCCTACAAGTAAGACGGAATGTTGCCTCTCTAATTATTTTACGGATACTTTCATGGCAAATGCTCAGATGGAAATGCATCCATTGTGCCACCTCTTCACACTTTCCCCCATGCTTCACGGGCATCTGGTAGCTTATATGGCTCGATTGTTACACTACCGTACTGCAGAACTTTTGTCTATCAGAATTCATTAAATTATTCCCAGAATTTCTTCTCTTTGGAATTAACTTCCCTAGTTTAGTTTCCCTCCAACCTTCAACCTACTGCAGTTCAAGTCCAACCGTTGCACAGTGTATTTAATGGAGGACACTTTTAATGTACTTTATGGATTTTTTCACTTGTTTTTTCTTCCCCTGTTCATCTTCCGTAAAAAAAAAAAAGAAAAAAAGTAAGGGATAGCACAGCGTGAGTGATCGATGGGGAAGTGATGAATGATAAGGATATGTGTGAGGTAATGAACAATAGGCCGCATTCATTATTTATAAATGTGGGTGAATTTATGGAATCAGGCGAAGAAGGGAGGGTTCAGCAGTTAGCTGAGAGAGGAGCTCATAAAAATGAAATGTTACCATCAATGGGAAAATTAGATGTGAGAAAGACCATGGGATCAGATGGTGGATGAGTATTGAAAGAATGTCCAGATCAACTGGTGCAGCCAATTCATAATATAACTGAATGTTTGCTGAACAGAGGAGAGTTGCCAGTGCACTGGAAAAGCGCAGATATAGTCCCAGTCTATGAAGGAAGTGATAGCCAAGGCTCACAACCCCCACCGCGCTAATTCGTATCAACCCGATTACCTTCCCCGAGTCATTTTTTTGGACGTTTTATTTTAATATCAAGTTGACTTTTTGTCATCAGATCAAGTGTCTCTGAGCTCGAACTCTTCATCATCCTCGTCTTTTTGTAATATACGCCTCTTGGGTGGGTGTGAGGGAGACGATAAATCACCAGCACCATGGGAGGTAGACAGGCGTGAATCCGCCATTGCTGGGCTACAAACGAGAACTGAATTACTAAATACTGTATGCGGTATTTGACAAGTACGGTGTGGCAGGGATTGGCAACAGCTCTGATTGTGTACAGGGAGACGCAACGTTCCCATGCAAACCACTGACGCGTCCTCGTGCTTGAAATAATGGTGCAGAGACCCATTGCCTCATACGAAGCAATCAGCGCGGCCAGGGGTGGCCTACATATCGCCTCATATGAGGTGTTCAGTGCGGTGTAGGTTAATTATAGACCGATATCCCGCACTAGCACTGTTTCCAGACTGTTCGAAAAAGTTATCAGGAAAAGTGACATACCTTAAGCTTTTAGATGAATATGAGGTAATAGTAGGAAACGAGTTTAGATTCAGAAAAGGTTCATCATGTGTCGCAAACCTGCAGATTTTTTTACAGTGATGTGATGGATATCATACAGGAAAGAAAGATCTGAGTAGATTGTGTCTACCTGGATTTGTAGAAGGCGTTTGGAAGGGTACCCCATAAAAGTTTGCCATGGAAATTAAAGACTATTTAGGAAGTGAATGAGAAATTACAAAAATGAATTTAAAAATATTAGTGGGAGGACAAACGAAGAAAACAGTTATAAGAGACAAGCATTCTCAGTGAAACAGATTGTCTAATGGAGAGCCGCATGGCTCCGTTATGGCCAGTATTATGTTTTTATTTTATGCAAATTATATACCAAAAGGCTTGAATTGTTTTATGAATATATATATATATATATATATATATATATATATATATATATATATATATATATATATATATATATATATATATATATATATATATATATATATATATATATATATATATATATATATATATATATATTGTTCCATAGCCAATGATTTCATCATCCTTTTTGTAATTTTAACGCACAGTATGCTGCATGTTTGATCACAAGCGTGTTCTGCCTCAGTTCCCCCCTTCTACCGTTATAGTAGAGTAAGTCGTCCTTTCTGTTGTTCAGAGCAGGATTTTCAGCTCTTTGTCCCCATGGCTTCATTTGCGCGTCCTTCTTACAAGTTGTATCAAGCTCTACTGGCCCATATATAATGAGCTCAGTCTCTGCATCATTGCCACTTAGATCTACTCCTCATTTTGCTCACATCTCTGTCCTCCCCTGTACAGTTATTGTTGTGAGTGCTCAGGAAGTCTCCAACCATCTAGCAGCTGTGTAATTTGAGTATAACTGTTATTGCATTTTTTCCTTGTACTGTGTAGCATAAGGTGTTGATTTGTAGGCCTAGTGAGGTTTTTTTGTAATTCACGTAAGGTTCTTTATGTCAGTCATCATTAATAATATTTTGTATCTGTAATAATTTATCGTGCATTAACTGAGCATTACCCAGTGTATTTTCATTTTATCAGGGCTGACTTAGATAAATTTACTCTTGCTAATTTCATGTTAATAGAGGCTATTGCAGTTAACCATATATTTAACCTGTTTTTACCATTACATTATCCTTATGAGTCCTGAATGTTTTGTTGTTAGTTTGAGCATTAAACTTTAACTTGTAATTTTACCTAACTCTTTTGTTTTGAACCTGGAACTTTACGGGACAGTAGTGACTTTTAGTATTCTCACTTAAAGTGTACATTATCTTTCTCTGTTCCGTAACATAAATTTGGCGACCTCATATCAGGATATTCAGGATATTATCATAAGGATATTGCTTGATATTTTGTGACTGTTACTTATTCATGATGTGTACTATTACTACACTTGATGAAGCCAAAGATTTTTTGTCAAATGTGCAAACAGTGTGTGATGTAGAAAACAGAACAAAGAATGAACTTAAGCTTGTTGCTCAACAATTGGGAATTGCTGTTCGCTCTCATCATTCTAAAGATCAAATTGTTGACATGATTAATGAAAGCTTGTTTAATGTAACTCCTCCAAATAAGCAAACGCAGATTGAATTAGCTAAGTTACAGCTAGCCCTGCAGGAGGCTCGTGTGAAGGAAGCTGAATTTCAAGCACGTGCTAAGGAGGCTGAGTCTCAGGCTAAGGAGGCTTGTGTTAAGGAGGCTGAATTTCAGGCAAATGCTCGTATTCAAGAGGCACAGGTACAGGCTCAGGCACAAGTTGAAATTGCAAGGATTCATGCAGACCATGAGTATCGCATGAAACAAGGTGGAACTGGATCATCTAGCTCTGATGATTTTGATGTGGCTAAAAATGTTAAACTTGTCCCTCTTTTAATGAATCTGATTTAACCAAGTATTGTCAATTGTTTGAGAGGGTAGCTACAGGTTTTAATTGGCCCAAAAAGTATTGGCCAGTACTCCTTCAAACTGTTCTCACCGGTAAAGCTCAAGTAACTTATGCATCTTTGCCTCAGGATCAATCTGATAATTATGATGTAGTTAAGAGCTTGATTCTTAAGGCCTATGAGCTTGTTCCTGAAGCCTATAGAGTAAAATTTAGGACAACTTACAAGCAAGATAAGCAATCCCATGTTGAGTATGCAAAAATCAAAGAAGATCTGTTAGAGCAGTGGTTAAATTCTAAGAATGTGGATTCTGATTTAGGTAAAATTTAAGCAGATGATTTTGCTGGAGGACTTCAAAAGGTGTGTTAATAAAGATGTAAGCCTATATCTTGATGAGAAAAGAATAGATAATTTGTCTGATGCTGCAGTTTTAGCTGATGAATATGTTCTCACTCATAAGAGATATTCTAGAGAAAAGGGAAAGCTGAGAGTAAGTACGTTGCCTCTACTCAGAGTACAGGTAACAGGAAAGAGAATAAAGATGATGTTTCTCAGGAAGTAAATACCAGGTTCACCTCTAGATTTCAGAAAAGTAAATGTACTTATTGTAGTAAGCTTGGTCATACTACGGAGAAATGTTTCAGGAGACAGCGTGATGTGAACAAAAAGGAGTCTTTAAATATTCAGTCAATTGGTCTAGTGTCCACTCTTGAGAGTTCCCAGAATGCTTTAACTGAGTTAACTGAACCTGCTTTGAGGGGTAACTTAAATTCTCATGATGGAGCTCCTCTTTTGAGCAGTAACGTGCGTGACACTCTCAAGAGTTCATGTGCTAATTTCCTGTCTGATGGTTTTGTCAGTCCTCTGGACAGTAATGACAGGAAATCAGTTAAAATATATCGTGATACAGGTGCTTGCCAATCCCTTATGCTGACCAGTGTTCTAGGCTCTAATGTTAATTCCTCTGATGAAACTGTAATCTTACGAGGTGTAGGGAATAATTACTTCTCTGTCCCTCTGTGCAGAGTGAATTTAGAGTCTGGTTTTGCTAATGGTTCCGTTATGGTTGGGTTGGTTGAGACACTCCCAATGTCAGGTGTAACTTTCTTACTGGGAAATGATATTGGTGGAAGTCAAGTGTGTCCAGCTCCTCAGTTGTCTAGTGAACCAGTGGCTGCAACCCGGGATTGTGATGTCCCTGATGTCTTCCCTGCATGTGCTGTCACTAGGGCTAAGTCTAAAGTTACTGGTGATTTAGAGGATAATGATGATGATGATGTTATCCTAGCTGACACTTTCTTGCTAATTTGGACCACTCACCAGATGAGGCAGTACCCCGTAGTGTTGATAATTTGTCTCGTCAAGAGTTGGTTGAGTTGCAGGTTGCTGACCCTGAGTTGAAAGGTCTAGCTAACTCTGCTTACAGTGAAGAAGAGTCAGCCGGTGTTTCTACTTGTTATTATATAAAGTCAGGAGTACTTATGAGGAAGTGGAGACCCCCAACAGCATCAGCCGACTGTGAATGGGAGGTTGTACATCAAGTTGTCATCCCTCGTGTTTGTAAGCAGGATATCATTAGAGTGGCTCATGATTCCAGTTTGGCAGGACACCTTGGAGTGAGGAAGACTGTGGCACGCATTTTGAAACACTTCTACTGGCCAGGTATCTTCAGGGATGTTTCCTGGTATTGTAAGTCTTGTCACACCTGTCAAGTTGTGGGGAAGTGTAATCAGACTGAAAAGGTTGCACCTCTAGTTCCCATTCCTCCTTTTGAGGCGCCTTTCACCCGTGTGTTGGTGGATATTGTGGGCCCTCTTCCTAAGACTTCTTCAGGATTTTCTTATGTGTTGACCCTGATTGATATGGCTACTCGTTATCCTGAAGCCATTCCATTTAGAAATATCTCAGCAAAGAACGTGGTTAAGAAAATGCTAGGGTTCTTCACAAAGTTTGGTCTGCCCAAGGAGGTACAGTCAGACCGGGGAAGTAATTTCATGTCAAATGTTTTCAAGCAGTCTCTGAAAGAGTTGGGCATCACCCAGATCACGTCTTCAGCTTACCATCCCCAGACCCAAGGAGCGTTGGAGAGATATCATCAAACACTCAAATCGATGCTCAAGAAATACTGTTTGGAACATCAGAGAGACTGGGATAAAGGTCTTCCATTTGTTGTGTTTGCCGCAAGAGAATCTCCAAATGAATCACTGGGCATCTCACCCTTTGAACTACTGTTTGGCCATGAAGTAAGGGGACCCCTTAAGCTACTCAAGGAATGCTGGCTGTCGGAGGAAGATGACGTCAACCTGCTGGAGTATGTGATGAAGTTCAAAGAACGGCTGTCCACTGCTTTACAACTGGCGAGAGAGAATTTAGGAGCTGCTCAGGAGAAGATGAAGACTTGGTATGATAAGAAGTCCAGGTTACGCCACTTTCAGCCAGGAGATCAGGTTTTGATTCTGCTACCAGTTCATGGGCAACCTCTTTAAGCCAAGTTTAGTGGTCCTTATTTTTTGGAGAAGAAACTCAGTGATGTCAACTATGTCATCGCCACACCAGATCGTAGAAAGAGCAAGCAACTATGTCACATCAACATGCTAAAGTTATATCACAGGCGGGACGAAAATAATCCAGTCTGCACTGTAGCTGTTCCACCCGAGTCTGCAAGTGAAGCTCTCCCATCCAATATGAGCCTGAGTGATAGTTTGGGGAAGAATCCTGATATCATGAATGATCTCCAGACTAAGCTTTCTCATCTACCTCCCGAGGAAAGGCAGGAGTTTTCGGCATTGCTGCAGGAGTACCCGCAAGTGTTCCGTGCTACTCCAGGAAGAACCACTGTGTTGATGCATGATGTCGATGTTGGAGACGCAAAGCCAATTAAATTGCCTCCTTACCGTGTGAACCCAGTGAAAGTTCCTCTCATCCAGAAGGAGCTTGGCTACCTGTTGGACCACAAGATGATTGAGCCCTGTCAGAGCGAGTGGAGTTCTCCTGTCACTCTAGTCCCTAAGCCAAGGGGGTCACAGTGGCTTTGCATCGACTACAGACGTGTTAATCAGATAACTAAAACAGACACTTATCCTCTCCCTCGTGTGGAAGATTGCATTGACAAGATCGGAAAGGCTAAGTACATAAGTAAGTTTGATTTGTTAAAGGGATACTGGCAAGTACCTATGACTGAACGTGCTAGGAAGATCTCATGTTTTGTAACACTAGGAAAGACTTTTGCATGTTCCGTAATGCCATATGGTATGAAGAATGCAGCAGCCACATTTCAGAAGCTCATGAATGTTGTAACAGAGGGTTTGGCAGGGTGTGTTGTTTATATTGATGATGTATTAATCTTCAGTGACAACTGGAAAGATCACCTATGCCATGTCAGTAAATTTCTTGAGCGTTTAGTTCAGGCTAATCTTGTAGCTAATTTATCAAAGTGTGAGTTTGGTCAAGCTAAAGTTCAGTACCTTGGGTATGTAATTGGTGATGGACATGTTGCACCACCAGGAGCTAAGGTTCAGGTTATAAGTGATCTTCCCAGAACTAAAAGTAGGAAAGAGCTACAAAGATTTTTGGGAATGGTAGGTTATTACAGGAGATTTGTTCTTAACTTTTCTATTCTTGTATCATCACTTACAGACCTACTGAAAAAGGGCGTTAAATTTGTCTGGACCGATAACTGTGAATCCTCTTTCAACAAACTTAAAGCTATTCTATTAAGTCAGCCAGTGCTCGCTACTCCAAATTTTGCTAAGCCTTTTAAGATGGCTGTTGATGCAAGTGATACAGGAGCTGGGGCTGTTTTGCTGCAAGAGGATGATCAGGGTATTGAACACCCTGTATCTTATTACAGTAAGAAGTTCACTCCACCTCAAAAGAACTACTCCACTATTGAGAAAGAGCTTTTGGCCTTGATTTTGGGTTTACAGCATTTTTCATTTTATTTGTGTTCTGGTTTTGACCCCATAGTCATTTATACCGATCATAACCCACTGAAATTCCTTAGTAAGTTTAAAGATAAAAATCAGAGGTTGACAAGATGGAGTCTACTTCTTCAGGAGTATTCATTAGACATACAACATGTCAAGGGGAAAGAAAATGTCATTGCAGATTGCTTATCCAGACTTTAGACAGTTTTAGAGTAATAAGAAATTTCCTTTGTAAATTTCTTTTTCTTTGTGAGGAGGTGTTACATAGCCTATGATTTCATCATCCTTTGTGTAATTTTAACGCACAGTATCCTGCATGTTTGATCACGAGCGTGTTCTGCCTCAGTTCCCCCCTTCTACCGTTATAGTAGAGTAAGTCGTCCTTTCTGTTGTTCAGAGTAGGATCTTCAGCTCTTTGTCCCCATGGCTTCATTTGCGCGTCCTTCTTACAAGTTGTATCAAGCTCTGCTGGCCCCTATATAATGAGCTCAGTCTCTGCATCATTGCCACTTAGATCTACTCCTCATTTTGCTCACATCTCTGTCCTCCCCTGTACAGTTATTGTTGTGAGTGCTCAGGAAGTCTCCAACCATCTAGCAGCTGTGTAATTTGAGTATAACTGTTACAACATTTTTTCCTTGTACTGTGCAGCATAAGGTGTTGATTTGTAGGCCTAGTGAGTTTTTTTTTGTAATTCATGTAAGGTTCTTTATGTCAGTCATCATTAATTATATTTTGTATCTGTAATAATTTATCTTGCATTAACTGAGCATTACCCAGTGTATTTTCATTTTATCAGGGCTGACTTAAATAAATTTACTCTTGCCAATTTCGTGTTAATAGAGGCTATTGCAGTTAACCATATATTTAACCTGTTTTTGCCATTACATTATCCTTATGAGTCCTGAATGTTTTGTTGTTAGTTTGAGCATTAAACTTTAACTTGTAATTTTACCTAACTCTTTTGTTTTGAACCTGGAACTTTACGGGACATTAGTGACTTTTAGTATTCTCACTTAAAGTGTACATTATCTTTCCCTGTTCCGTAACAATATATATATATATATATATATATATATATATATATATATATATATATATATATATATATATATATATATATATATATATATATATAGATATATAGATAGAGAGATAGATATATATTTCACGGAACAGAGAAAGATAACGTACACTTTAAGTGAGAATACTAAGAGTCACTACTGTCCCGTAAAGTTCCAGGTTCAAAACAAAAGAGTTAGGTAAAATTACAAGTTAAAGTTTAATGCTCAAACTAACAACAAAACATTCAGGACTCATAAGGATAATGTAATGGCAAAAAACAGGTTAAATATATGGTTAACTGCAAAAGCCTCTATTAACACGAAATTAGCAAGAGTAAATTTATCTAAGTCAGCCCTGATAAAATGAGATACCAGATAATACTCAGGGAATGCCAGATAAATTATTACAGATACAAACTACTATCAAAAATGACTGACACAAAACCCAACATCAATCAAAAACATCACCAGGCCCAAGAATTAACCTTATGCTACACAGTACAAGAAAAAATACAACAGTTATACTCAAATTACACACAGCTGCTAGATGTTTGGAGATTTCTTGAGCACTCACAATAATAATATCTGTACAGGGGAGGACAGAGATGTGAACAAAATGAGGAGCAGATCTAAGTGGCAATGATGCAGAGACTGAGCTCATTATATAGGGGCCAGGAGAGCTTGATACAACTTGTAAGAAGGACGCGCAAATGAAGCCATGGGGACAGAGAGCTGAAAATCCCGCTCTGAATAACAGAGACAACGACTTACTCTACTATAACGGTAGAAGGGGGGGACTGAGGCAGAACACGCTCGTGATCAAACATGCAGCATACTGTGCGTTAAAATTACACAAAGGATGATGATATCATAGGCTATGTAACACCTCCTCACAAAGAAAAAAGAAATTTACAAAGGAAATTTCTTATTACTCTAAAACAATCTGTACATGGCATTACAGAACATGCAAATGTCTTTCCTAATGTTACAAAACATGAGATCTCCCTAGCACGTTCAGTCATAGGTACTTGCCAGTTTCCCTTTAACAAATCAAACTTACTTATGTACCTAGCCTTTCCGATCTTGTCTATGCAATCTTCCACACGAGGGAGAGGGTAAGTGTCTGTTTTAGTTATCTGATTAACACGTCTGTAGTCGATGCAAAACCTCTGTGACCCCCTTGGCTTAGGGACCAGAGGGACAGGAGAACTCCACTCGCTCTGACAGGGCTCAATCATCTTGTGGTTCAACAGGTAGCCAAGTTCCTTCTGGATGAGAGGAACTTTCACTGGGTTCACACGGTAAGGAGGCAATTTAATTGGCTTTGCATCTCCAACATCGACATCATGCATCAACACAGTGGTTCTTCCTGGAGTAGCACGGAACACTTGCGGGTACTCCTGCATTAATGCCGAAAACTCCTGCCTTTCCTTGGGAGGTAGATGAGAAAGCTTAGTCTGGAGATCATTCATGATATCAGGATTCTTCCCCAAACTATCACTCAGGCTCATGCTGCATGGGAGAACTTCACTTGTAGACTCGGGTGGAACAGCTACAGTGCAGACTGGATTATTTTCGTCCCGCCTGTAATATGACTTTAGCATGTTGATGTGACATAGTTACTTGCTCTTTCTACGATCTGGTGTGGCGATGACATAGTTGACATCACTGAGTTTCTTCTCCACGAAATAAGGGCCACTAAACTTGGCTTGAAGAGGTTGCCCATGAACTGGTAGCAGAATCAAAACCTGATCTCCTGGCTGAAAGTGGCGTAACCTGGACTTCTTATCATACCAAGTCTTCATCTTCTCCTGAGCAGCTCCTAAATTCTCTCTCGCCAGCTGTAAAACAGTGGACAGCCGTTCTTTGAACTTCGTCACATACTCCAGCAGGTTGACGTCATCTTCCTCCGACAGCCAGCATTCCTTGAGTAACATAAGGGGTCCTCTTACTTCATGGCCAAACAGTAGTTCAAAAGGTAAGAAGCCCAGTGATTCATTTGGAGATTCTCTTGTGGCAAACACAACGAATGGAAGACCTTTATCCCAGTCTTTCTGATGTTCCAAACAGTATTTCTTGAGCATCGATTTGAGTGTTTGATGATATCTCTCCAACGCTCCTTGGGTCTGGGGATGGTAAGCTGAAGACGTGATCTGGGTGATGCCCAACTCTTTCAGAGACTGCTTGAAAACATTTGACATGAAATTACTTCCCCGGTCTGACTGTACCTCCTTGGGCAGACCAAACTTTGTGAAGAACCCTAGCATTTCCTTAACCACGTTCTTTCCTGAGATATTTCTAAGTGGAATGGCTTCAGGATAACGAGTAGCCATATCAATCAGGGTCAACACATAAGAAAATCCTGAAGAAGTCTTAGGAAGAGGGCCCACAATATCCACCAACACACGGGTGAAAGGCGCCTCAAAAGGAGGAATGGGAACTAGAGGTGCAACCTTTTCGGTCTGATTACACTTCCCCACAACTTGACAGGTGTGACAAGACTTACAATACCAGGAAACATCCCTGAAGATACCTGGCCAGTAGAAGTGTTTCAAAATACGTGCCACAGTCTTCCTCACTCCAAGGTGTCCTGCTAAACTGGAATCATGAGCCACTCGAATGATATCCTGCCTACAAACACGAGGGATGACAACTTGATGTACAACCTCCCATTCACAGTCGGCTGATGCTGTTGGGGGTCTCCACTTCCTCATAAGTACTCCTGACTTTACATAATAACAAGTAGCAGCACCGGCTGACTCTTCTTCACTGTAAGCAGAGTTAGCTAGACCTTTCAACTCAGGGTCAGCAACCTGCAACTCAACCAACTCTTGACGAGACAAATTATCAACACTACGGGGTACTGCCTCATCTGGTGAGTGGTCCAAAGTAGCAAGAAAAGTGTCAGCTAGGATAACATCATCACCATCATTATCCTCTAAATCACCAGTAACTTTAGACTTAGCCCTAGTGACAGCACATGCAGGGAACACATCAGGGACATCACAATCCTGGGTCGCAGCCACTGGCTCACTAGACAACTGAGGAGCTGGACACACTTGACTTCCACCAATATCATTTCCAAGTAAGAAAGTTACACCTGACATTGGGAGTGTCTCAACCAACCCAACCATAACGGAACCATTAACAAAACCAGACTCTAAATTCACTCTGCACAGAGGGACAGAGAAGTAATTATTCCCTACACCTTGTAAGATTACAGTTTCATCAGAGGAATTAACATTAGAGCCAAGAACACTGGTCAGCATAAGGGATTGGCAAGCACCTGTGTCACGACATATTTGAACTGATTTCCTGTCATTACTGTCCAGAGGACTGACAAAACCATCAGACAGGAAATTAGCACATGAACTCTTGAGAGTGTCACCCACGTTACTGCTCAAAAGAGGAGCTCCATCATGAGAATTTAAGTTACCCCTCAAAGCAGGTTCAGTTAACTCAGTTAAAGAATTCTGGGAACTCTCAAGAGTGGACACTAGACCAATTGACTGAATATTTAAAGACTCCTTTTTGTTCACATCACGCTGTCTCCTGAAACATCTCTCCGTAGTATGACCAAGCTTACTACAATAAGTACATTTACTTTTCTGAAATCTAGAGGTGAACCTGGTATTTACTTCCTGAGAAACATCATCTTTATTCTCTTTCCTGTTACCTGTACTCTGAGTAGAGGCAACGTACTTACTCTCAGCTTTCCCTTTTTCTCTAGAATATCTCTTGTGAGTGAGAACATACTCATCAGCTAAAACTGCAGCATCAGACAAATTATCTATTCTTTTCTCATCAAGATATAGGCTTACATCTTTATAAATACACCTTTTGAAGTCCTCCAACAAAATCATCTGCTTAAATTTATCAAAATCAGAATCCACATTCTTAGAATTTAACCACTGCTCTAACAGATCTTCTTTGATTTTTGCATACTCAACATGGGATTGCTTATCTTGCTTGTAAGTTGTCCTAAATTTTACTCTATAGGCTTCAGGAACAAGCTCATAGGCCTTAAGAATCAAGCTCTTAACTACATCATAATTATCAGATTGATCCTGAGGCAAAGATGCATAAGTTACTTGAGCTTTACCGGTGAGAACAGTTTGAAGGAGTACTGGCCAATACTTTTTGGGCCAATTAAAACCTGTAGCTACCCTCTCAAACAACTGAAAATACTTTGTTAAATCAGATTCATTAAAAGGAGGGACAAGTTTAACATTTTTAGCCACATCAAAATCATCAGAGCTAGATGATCCAGTTCCACCTTGTTTCATGCGATACTCATGGTCTGCCTGAATCCTGGCAAGTTCAACTTGTGCGTGTATCTGTGCCTCCTGAATACGTGCCTCCGCCTCCTTAGCACGAGACTCCTGCAGGGCTAGCTGTAACTTAGCTAATTCAATCTGCGTTTGCTCATTTGGAGGAGTTACATTAAACAAGCCTTCATTAATCATGTCAACAATTTGATCTTTAGAATGATGAGAGCGAACAGCAATTCCCAATTGTTGAGCAACAAGCTTAAGTTCATTCTTTGTTCTGTTTTCTACATCACACACTGTTTGCACATTTGACAAAAAATCTTTGGCTTCATCAAGTGTAGTAATAGTAGACATAATTAATAAGTAACAGTCACAAAATATCAAACAATATCCTTATGATAATATCCTGAATATCCTGATATGAGGTCGCCAAATTTATGTTACGGAACAGAGAAAGATAACGTACACTTTAAGTGAGAATACTAAGAGTCACTACTATCCCGTAAAGTTCCAGGTTCAAAACAAAAGAGTTAGGTAAAATTACAAGTTAAAGTTTAATGCTCAAACTAACAACAAAACATTCAGGACTCATAAGGATAATGTAATGGCAAAAAACAGGTTAAATATATGGTTAACTGCAATAGCCTCTATTAACACGAAATTAGCAAGAGTAAATTTATCTAAGTCAGCCCTGATAAAATGAGATACCAGATAATACTCAGGGAATGCCAGATAAATTATTACAGATACAAACTATTATCAAAAATGACTGACACAAAACACATCAATCAAAAACCTCACCAGGCCCAAGAATTAACCTTATGCTACACAGTACAAGAAAAAATACAACAGTTATACTCAAATTACACACAGCTGCCAGATGTTTGGAGATTTCTTGAGCACTCACAATAATAACATCTGTACAGGGGAGGACAGAGATGTGAACAAAATGAGGAGCAGATCTAAGTGGCAATGATGCAGAGACTGAGCTCATTATATAGGGGCCGGGAGAGCTTGATACAACTTGTAAGAAGGACGCGCAAATGAAGCCATGGGGACAGAGAGCTGAAAATCCCGCTCTGAATAACAGAGAGAACGACTTACTCTACTATAACGGTAGAAGGGGGGAAATGAGGCAGAACACGCTCGTGATGAAACATGCAGCATACTGTGCGTTAAAATTACACAAAGGATGATGAAATCATAGGCTATGTAACAACATACATACATATATATACATACATACATATATATATATATATATATATATATATATATATATATATACAGATGATGCAATAACTATGAATCTAGTACAGAATGTTGACAGTTATGATGAGTTGCAAAATTATATGGATAAGTTGTACAGTTAAAGTAAGTCTTGGAAAATGGAATATAATGCAAAAAACTGCCATGTCCTAATAAATGGAAATAAGTGGCAAAAGACCTGGTTATGAGTATAAAGTTGAAAGAGAGAGGTTCAGGAAAGCATAGGAAGAGAAGGATCTAGGAGTGACCATACAGGAAAATCTATCGCCAGAGAAATGCTGTATATAAATAAGACCATTGGAGGGACATACAGATTGATGGTTAATACGAAAGTGGCTTTCAGATACTTGAATGAGGAAATATTGTGAGAGACAATTGTGTCCATGATAAGACCGATATCAGAATATGCAGCGGTGATATGGTCACTGCATTTGAGGAAGCATGTAGGAAAACTAGAAAAGGTACAGAGGATTGCAACTAGGATGCTACCATGTTTGAGGAAACTGTCTTATAAAAAGGGACTGAAAAAGCTGACATTGATAGCCCTCAGTTAGAGATGAGAGAGAGATGAGATTTGATAACAGTTTTTAAAGGAGCTAGAAAACTGGAAAAGGTGGTTAAAGATTTTTATGGGGATGGTGATGGAAGGACATGAGGACAAGAATATAAACTGAAAAGTAGATGTTTAAACAATGTTAAAAAAAAAAAATCCAAATGTGGTATAAACATATGGAACAAACTGAATGAGGAGGTGGGTAAATTAATAATTCAAGAAATGGGGAGATTAGGGCAGATCTTATATGCTTTGTTCCTGGATGTAGTTATGGTATCTCTGATAATGTCTGTAACAAATAAAATTCCCTCATGATCCAACCAATTTCCTCTGATGAGTTCATTGTCATCATATAATTCAAGCAGGTTTTTCTTTCTTTGAAAATGCTTGACATCTTAGTTCTTGTTCTGCCATGATCGCCAGGAGCAGGTCGTAAATATCTAATGAGTGGTCAGTTATTCTTGCATTCTTCAGATTTATGAATGCTCTTATCTCAATGGGAATCTAATTGGAATACTCTTATAACTTAGAACCTTCTCATATGAAATTTAAGACCTACTTCTAGCTCTTAGGAGGCTTAGAAAGTTTTGTGCATACCTACCCTGGTATCCATGTCTTACCTAGATTCCCCTGTATAAAACTTTATAAAGTTTTGTATGGGCTTTTATATACCGAACCGGATTTCATTGACGGGCTGTTCTTGATGAGGGTTTCTGCTGATGGTGTTTCAGTACCCTAGAGCCATCTGTACGTTACTTTATTATTTTCAATATGTGAACAACATCAAGAAAATTTTCATGGAGAGGGCAAACAAAGGTTCTTTGGCTGATCTAGTGTTCTGGGTTATTAGTTTTACCTCGATGTAAGCTATTCCTTGATGTGTCATGACACTGGGCTAGTATACTAAATGTATACATCACATATTGTTCTTGAAAGACATAGGCCAAAGGTGCACTTCCCACGGCAAGGCCAGCTTAAACAGACTTTATCTGAGCTAGATTAAAATTTCTGGAAGGGTTAAACACCCCCCACCCCCAACCAACACAGAGAAATTTAATTTGTAGAATAATCAATAAAAAGTCACATTTACAAGTAAAGATCATGCCAAAGGTACTGTACAAAGCCAGCTCATATAGTTTTGCTCTTATCTAAACCAGTGTTGGCTAAAAGGTTAAGCAAAAATCAAACAATTCGATTTCGAGAGGAATGAGCCGAAGGTCAAGGTCACAGGTTGATGAACGCAGGTGCTGCACTCTGATTGTTGCTTCCTTTATTCATTTTTTTTTTTTTTTTGTATTAGGCTAGAGAGAACGGTAAAGTTTATTATGTACACTGATTTTCAGTCATTCATCGGGACCTTCACGAGATAATAATGAGTGTGAGAAAGCATGGTATAGGCAAGAAAAAATAAATAAAATAAATTGGGCAACCCCATTCCCCATCAGGAATTTTTATGAAGCCTGAGTGGATACACTCGTGTGAATGGCACCATAGTTTGCCCTGAATCTTTATCTGAAAAACGTTGGTATGACAACGTTTCTTAGTAGAACTTTCTTCTCCTCCGAGTTAAAAAGTGGCTCCTGCCCCCTCTTAGCGACCTGTGCATTGGGAAGTATGAACTGATTCTTAAATAAAAGCAAGGAAACAAAATGTCATTATAGAAAACTCTAGTATATTTTACAGCTAGAAATTCATGGCGTGCCTCAGATCTTGATGCATTCCAATATTTTATGCAAAAGAAGGACGAAATCAAGGCTGAGAGCATGGAACACTTTTGCCTTAAAAATCAAGTAAACTGGATAAAGGGAAAGCCAAAATCAGATCCGTTTATTTCGAGATGATTGGGCACACTACGTGTAAAAGGCTGGAGGAATCTTAATTGGCTGTGAAAAAGACAGAATGAGGAAATCTTCTCCAGAGCTAGCCAGTTCCATACATCAGTGTCTGCGATTACAGGTTATATCCTGTATTAGGGTTGGACAGAAATGGGGTGCACTAATGTAACTAGACAAGGGTTGCAGCAGCCACAAAGGAAGAGGGATGCAAACAGACAATTCAGAAGACCAGAGACTGAGGGTAGTAGCGACAGAAGTGAGAGATGTACCATTCGTTGCAAAGAGAGAGACGCTGAGGGGAGTCAGTGGAAAAAGGAAAACTGATGCAACAAAAGCCTTAAAACTCCATCCTGTACTGACCTGATGTTTGAAGTGATCAACCCCACACGTAACCTACTGTATGCTAACCCGATTTTTCAAGAGAGCGATGTTATCTTCATGAGAGAGATCACGAAAAAATGAAAAATGAAGGATGGATAGACACAACGGACTGAATTGTGAGTTGAAGAATATGGCGAGATCAGAGATGGAAAAACGAGTCTTCAAAACGTTAAAAACAACAAGCTTTATTTCTGAAAAATCCAGAAATAAAAAGCAAACCAAGAGTCAGGAGCACGAGAGCTCATCCCCTGGTCTGTACTGACTGTATGTACTGTGATGGATATTGAGAGAAATAGGATGAAAAGTGAAGGAAAGAGTCATTAGCGAACAAATGGATAGGATTATATGTACAGTTTAGATGGTCACTGATGAATAGGAGGGGGGGAAATAGGTGAACGGTAGGACCCTGAGTAACACCACTACGAACAATGACGAATAAATATTTGATGTAGAGGAAAAACTCTTTTAAAATACTGTGCTGTGTGTCCTATTTCAATAGCTTTATAGATATTTATGTAATTCATTTTGTTTTAGATACGGCGTCTGGCTAAAAAAAAAAAAAAAAGATCGCATGTGCCAGATAATACCAGAACTTTAGGTTTTGTTTCAAGTTAGTTACTGTATAGGTAAAAATTCCCATTCTTCTCATTATATCAGCATATTCTTTGTTATTGCGCGCTCGTGCGTGCGTGTGTGTGTGTGTGTGTGTGTGTGTGTGTGTGTGTGTGTGTGTGTGAAAACTATCTGCCAAATAGGCCAGGAGCATAAACTCAAAATCAAAGGAACCTGGAAAAAAACCGAGAAAGCTGATTTTTTTAGGAAAGCTACTTGGAAGCCTGCTAAGTCGAAATCTTAAAACATTCTAAACATTCCATATGAACTAGCAGTGTGGGACGACAATGCAAGATGGCCATCAACGGCATGTGACGCTTATATAGCTTTAGAACCAAAAGTCATAGAAGGTCATGTAATACCTCTTTTTAGTTTTCGGGGGTATAAGAAAACTATTTTACCATTATTTCAGTGATTTATTGACGTATGTTAAAGATATGATCAAGGTAATGTACTGTTTTAAACTAAATGGTAAATTCAACACATTTAAAGTCAACAACCAGCACTAACTTCTACCAGCAGCAGTTATTGAACTACTTCTAAATAAAACTTTTTTTTTTTTAGTATCATAACTAGTTATGATCACAGTTATAGCATAAGGACTCAGTACCTTCTCCATCAGGCAGGCATGAATTAGCACATGATTGGCAAATACACGAGGAACACACAGGCGTACAGTTGAGTCCTGCATTCCGACATTTGCATCTCTTGCCACACATTTGTTTACACCCACATGACACAGTGAGAAGAACATGCTCAGTTGCTAATGATCTGTAAGTCAAAATGAGACTGAGCATTCCATCTTGAAGCTCTAAACCCCAGACAGTAGGATTTATAGCCTCAACATTGCCCAATTACTCCTGAACTGCGAAATAGGCTGATATGAGTGGTACTTTACAGCTGAGGATGTGGGAGGTAGGCTTTGAAGTTAGAGGCTGCTGGATGCTTTGATCATCCTCTGCATGTACTGCACAAATATCAGCGTATCAAGTGTTGTGTATGTCGTATTGGCATTATATAACTTCAGTAATAATATTTTCCCCACTCTGGCTACTTCTTCATGGCTGGCGTCGCTCCTCTTAAACACATACAACGTCCTCCAATCCTCGCTTTCCAAGACTGTCATGGTCTTTTTGCCAATGGCGTATAAGGCAAAGACTGTCACATCGGTGACAGCGTGTGATATCACTGTGTGTTAACGAGTGTGTGGATGCATTGCCTGCTGAATGATGTGTTTACTATAAACAAAGTCTCGCGTATACTACGTGTAGATATTGTCTGTTGTGGCCCTATCAGCCAACATGACAAGCAGATCTGTATCCTTTGCCACAAGTAAAACAGGTCGTGCGATATTCCAAACAAATGCCAATGCTTTGCTGCTTATAATAAGTAGTCAGCAACAGCCTGACTTTGACAGCAAGCAACAACTTCAGATGTAAGCCGGCCCTTCAGCCTACTGATTAACCGTGACGTTTTAAAACTGGCCAAAATGGAGCGTTGATTGCCCGTGACTGATATGTTCAAATTAAGCACTGTCAGCAGAGACATTTCGATCAGTGCGGCCGTTCTGTTCACTTACCTTGGTTGACAGGATAAGATTTGCGTAGCCATCAAAGCAGACCGTACATTTTTTGCCAGTTATTGATAACGTGATTCACATAGCTGTCACACATCACCAGACGTGCAGTCCACAGGCCATGTCACATTTTGCTGCAAATGTCCTCCATCCACCACACAGTGGGTTTTTAAGAGCTTCAGTGGATATTGGGACTGCTGGAGCTTTCAGCACCTTGGCAAGACCTCGCCCATCATGAAAACGGATTTGGCAATCATGATGGTACTTGGCCTCAGCTGCCACAAGATCACCAACGTTTTGAATGCGTGTATATACAGAATCTCCCTTACTGTCAGCTCGCTCCATCTCCTTGACTGCAACAGATGATAATAGTTCAGTTGTTGCTGCTTCATGAGTCGCCTCACGTTGGTCCTTTGGTTGTTTGGCGATCTTACTATAGTCCACATATTTCCCACAGTACAGTCTTGTCATTTTCTTATGCACTTGCCTCTCCGATTATTCTGACTCCTTTTTTCGTATTTTTATGTATGATGGCATGATGTTCTTTGCTCCATTTATGAGCCGGAAATGGCAACACTTTAAATAATAGCTTTTCAGCCAGTACATCCCTCAAATCATCACTAATATTCAATATGCTATGTAGGCCTCTTTCTGTGACAGTACTTCTGTCACGGGTAGCTGGCTTATCACAAAAATCACAAATATCACACTGTTCTTGTGCTGCCATCTCGTTCCATTCACACTGTCTTCTATCTCTCTAATTACAGACCAATAGCCGTCACATCTTCTCTTGGTAAGATATTTGAAACTTTAATTAATAAGCACATTGTTAAACATCTTGAATCCAACAACTTAATTAGTGATAGACAATATGGTTTCGGCACGAAAGATCCAACATTGACATACTCAATCTCCTAACTCATACCATCCATCAATCAATTGATCTACATGGAGAAACTCATGCAGTAGCTCTTGATATTTCTAAAGCTTTAGACAGAGTATGGCACCTTTCCCTGCTGTCCAAACTCCCTTGCTATGGACTAACGTCTTTTGTTCCTTTGATTTCTTCATATTATAGTGAAAGGAAAATAAGAGTAAAAGCATATGATGTATATTCCAATTTCCACTCAATTAACGCCGGCATGCGGCAGGGGTCAGTTCTGGAGCCAACCGTATTCCTGGTTCATATTAATGATCTCTTATCTGTCACCCACAATCCCATCCACTCATACGCAGATGACTCAACACTACATAGTTCATTCACACTCAGACACCCATTTACAAAGTCTAATATCTCTACCTCTCAACTCCGTACAGCCATTTCGATAATACAAGACCTATCCACGATCAGTGAATGAGGACAAAACAACCGTGTCTCTTTTAATGGTAGTAAAACTAAATATATACAATTTACTAACATACAGATATTGCCAGATTCGTACATTACCTTCAGTGCTACTAATATTCCCACCTCCAGAAGTATTGAAATTCTTGGGATCTCACTTAACAATACCCCTTCCCTTGTGCTACACGGGCATGTGGTAGTGCTCATGACTGGAATGTCACTCAGCCATATTGCAGAACTTCTGCCTATCAGAATTCTTTCATTCCCCGAACTGCATCTCTCTGGAACTCGCTTCCCCAGAGTTGTTTCCCTCCAAATTTCAACCCACAGCTGTTCAAGTCTAACTGTTACAGATATTTTATGAACAGAGGACACCAGTAATCTGGTGTATGGATTATTTTTTTTTATTCATTTGTTTTTCCTTCCTCAGTGCTGTTATTAAAAAAAATATATATTTACTTCTGCCTCTACACTTCGATCCGTATCCAACCTGAAAAATAAAAACTTGTGATGAAGTATGCTTTGGTTTATAGATTCATGGCTAAATTATCAACACATATTTCCTCTTTTTTGAGTTTGCCGCAAGTTCTCTGTCTATATCAGTGACATAGAATTCTTAGAATAATAGCAGAAATGGATTTATAATTCCTTAAAACCCATAAAAGGTAGTACTATAAGACCATGCCGATGGCGGCCATCTTGAATTTTTCGTCCCACACGGTTAGTTTACGTGGAACGTGGCTGGGAGAAGGAGGGAGATGAGAAGACAGGAAGAAATCAGTAGGATAGAAGTTGTGGAAGCAACGAAGAAAGTTAAATTGGGGAAAGCCCCAGGAATTGATGGAGTGTGTGGTGAAATGCGAAGCATGGGGGAGAGATAGTAGTAGAATGGATGTGGAAGATGTGCAGATTGGCCTGGGAGGAAGGTAGATGTCCCGGAGGATTGGAAGTCAGGTATAATTATTCCCTTGTACAAAGGAAAAGGGGAAAAAGAAGTGTGTGGTAATCACAGGGGCATTTGTCTTCTTAGTATAATAGGAAAAGTGTATGGTAGGATACTTATTGACAGAGTTAGAGAAAGAACAGAGGAATTAGTTGGAGAAGAACAGGGAAGCTTTAGGAAGGGAAGAGGTTGTGTAGATCAGATATTCATTCTTAGATCTTTAGTGGAAAAGTTTCTAGAGAAGGGAAAGAAGTTGTATGCGGCTTTCATGGATTTGGAGAAAGCATATGACAGGGTGGATAGACAAGGATTGTGGAAAGTATTAAGAATATATGGAGTAGATGGAAAGTTGTTGAATGCTGTGAAGAGTATGTATGATTGTGCTAAGGCTGCAGTGCGTGTGGATGGTGAAATAAGTGAATTTTTCTCTTTGGAGGTTGGGCTGAAACAGGGATGTGTCATGTCTCCATGGTTGTTCAATCTGTTCATGGATGGGGTAATAAAAGAGGTACAAGGTAGGGTAGTGGATGTTGGAGTGGCTCTGGTGAGAGAGGATAGTGTTTGGAAACTCCCTGTACTCATGTTTGCAGATGATACTGTGTTGTTGAGTGAAGATGAAGGGGAGCTGCAAGGCTTGGTGGATGAGTTTGGGAGAGTGTGCAAGAAACGGAATCTAAAGGTGAATGTAGGGAAGAGTAAAGTGATGGTCTTTGAGAGAGGTGAAGTCAGTGAATGTACAGCGAGGTTGGATGGTGAGGAATTGGAAAATGTGAGTACGTTTAAGTACTTGGGTAGTGTGATGAGTAAGGATGGAGGTTTGGAGGGTGAAGTGCTTGAAAGGGTGCAGCAGGGAAGAAAGGTTGCTGGTTCTTTGAAAGCAGTGATAAGAAACAGGGAAGTGAGCATGAAAGTGAAAAAGTTACTACATGACAGCATTGTGATACCATCTCTAACGTATGGAAGTGAAGCTTGGACGTTGTTGGAGGGACACTAGTCAAGAGTGAGAGCAGTGGAAATGAGTTATTTAAGAGAAGCCTGTGGAGTCACATGGAGAGACAGGCTGACGAATGAGGATATAAAGGAGCAATGTGGTGTGGATGTGGATGTGATATGAAGTGTTATGAGGAACACACTGAGGTGGTTTGGCCATGTGGAGAGGATGGAGGGTGAAAGACTGACGAAGAGAGTGTATGTGAGTGAGGTGGAGGGAGGAAGAGGGAGGGGGAGGCCGAGAATGAGATGGAGAGATGGGGTGAAGAGGTATATGAGAGAGGGGGGTGTGAGTTGGGAGCAGGGCAGTGAAATGGCGGGGGACAGGACGACTTGGAGGCGATTTGTTTGTGGCCACCCCAAACGGGATTGAGGCGTCTGGCAATAGATAGATAGATAGATAGTTTACAGTGTTTGTTGAATTTACTTACGAGGCTTGTATGAAGTATTCCTGAAAAAATCAGCTTTCTCGAATTTGTTTCGAGATGTATCCTTAATGCTCCTGGGCTATAATGCCTATGGCGGCAATTGCTGTCTTGTGCACGGTGAACATTGCATGTCTATTCAGTAAAGAAGTCCTTTATGTTGAATACATCACGACCACTGATCCGCTATGTGTAGTGGGGGATGCCTTCTCCATTATCTAGACCTTGATACGGAGAAGAGTTCAATAACCTCCCACCCTAGTTAAGATGTACGGTAAGCCAAATGTGGCACGCCATTATAAAAGCAATAAAGTATACCAGAGTATAATTATAATACGTCTTCACAACATAACTGTAGTGCTTCGTCTGCAGACCTCAGCCATGAACCCTGCTGTAAAATATATAAAAAAATTTTCTGGCGCAGCGATAAAGCGTGCGGACAGTAGGAGATGAATTCAGTGCCATCCATTACCAGTTTTTTCTCCTCAGTCTGCCTCCGTCCCGCCAGTGTAGGGTAATTTATGGTAGTCCCGCTGGTAATACCCCGTTGTTCAGTACTCCCCTAACACAGAGCTCACCCATGTATTCCGACCGTGTGAAAAAAAAGTCAGTAAATGGGGTGGAAACGGGGAGTAGCAGCTTTATTTTCTACACCATAACCCAAAGGTCATCCACTTATTCCCTGCGTGTGGTTTAGAGCAAATTAATGGGAAGGGAAACAAATGTACAGAGGGTAATCGACTGAGGCAATTCTTTTCTGAAAGGTCTACTCTAAGTTACTGTAGGTCAATTGTTAGGTTAAGGTCAGGTCAATCTGTCAGGATTACAATAGGTTAAACTATCTACAACAGTTAGGCTAGGCTAGTTTGTAATGATGATATTACGTGGGTCTTTAGAATTAGATTAATCCACTAGGGTTGGATTAGTTTGATCTGTTTGGATTGGGCTAGTCTGGGGTGTTAGGGATGTGTTATATTAGTTAGAATTATGTTAATTTGTTCCGTTAGACTTGTTACGTTAGTCTGTTAGTTTAGTCTGTGGTAGTATAACGTGTTAAGATTAAGCTACGTTAGTCTTGTATGATCACATTAGTTTATGATATTTCAGATTAGGTCATGGTACAAAATCAGCGAGTTCGGTCACCCTGGAAGGATAAAACTTAGTGCGCTGTTTGGAAAGGCCTTATAGTATGAAAATGTACGGGAGGGTAAGGTTGGCTGGCAACGTTTCCTTTTACCACTTAAGAGCTCTGCCACCACTTGTTCCGTGCGTGTGGCAGAGGCGGCTAGAAGAAACTGGAAAGGGGAACGGATATTTCTACACAATGTCTGTCCTAACACTGAACTTCCCTACTCATTCCCTGCATGTGATAAAACGTACCTTGGAAAATAATCATGATAAAACGTGTAGTGGGGAATGCCTTCTCCATCATCTAGGCCTTGATACGGAGATAGTTCAATAGCCTCCCAACCTAGTAAAGGGGGTTTTCTATTTACGAACACCCTGAATTCAGTATAACTACTGGGTGCTGCAAAGAGAGAGAGATAGGGAAACAAACAAATAAGTAAAGGAACAGAAAACGACTGACCATCTGACAGATAAATGAACCCACAAGCGCATAATCAGAAAGGTACAGAAAGACATAATTACACATACAGATACATAACGTAAGCTTTAAATGTTGAAACATTAACAGATGAGTAAAAACTGCACAATACATGCAGGTTGCCATATAAGAAGAGTCCCATTATTCATTTGCAATAAACTGGGGTGTCTGACTATGAATAAACCATAATTCATCTACTCGTTTTACATGTTGGGCAAGAAAACAAATCGTTGTTACTGACAACCAGCTGGCAGAGATAAACCTTTGTCGAGACGCACGCACGGAAAAAAGAGGAAGTACGGGGAATCAGCGGCTTGAAATATGGAGAGAGGGAGAGAGAGGTGGGGGGGGGGGTTCACATGAGCACACACTAGATATAATGCTGACATTTCTCACACACGGGAAGACGGCAGGGAGTTAGAAATCCCAGGTTGAGTGGCTTGGTTGATATGGAGACAAGGGACTGTGAAACCAGTACTTTTTTCACAAAGGCAGTTTCTTATCTTTCATGGAGGTGCTTTGTTTACTAGGGTCCTCATTCTATTTTAATTTTTTGTTTTGTTTCATTGTCATGATCTGGTATTCTCTGAAGCGATATTCTACAGTAAATATACATACTCTAACACATTCGATATATTCATCTCTTAATTTCACTGGAAGGGGTTGAACTTGAATGTTAATTACAACTTACATTGCTTTTACTTTCATTTTCGAGCGTATTTCTAAACTCTTCCTGATCAAGTCACTTGACATCACTGGTGGTTGCTTCCATAATGCACTGAGATCACTGACATTCACAGCAAATCACTGATGGTTTGTTTTTTTCACTCGATGTTATTTTTCTAACTGACGTTATTTCTCTTTCCATCTCATTCTGTATTTAGCTAGGCATGAAACGAATAAGTTGGTGACTTTATGTCTCCTAATCTAGCATTTTTCATTATTAACTCTTTCTGGCTACTCTTCTGTAGTCTTAGGGCAGCAGTGTCGTCTCTGTCAATCTCTTGTAATTTTTCCTAAATCTCATCACCTTTTGCTTTCCCACTATTAAATGGTTTCAAAGCTTTAGCTTTCTGCACCAGTGACTAGCCAAGCAAGAACGCGTGTTATGTTTTGATCAGTATGATTGTGTGTGTGTGTGTGTGTGTGTGTGTGTGTGTGTGTGTGTGTGTGTGTGTGTAAACTAAAAGTTTTTTTTTCGATTTTTATCAAACATGGTGAATGGCTTGAAGGGTATTGTTTGGGGTCAAAACTTCGGGTCACGTGGGTATGTCAATGTTTGACCTAGTTTAGGGGAAATATTGATGGTAAGGAAAAAATAAATATCATAAAAAAATAAAAAAAAATAATTAATGGCCAAGGTCACATGGCAAGGTCGAATTCGATCTGTGTGTGTGTGTGTGTGTGTGTGTGTGTGTGTGTGTGTGTGTGTGTGTGTGTGTGTGTGTGTGTGTGTGTGTGTGTGTGTGTGTGTGTGTGTGTGTGTGTGTGTGTGTGCGTGTTTGTGTGTGTGTGTGTGTGTGTGTGTGTGTGTGTGTGTGTGTGTGTGTGTGTGTGTGTGTGTGTGTGTGTGTGTGTGTGTGTGTGTGTGTGTGTGTGTGTTAATGGATAACTCAAACAGTTTTCGCCGAGATTAAATCAAACATGGTGTAACAATTTCATTCATCACATTACCGTTATGTATTTTGTCACTAAGGACGAAAAGTTTTTCATCTGTAGCCTTATTATTTAACTTTTTCCAGAATCCTACTTTCTTCTCGAAGAAATTATTCATCAAAGGATTGTTCCCTTCAGCAAAATCCATTGGAAATCACCGTTAACATATCGATTACTAATTTCAAAATGTCCAACAAAAGTCTCTCTTAACCATTTTCTTGCTTATATTTGCCTGAAGGTCTCCCGTTTTCAAAATATAAAGGGTTTTCTGTCTTTTCATTCCTTCCTGCACTTCTTAATACAAGTTTATTATACATGGTTTATCTTCATCTTGTATCTCGTATTTCGTTTAGTGAGTGGTCGTTATATTTCGAAATATACCAAAGAATGTAAAATCAGCATTTCTAACAACTTCTAAGTTAAAATAATACATAAATGAAGCCCTGCATCATGTACCTTCATTTCTTGTACGTCCTTTTATCTCAGTATGGAAGACAGCTCTTGTATCTTGTTCTATATTCCGACCTCACTAAGTTCACGTTGTTCTTCAGGAAAAGCTGCCATGTTTATTGAACTCACGGGAGTCCAGGCATGGTACATTTCAGAGGAAGTCGAATCTTGCCCATAGATTTTTCGCATACCTTGTTCTGGATCAGATATGGGTCGCCATGGATAATTGCCCCATAGCTGCTAAAGACTGATGGTCACTAGTCAGTAAGACTTTACAGTGTGACTTAAAGGGACAGTTGAGCCGATACTTCACGAGGCAGGAGAAAACACTTTTCTGTTCATCCTTAACTGCGATCCAGCTTAATGTTGTTCCACCCGACTATATAGTATACTCCGGCTGATCACTGATTTACATCAATTGGTTTAGCCATTGCAAGGGAATGTTACATGGAAGAAGCCTTGTATGTAACCTTGCATGAACACAGAATCGTTGTGCTTGTTTCGGTATTTTGTAAGGATACACGTATGTGCAACAGTTCAGAGTCAAAGTCAACATAGTCACCCTACTGCTGCTAAGCGCTTGAATTGATGGAGTAGTAATGCCTTTTGCTCTCCCCTGGCTCATTATCTCTGGTTTTTGAGCGGAAGGAATCTTCTGCTGTTCCCTAAACTTATAATGCTAACCGGCACTTCCACTGTTGTGGGTCTACGTGTAAGAATGCTACAGATATACGAGTCATTCATCATTGTCTTTTCAAAGTCTTTTCGCGTAAAAGAATAATACACTGTAACAAAGTGAAAAAAAAAAAAGTAAGAATGGTTGGAACAGCTGTGGACGATGAGTTAGAGTAGTACTTTGTGACCATATCATCGTTGCAATTTCATAGGAAGTCCTGATCCTGCCGGTAGAGCACTGAATACTGTATCTGTCCTTCGGCGATATTTTTTAACCCATTACTTGTAAAGTGTTTTCCTAAACCAAGTAAAAGCTTATGGTGGCTTCAAATACAGATTTCAAATGGTTTTAATGAGGTGAATTTGTTAAGAATGAATAACATAGACATACAGACTACACATCTTGTCACTACGAGGTCTCACCTAAGCAAAACAAAATCATCTGGCGGTAGCGAAAATATGAAAAACCGGCGTCATCGTGGTGAAGGTGTTAATGTGGGAAACGAAGAGCAAACACCGAGCTCCATGTTTAATGAATGTGGAAGCTGATTAAGCCGTTCAAATTCCATTTCTATTCTGATAGCCAACCCAACTGTAGTTTTGTGAGAATGAGGGTTGTTCCGGTAAAAAAAGCACACTTAAAACAGCCTCTACGCGTCATAATAGCCGAAAATGGAGGCTTCAGTATCAGGAGAGTTAATGAGCATCTCCTCTTTGCATTTATGCCTCTCTTCTGAGTGTAACGAAAAATATTCTTGGCATAATATATCTTGGTAGCACATACTTTAGGCAATATATATTTCTCGATTTAAAAAAAAAAAAAAATGAAATGTGAGCAGAGAATATTCGTTCAGTCAATGACGTTGTGGGTATTTTCATTAAACGTTGATATGGATACGCGTATGGACAGTTCCCTGTCTTTGGTGGACCTGTTGTCTCGCGTAAATTACGCACACTACCTGGCGTGCATGATGAATTCATAATCAGGAATCGTAATCACTGGACTCGATTCCATGCTTTTTTTTTTTTTTTTTTTTTTTAAGGAATCGTAATCGTAATACACTCCATTGCTGTTAAACTGAAGTTTATGATCTCAGAAAAAGTAAATTTGGGGAAAATATAAAATTGGAATAGGAATATATTAAGATTGTTAGTGTGATTTAACTATAAATGTTATATAAATAGTTCCAAGAAAATGAATAATTCACCGTTACGCTGGTACAAACGTTAGTAGATGACGGAAGTGCTGAGGACAAGAACTGACACGGTCAGTTGCGCAGGTTGGCTCCGCAGTTTGCCAACCAGGTACTTTAAGTCCTAAAACAGCGTTTTGTACACCGCTTCACTGGATATAGGTATAGCCTTGTGGTTTTGAAACTATTTGGAAGATATGCAAGGTTTTGCTTCTTCCTGGTTACCGAAACTTATGTATATGTTTACAGAGTATAAAAATGAGGAGCAAATAATGAAAAACATCATTCGATCTTAACATAGGAATTGCATTAATCACTTACTACAAGACCTGCAAAACCTCCCATCTACTACTCAAGAACAGCCCTGCCGTAAAAAGTACGCTCATGAATGAACACCACGCCATCTGCCGACATACTTGCACAGGTGGGCCTCATGCCTACGCAGAAATGACGAGAATTAAACTGTCAAGGCGTCTCACATGTCACCTATAGAACGGGTGGAAAAAAACATCACTACAGAACTAATCAAAACTCCTCCCTCACCCTTCAACACCTCGATAATGGTACTAAAAAATCTGACCGTGAAAAAAAATGAGTAAGAGAGAGTAAGAAGAGGAATGTGGAAGGAATTTGAGTGTAAAGTGGAGTAAATATAAGAAAATGTTCTGGAAAGAGGTAAAGAGAGTTAGACAGGGTGATGAATTAGTAAGTCGGGGAGTGAAAGGTAAAAATGGTAGACTGCTAATGAAGAACGGAGAAAAAGTGATCAAACGAAGAGAACACTTTAAGGAATTGTTGAACACAGAAAATGAAAATAATGCGAGTATAAATGGCTGGGGAATGGCTGGGAGAAGGAGGGAGGTGAGAAGAGAGAAAGAAATCAGTAGGATGGAAGTAGTGGAAGTAATGAAGAAAGTCAAAAAGGGGAAAGCCCTAGGAATTGATGGAGTGTGTGGTGATATGCTGAAGCATGGGGTAAATGCAGTAGTAGAATGGATATGGAAGATGTGCTAATTGACCTAGAAGGAAGGCAGACAGCCAGAGGATTGGAATTCATGTATAATTATTCACTTTTACAAAGGACAAGGGAAAAGAGAAGTGTGCGGTAATCACAGGGGCATTTGTCTTCTTATTGTAATAGGAAAGTATATGAGAGGATACTGATTGACGGAGTAAGGGAATTAACAGAGGAATTAGTTGGAGAGGAACAAGGAGGTTTTCGGAAGTGAAGAGGTTGTGTAGATCAGATATCCATTATTAGGTCTTTAATGGAGAAGTTTCTACAGAAAGGAAAGAAGTTGTATGCGGCCTTCATGGATTTGGAGAAAGCATATGAGAAGGTGGATAGACATGGAATGTGAACAGTAGTAAGAATATATGGAATAGATGGGAAGTTGTTGAATGCCATGGCGTGTACGTATGAAGAGGCTAAGGCTGCAGTGCGTTTGGATACTGAACTGAATAAATTTTTCTGTTTGAATGTTGCATTGAAATAGGAATGTCATGTCCCCTTGGATGTTCAATCTGTACATGGATGGGGTTATAAAAGAAGTACAAGGTAGGGCACTGGATTTTGGAGCGACTGTGAGAGAGGGCAGTGTTTGGAAACTCCCTGTTCTATTGTTTGCAGATGATGCTGTATTGTTAAGTGAAGACGAAGAGGAAATGCTAGGCTTGGTGAATGAGTTTGGGAGAGTGTAGAAATGAAATCTAAAGGTGACTGTAAGGAAGAGTAAAGTTATGGACTTCGAGAGATATGAAGCCACAGAATGTATAGTGAGGCTGGATGAGGAGGAAAAGGAAAATGTAAGTTCGTTTAAGCACTTGGGTAGTGTGATGAGTAAGGATGGAAGTTTAGAGGGTGAAGTGATTGAAAGGGTACAGCAAGGAACAAAAGTTGCTGTTCTTTGAAAGCAGTGATGAGGAATAGGGAAGTGAGCATGGAAGTAAAAAAGTCACTGCATGACAGTATTGTAATACCAACTGCTGTTAAGACTCCATATTATAATTACAAATCATAATAGATAGATAGATAAATAGACAGATAGACAGCTCTATGCGAGCCTGGGAATGGGAAATGATCTTGCAAGTTACACTGAGGAAAAGCTGACGACAGATTACGAAGTAGCCAGTCAGGAGATGATGCAGTTAGTTTGTCAGCGATACACCAGGTGAACAAAGCCTAGTGACCATACACACACATACACACATCCTCACACACAGGCTTCTAGAACTTTCGAACCACAGGGAACACACGTGACACGACTCCTGTTTCACCAGAATTGAGGAAAGAGAGCTCAGAAGGAGACAGGCCATAGAACAGGCAGGTAGTAGGGAGAAGGGCTTAGCAACATGGAGAGAGAGAGAGAGAGAGAGACAGGGAGACAGGGACTCTACGTATACTCACTCGTGTGCGAGAGACTTGTTAATATTTCCAAGACAAATAAAAATAGTCCCATACTATTCTTTACCTCTCCTGTCATTGAATGACAAATGGGAAAGAAGATTATCTAATTACAAAGCTACTCAAGTATAACAACCGCTCGTCCACAAGTCTAATATATATAACTTCTCTACAAGTAACTACAAGGTCTTTTTATGACATTTGGTAGAAGCGAACGTAAACGAATCTCGTCTACGAATCAACAGTGAATTCCTACAAAATATCAAGATTGAAAACAAAAAAATACCTCTCACAACCAACGACTTACAACCAGTTCCTGACAGTTCTCTCCAACCCCCCCTCCGTCTCCCCGATCATCAAGCTGATGTAGAGGTGAAGAGGTCACAGGACGCCTTGCAAGTAGTTTAACAAAGTACTGATACAAACAATCTTGAAATTTCTACGACGAACCAACGAACTACAACCATCTACAATCAACTACAAGTAACAACTCTACGAGTCGTCTGTATAATCTTCTACACGCACCTACAAGTAGCGGCAGTCTTCATCCCACAACGAGTAAATCACAAGAGAAAAGGACCGAGAAAACATCGACAAAGAAAAACAAAACAAACAAACGAAGAATGAGACATGACTCATAACTCACAACCACCAGACCTCACCCTCCTCTCTCTGCTACATCCACCCAACCTCCACCGCTGACGCAGGAGTGAAGAGGTCAAGACGACGAAGCAAATACCAGGCCCATATTCACAACTCATCTTACTCACTCATCTTCACTCAAGTTACTCATCGCTACTCATTTACTCACCACAGCTACCAGTGTGGAAAGTCGACGTCATTATGCGTGCTTGCTGAAAAGACGCCACGTCAGTCAACTCACCACCTGCACCATCACTAACACCATTCCCACCACGGTAAAAATTAGTGAGTTACATAGTTACTTCATTTATACAATACACAGTGATAGACAATAAGCTTCTGCACAAACATATAAAACGTGCTGTATAGTTACAGCTTAAATACACATACTTACTTCAGTTATCTGCATAACTCAAACACTAAATAATCACCAACAATAAATATTCTACACTGTATATATTCATTCATTTATTATAACATTTATTTACTACCAACGAGTGTTACCATTTATACCTACATAAAATACGTGTTTCATACATACAACTATACATTATTACATCTACAAAGTAATAAAGAAAATATACCATCACAGTTACTCAGTGAGCGATTAAAAGAACTGTATTAAACATTTATTAATTAAAGCTACCTAGTGGAAACATATAAATTAAATTATAAGGAAAACCAGAAAAAAAAAAAAAATGGCCAACACAAATGACGTTAGCAAGAGTGAACATCTTCAACACAATCGTGAAGACAATGATTTCCACACAGTGCTGACGCATATATTGCCCACGATAGGTACAAGTGAACAACAAGTCAGTGTATATAGTTAATACTGTATATAGTGTATATATTTTTTATATAAAATAACAAAATATGGGACTATATAATATCATTTTCAGTAATATCTGTGCAATATAAACCTTAAAAAAGGGTCCAAAGGGATTTAACCAGCAATTATGCAACCATGAACAACACAGAAAAAGCGTAGACAAACGAAGACAAACAAACTATAGAAAATCAATACATACAAAAAAAAAGAAAAAAAAAGAAAGACAAAGAAATAGAGTAAGATCACATAACAAACAAATGAAAATAAGTGTAAATGTTACTACAAATGCCAAAATACCACATAAACTACAAACAAAAAAACCAAAAGGTTGTCTCCACAAGCTAGTGGCATGGCACATCATATCATCGACCGCAGCATATGTCAGGACTGCAATTATTACAATTATGTAACTACAAACAATATGTACCATTTATGTAACAGTTGCATTAACAAGATGTAACTTTTATGTAACTTTAACTACAATTATGTAACTACAAACGATATGTAACAATTATGTAACTCCATATTATAATTATGTAACGACAAACGATTGCATTATGTTACACTTGCTACAATTATGTAACTACAAACAATATGTACCATTTATATAACAGTTGCATTAACAAGATGTAACTTTTATGTAACTTTAACTACAATTATGTAACTACAGACGATATGTAACAATTATGTAACGACAAACGATTGCATTATGTTACACTTTGCCAGTTATGTAACAGTTGCATTAACAAGATGTAACTTTTATGTAACTTTAACTACAATTATAAGGCCAAGACACTTTTGTAACAGTTGCATTAACAAAATGTAACTACAATTATAAGGCCAACACAATTATGCATTACCACAATATTTTGTAACAATTCATAAAATGTTACAATTATGTATTACCACAATATTACTACAATATTATGTAAAGTCATACAATTATACCACAATTCTGTATCACCAGTATCATCATACAAGTTAGGTGAAATATTAGACATTACTAAAGGGATAAGTCAATATGTAATGTGTAACCTAGCAGTATTGCCATTGCACAATTATATGCGTACGTCTGTTGTACATGCACCTCTTACGAAGTGTCATACAACCACCATTGCATTTGTTCAATTATGTATACAACTTGTTTAAAATGTAATATTATTGAATCATTGCAATTTACTATGAATATTATATGTATACAATATTATAATCAATATTATGTACTAATAGATTAGCATATGTCAATGATAATTGCTGTCGGAGGACCTCCAGCTGCGTGTACCGAGCATATGTTAGGACTCCATATTATAATTACAAATCATAATAGATAGATAGATAAATAGACAGATAGACAGCTCTATGCAAGCCTGGGAATGGGAAATGATCTTGCAAGTTACACTGAGGAAAAGCTGACGACAGATTACGAAGTAGCCAGTCAGGAGATGATGCAGTTAGTTTGTCAGCGATACACCAGGTGAACAAAGCCTAGTGACCATACACACACATACACACATCCTCACACACAGGCTTCTAGAACTTTCCAACCACAGGGAACACACGTGACACGACTCCTGTTTCACCAGAATTGAGGAAAGAGAGCTCAGAAGGAGACAGGCCATAGAACAGGCAGGTAGTAGGGAGAAGGACTTAGCAACATGGAGAGAGAGAGAGAGAGAGAGAGAGAGAGAGAGAGAGAGAGAGAGAGAGAGAGAGAGAGAGAGAGACAGGGAGACAGGGACTCTACGTATATTCACTCGTGTGTGAGAGACTTGTTAATATTTCCAAGACAAATAAAAATAGTCCCATACTATTCTTTACCTCTCCTGTCACTGAATGACAAATGGGAAAGAAGATTATCTACTTACAAAGCTACTCAAGTATAACAACCGCTCGTCCACAAGTCTAATATATATAACTTCTCTACAGGTAACTACAAGGTCTTTTTATGACACTGCAACGTATGGAGGCGAAGCTTGGACCTTGCTGGAAGAACACAAGTCAAGAGTGAAAGCAGTGGAAATAAGTTATTTGAGGGGAGCATGTGGAGTTACGTGGAGAGACAGACTGACAAATGAGGAAGTGAAGGAGTGTTGTGGTGTGGATGTGAATGAGATAGAAAGCGTTAGGAGAAATACACTGAGGTGGTTTGGCCGTGTGGAGAGGATTAAGAGCAAAAGACTAACGAGGTGAGTGTATGTGAGTAAGGTGGAGGCGAGGGGAGAAGGAAGGGGAGGCTGAGGATGAAAGGGAGGGATGGAATGGATAGGTATATGGGAGAAAGGGTGGGGGGGAGCGAGGAGCAGGGCAGTGAAATGGCGTTGGACAGGGCAATAAGGAGGCGATTTGTTTGTGGCCACCCCTTGCTGGATTGAGGCGTCTGGCAATAGATAGACAGACAGATAGATAGATAGAAAGAAAAAGAACCACGTAGGCTCAAGTGTTTGGAAGCGCTTTGAAATTCCGAACTGAAACAAACAGTCAACTCACAAGTGGAAGATTTGCAAGTCCTTCCAACATGCAAAAGATCACAAACATCAGTGGACTAACTCATTCCAGCAATGAGATAACCACACATCTTCCATTGCGAGCTCTTGGTCTACCAGTCATGTGGAAACACGTGTTGGCGTCTGCTAAATAATGAGGTCTCTCTCTCTACCCGCCATCAGATTGGTCTGAAGATATTCTCAGGAAGGAACGAAACTTCACCAAGTACACCAACATTTATACAGTAACTCTGAAGTCTCAACGAAAATCCACGTAACGTAGGCCGGCGCATCGAATGCAATGAGCAGAAAATTAACAATGCAGAAACAGCTAACAAGAAAACTGGTTAACAAGAAAATAACTGGTTACACAAATACAGTATCTATATCTATATCAATCAATCTATCTATCTATCTATCTTTTTTTATGCAAGAAAGAAGGAACCTAAGGTCAGGAGCCTGCAAACCTCTCCTTCCAAGAAAAAAACAAAAACAATACAGAAGAGAGCTAAATTCAAGATCCGTTCATTTCGAGATGCCTGGACACACTGCGTTTGAAGGACTGGAGATCATAGGAAGTAGGAAATACAGACAGATGGAGACAGTTCCAGAGTTGACCTGTTGCATAAATGAAGGAGTGCGAGTAACGGTTAACTCTTCCATTAGAGAGTTGGACAGAAAAAGGATGAGAGTTCCTTGCTAGACGGGTGCTAAGCACCCGTCGTAGAGATGGAGGGATGCAAGCAGACAGTTCAGAGATGCAGCAACCATTGAAGTAGCGAGAGAAAAGAGATAAAGATGCAACAGTGCGGAGAAGAGACAAAGGTTGAAGGGAGCCAGTAAGAGAAGGAGAGTTGATGAGACAAAAAGCCTTTGACTCCACCCTATTGAGAAGAGCTGTATATGGGGAGCCTCCCCACACATGAGAGTTGTACTCTACACATGGGAGAATAAAACCCGTGTATAAAGTCAACAACTGTGCAGGGTAAAGAAGGTATGGAGTCGGCTTAGCACACCTAATCTCTTGGAAGCAGAGTATATAAGAGATGCAATATGATCTTTCCAAGATAAGTCCCGAGTGAATGAAACCCCAAGCATGTTCAAGGATGATGCAGGGTTGAGCTGGATATTATTAAACATTAGTGGGTACTCCTGAGGAAGATTATGTCGGGTTAACAGGTGTAACAACTGAGTTTTTGATGCATTAAAAACAACAAGAGTACTTTTACCCCAATCAGAGATACGAGCCAAGTCAGACATTAGGTGTCCCATAGCCTCATCCCTTGTTTGTTGAAGTATCTGCTGAGATGGACGTTGTGGGAACCGAATGGAAAGGTGAATGGTGGAATCATTAGTGTACGAGTGATTAGTTTTAGATGTACAGCTGAGAAGGTCATTGATGAATACGAGGAAGAGAGTTGGTGATAGGACAGAGCCCTGAGGGACACCATTGTTGATACATCTAGGAGAAGAACGATGGCCGTCTACAACAGCGGCTATAGAACGACCACAAAGGAAGCTATAGATGAAGGCACAGACAGAAGGATAGAAACCGTAAGAGGGCAGCTTGGAAATTAAAGATTTATGCCAGACTCGATCGAAAGCCTTTGAGATGTCAAATGCAATGGTAAAGCTTTCGCCATAAGTCCCGAAAGGAGGATGACCAGGAGTCTGAAAGGTAGGTGAGAAGATCGCCAGTGGAACGTCCCTGACGGAACCCATACTGATGATCAGAAAGAAGGTTGTGATAGGAAAGATGCTTTAAAATTTTTCTATTAAGAATTGACTCAACAACTTTTGAGACACAGGATGTTAAAGCAACTGGACGATAGTTAGAGGGCTGGGAATGGTCACTCTTCTTTGGGAATGGCTGAATGAAAGCAAATTTCCAGCAAGAAGGAAAGGTACAAGTTGACAGACAAAGGCGAAAGAGTTTACCTAGGCAGGTTGTAAGCACAGAAACTCAGTTCTTGAGGACAACAGGAGGGACTCCATCAGGCCCAAATACCTTGTTAGAATTAAGGCCAGTGATGGCAGAAAATACATCAGCTGAAGAAATTTTAATGTCAGCAATGAGGAAGTCATACAGACCGAAATCATTTAAGGTGGAATTTGAGGAGAAAGTCTGAGCGAAGAGATCTGCTTTATCTGTAGAAGAAATAGCTACAGAACCATCAGAATAGAAAAGAGGAGGGAAGGATGATGAGGTAAAGTTGTTAGAAAGGTTTCTGGCAAGATGCCAGAAGGAGCAGGAAGAATTCGAGTTGGAGAGTCGTGAGCATTTAGTACGATGAAATTATTTTTAGCAGAGCGAAGAACCGACTTAGCACGATTCCAGGCAGAAACATAAGCAAGATGTGATTCAGGAGTGGGTTGGTTCTGGTAACTTTTATAGGCCCTCTCCTTGTTGCGGACAGCATTAGAACAAACGTGATTAAACCAAGGCTTTCTTGAATTAGTCAAAGAATATGAGAACGGAATGTATGCTTCCATGTCCGAGAGAATAACCTCCGTAATGTGCAATGCACACTCAGATGGCTCCAAGCCATGAAAGCAATAGTCATTCCAGGGAAAATCAAAGAAGTACTGCCTGAGGGCCTCCCAATCCGCAGCTCCAAAGTGCCACAGTCGACGTTTCTTTGGAGAGTCCGCAGGCCATACCAGAGCAATAGGACAGGTCAAGGTAATTAGGTTGTGATCAGAGGAGCCCAACGGAGAGGAAAGATTAACAGAATAAACAGAAGGATTAGTTGTAAGAAAGAGGTCAAGTATGCTGGAGCTCTCTCAAAGGCGGTCAGGGATACGGGTAGGGTGCTGTACAAGCTGCTCTGGGTCATTAAGGATATAAAAGATCTAGGCTTGTTCACCAGGTGGATCAGTGAAAGGAGAGGAGAGCCAAAGTTGTTGGTGAACATTGATAATCTCCTAGAATGGAGATCTGTCTATATCTATCTATCTCTCTATCTATCTGTCTATCTATCTATCTATATACCGGTGGAGCCTCTGTGGTACAGTGGTAAAGTGTGCGTTTTCGTACACTGAAGAACGAGGGTTCGCGCCCCACCAGGGTAATAAACTCTGGCTGCGTTCTTCTGGCCACGTACTGCTTGGCGGACAAAAGGGGTGCTGTGGTTGAACCAGTGTCGCAAACTATAAAGTAAGCTTGCACCTAGTCGGCTTGCGTGGGCCGACTACACTTGGTTCACAGACACACACACATCCAAATCCACTCCAACACTACAGTTACACTTACAAGCACTTCTCACCCTAAGTACAATCTCTACAAGACAGCCTAAGCCACTTGGTAGAGATACATTGGCTGTATCGTTCCCACTTCGGCCGGGATAGTCCGGTCCTGCAGTGGACACTGAAACGGCTGATGAGATGAGATTATATATATATATATATATATATATATATATATATATATATATATATATATATATATATATATGCCGAAGCAGTTTTAATTCGATCCGGATCAAGGCTGGTGGGAAGTTAAGGGTCAAGCAAGACTGAAGAAATTAGAGTTTCAGAGAAATTGGTCAAATGTCAAAATCATAGGACAGAGTCAAATGTTCGGCCCTCGGATCAAATGGTGAGCGCGGCTATTGCACTCTCTGAATGTATATATATATATATATATATATATATATATATATATATATATATATATATATATATATATATAGTCATATCTTCACTTATCTGACATATCCAGAAATGTACAATATTCATGTAATCATTCATCTGCATAACGTATTGTTTATATCCCATCCTTGAATACTGATTCCATGTTGGGCAAGCCGAAATCATTTTGACTGTTCCTTGAACAGTAGGTGCACTGACGCAGCCGGGGCTGAATAAAGGAAGGCATTCAACCATCATCGTCTCTCTCTCTCTCTCTCTCTCTCTCTCTCTCTCTCTCCAAATCTACACTATAAAAGCAGCTGCTCTTTATATACGCGTGCGTGTGTGTGTGTGTGTGTGTGTGTGTGTGTGTGTGTGTGTGTGTGTGTGTGTGTGTGTGTGTGTGTGTGTGTGTGTGTGTGTGTGTGTGTGTGTGTGTGTGTGTGTGTGTGTGTGTATAAAATTGCATTTAATCATGTTGATAACACTTGTTGGATGGGTGGTTAGATTGGTGGGCTGATGGGTGGGTTTGGGCTTATGCGCATATGGGGATTGGTTGGCTGGGATTATAAGTAGGTAGATTCGTAGGTGGGTGGGATGGCCTAGGGTGGGCGAATGGTTACGTCGGGTGGAACGGGGTGGTGTGGGTGGGTGGGTAAGTGGGGTGGAATGGGGTGTGTGGGTTGGGTGAGTTGGGGGGTGCTGGGTGAATGGATGTGTGGCTTCCCAGTGGACAAGGCAGGAAATGGGTTGTTTTTTATAAAGAGTGACCCAAAATGAATGAAACCCATAAAAGTGTGTGTCATTTATATAACTGATAAGAGATTTGCTTTATTTTTTGATACATGTTAAGCTGAGATGTTAACAACAGTCCTGAAAGTTTGGATTCTGCAGTTCAAATGGTCTGTTTTTTTTTGTTTTTTTTAAATGACCTTTCCAAAATGTGTTCCAAATGACCACCTGTACGTCGCAGGCACTCCTGAATGTGAAATTGTCAATTACGCGGACACACTCCTCGCTCAAGATAGCTCTAATGTTGGCCGTGATTTCTGTTTTCAGGTATCTGATTGCCTAGGGGTAGTTTTCATAAACATGATCCTCCACATAACCCGACAGATAAAAATCTGGGGGTATCAGGTCGGGTGAGTGTGGGGCTCACTCAGGGTCACATCTCCTATTGATCAGTCGATCCACGAATCGTTGCCGCAGCCACATCAACGTTGATTCGAAGGTTGGCCCCCATCCTGCTGGAACCATTGCTACCCATAAGTGATGCCCCTACGTCTGCCTAGTGCTATGGGTTGCATTCATTTTGGGTAACCCTGTACGTGGTGTGTGGGTAGGTATGTAGTTGGATGAAGGAAAAGAAGGTCCTTTGAGGATTAGGTCCATGATTATAATAGGCCTATTCTGTGAAAAAGTCCCTGACTGGAATAGCTCCGTGAAGGAAAATAGGTCCATGGGGGAGAACTTTGGGAAGTTGCTCTAATTTGAAACATAACTTTGGCTCATGAGGTAAACAAATTCATGGGAGAATACAGGTCCATGTGGAAATTTGGTGTTTCGTCATGGAGAGCAAGTAGGTCTCTGCGAGAGAATATGTCCAGGGGTAAAAGAGATTGATTTTGAGAAAATAAGTCTATCTATCTATCTATTGCCAGACGACTTAATCCCGTACGGGGTGGCCACAAACAAATAGCCTCCACTTCGCCCTGTCCCCCGCCATTTCATTGCCCTGCTCCCAACTCACACCCTCCTCTCTCATATACCTCTCCACTCCATCCCTCCATCTCATCCTCGGCCTCCCCCTCCCTCTCCCCCCCCTCCACCTCACTCACATACACTCTCCTCGTCAGTCTCTCACCCTCCATCCTCTCCACATGGCCAACCACCTCAGTGTGTTCCTCCTAACGCTTCCTATCACATCCATATCAACACCACAACGCTCCTTTATATCCTCATTTATCAGCCTGTCTCTCCATGTGACTCCACAGGCTCCTTTTAACTAACTCATTTCCACTGCTTTCACTTTTGACTTGTGTCCTTCCAACAACGTCCAAGCTTCACTTCCATACGTTACAGTTGGTATCACAATATTGTCATGTAGTAACTTTTTCATTTCCATGCTCATTTCCCTGTTTCTTATCACTGCTTTCAAGGAACCAGCAACCTTTCTTCCTTGTTGTACCCTTGCAAGGACTTCACCCTCCAAACTTCCATCCTTACTCATCACACTCCCCAAGTACTTAAACGTACTCACATTTTCCATTTCCTCACCATCCAACCTCACTGTACATTCGCTGACTTCATCTCTCTCAAAGACAATCACTTTACTCTTCCGAACATTCACCTGGGGAAAATTGATCCATGTATAGAAAATAACTCAATGGGGAAAATTGATACATGGATGGAAAATATCTCCATGGTGGGAAAATGTGTGCACTGGTGAAACTAAGTCCGTGGAGGGAAAATAAGTCTATAGGTATACTATAATATGTGTATGGAAGAAAAAGGTCCATAGTAGATAAAGGTTTATGGAGGAAGGTAAGTCTATGAGAGAAAACAGGTCCATGGGGAAAAAAACTGGTTGAATGAGTAAGGTAGGTCCACGGGGAAAAATAATTCACTGGTAAATATGTCTGTGGATGTAAATGTATCTCTGGGGTAAAAATAGGTGTATGAGGGAAAATATGTGGCTGGGGAGACGATTCTTATGAGATGTCGCGGGAGACGGGCTAGTATGATAGCATTCTTTCGTTCACTTGTCTTTATCATCTTCTTTTACATTCTATAATAAAAATGAAGAGAGAGAGAGAGAGAGAGAGAGAAAGCTCTCCTACCATTGCACTCCCTCACCTTTAATCTCACTCAGTCTTGCATCCTCTAGCCTGTATACTTTCTTCCTCTTGTCTTTTTTTTTTTACTCATGTACTTCCTTACCATTGTACTCCATCAACCTTGCATTCACTAACCCTTGTACTCGCTCACCCTTTTATTCCATCAACTCTGAATTCTCTCACCCTTGCACGTGCTCACTCGTGTATACTTTCTTTTTTCCCCTCCTCTCTTCACTCTTGTAGTTCCAGCTCCTCCTCCTCCCTTACCGTTGTACACCTTCAGCTTTGTACCCCCCCCCCTCACCCTTGTAATCCTTCAAATTTGTTAGTCCCGCACCCTCATGCTCCCTCAGTCTTGAATTCCTTCATCCTGGTACTCGCAGCCCACCTCTCGCCGAGGCAACATCAACATCGTTCCTGGAGGGACCAGCTCTCCACAGCAGCCGTACCAGCCGAGGGTCGAGCCTGTCCTCTCTATCTTGAGGGAGTGCCCTGGTCTGCCGACCAGGAGGTCGAAGCTCTTCCGCCCTTTAGATACCGGCCGACGACCCTCCCTCCGCCACTACCTGGACCGGGGTTGTGCCCTTTTGTGCCGACCAGGACCGGGCCTCCCCTCCGTGCTTCCACCTGCTGCTGCCTGGAGTTGGGCGAGTTTATAGTGTCTTTTCCACCAGGGGCGAAGGGGCTGAGGGCAGCGTCGGGGCGGTCTCTATCTGCAGCTTCGTCGGCGCCCCCT
>NC_137018.1:16931757-16976757 GCF_032717465.1 Coenobita brevimanus | reverse complement strand
AAAAAAAATCTGTTCCCTCCAACCTCCTTTCTGACAGTCCAAACCAACCCCCTCCATTTTCCGTACTCATCGTATTTTTTCTTGTTATTTTACCAAAACACTGTATCTACTTACTTTTTATCTTGGACTTTCTTTCTGCATATGTTTCAAATTTCCAATTAACCGTGCAATTAAAGCACAAATGAAGAATCCTCCTCAAAGAATCATTATTTTTATCTGTTACGGGAAAAGAGCAGAAAAGAAAGGGGGTGAAATCGAATAAAAATATTTTGTTTGGCGAGTAAGAATTAGGTTTCTGCGCAACACCGTATCAGGTCGGCAAAAAATATTTTTTTCTGAACGTCGAACTGAAAACTGTTTCGCCTCTCATTTTCTTTCCCTTTCCTATCTCCCAGTTTCCCCTCCTCTTCCTTCTCACTCCTTTCTTTCTTTTTGATGATGGTGTGATACTGGTGGCGTATGGGTCTTATGATGACATCATCGTAATCCAGACATCACTAACAAAACAAACCATCAAACACACACACACACACACACACACACACACAAGTATGATAATAATGATCACACGTTTACCAAAAGTTACACTTGGAGTTTATAATATTATAATGACCCTAAGCTGGATATGGGCAAATGTTTAAAATAAACAGCTCGAGGTAAGTTGTATCTGAATATTAAAATGGTACAGTTCCATTATCTAGGCTCATTTTTGTAACAAATTCAACGATTTTTTACAGTACTGATTTAAACCAGTTACTCATCGTCGTACTGCAGTCAGGTGGAGTGGCAGGCCACACGATTCAGTAACTCGGGAATCCATATACTTGCTACACTAGCTGGTAACAATGCACACAACAATATAAATGGACATCTGGCGGTCAAGTGGGGCAAAAAAACTTAATTGGATGTTGTTTATATGAGTTTAAATTGTAGAGATCGTTAGGATTTACTTCCCACATTATGTTGTTCAAAGCAGAACAACTGGTTACTGTTGTGGAAATGTCATGGGGTGGGATTCCCAAAGATATTTTTTCAGGAAAAACTAAACAACTGAAGATTTTGCACTCCATTCGTTGATCACCCTGTAGAAAACATTTATAACCTGCAGTAATTTTTGTCTTGCAACTAAGGATTATCCATGAATTTAGAAAACGAAATAGAAAAAAGTTTGACAGCCTTCTAGTCGTTCTTGGAATTCCGAACCTGAGTTACGACAAGGAATTGATCGGAACTGCGCTGGTGTATCTCGGTCTAGACCAGCGGGTCTCAAACTTTTTAGTAGGTGACCCTATTTGGAATATTTCAAGACTTCGCGACTCACAGGGTAAAGAGAGAGAGAGAGAGAGAGAGAGAGAAACTGGTATCTAACCTATCGTAGTTATTATGAAAATGCTAATAGTGTTATAAGGATAATTACAAGTTCAGTTAAGTAAATAAAATACATTGAAAACATTAGGCCTATTCTATGTCCCTGCAACCCACAAAAATTCCTCTCGCGACCCACTTTTGAAATTTGAGAATCACTGGTCTAGACAGTATAGCATAACTTCGACTTCCTACACTCTTCATGGAGTAGTAAACGGCTGAATGATAAATAGATAAATACTTTTTTTTTTTCTTCTTCTTTTAAGGATAACTGTGAAATGGTTAAAACTGTGGTGTTGGAGGTGGATGGTTGTAGGTTCGATCCCGGTTGAGTGCAAAGCACAACCCATGAATCTTCGATATTACCACGATCATTGCTCCTCCGTATGACCTCTCCGACACTCCTTAAAATGTCTTTCCTAATACCATAACATCAAATCTAAATGTCATATCAACTGCGAATCACAGTAGATCTGAAAAGCATTAGTGCACAGTTGCTATTTAACTTCGTGTCCATTATCATTAAGCAGTATCTATGCACTAAATAATCAGGGAATAACACTGAAATATATAAATATTTTAAAAAACACCTGCATAGATGGAACAGCACAAATAAGGACAGACGAGCTAAGTAATAAGATTAGAACTGAGAAAGATGTGGGACAGGGTGATACACTTTCACTTGGATTGTTCATTGCAGTGCTAGTATAAATCTTCAGAAGGGCCAGCTTCGGAAATGTAATTAACCCGACAACTGCGGCATTAGCTTTCCTGGTCTACCCCCCCCCCCATGTGCAAAAAATGGGAAACATTTTTTTTTTTTCTCAAAAATAATTTTTGCTTGTATGAAACAAAGGAGTGCTGGGAAAAGTATAGGAAAAACGGATATGAGTTCATTTTTTACCTTCGTCCAGCCGTGGTGAAGTAATGAGGACATTCCTGGTGTACTCCCCATGCACAAAAAAAAAAAAAAAAAAAAAAAAAGGAATCCTATCTTTCTCAAAAATATTTTTAACTTATATGAAATGAAAAAAATGTATGGAAAAGTAGAGGAAAAACAAATATAATTCATTATTTACTTTAGTTCAACCGTGGTGAAGTAATGAAAACATATGGAAGAAATATATAATGTGCCTGTTTCATAAAAAGCTTGCTCATATGATGTACGTCGCAGCTAAAAGTATGCCATCATGTGATGTATGTTGCAGCTATCAGGTTAAAATCAGAGAAGAAAGACTTAACCTTTGATTTACTGATGACATAGTTCTGTTCACTGAAGACAAAGCTGAACTTGAGATGATGTTTGCTGCCTTGAATGAAGAGGATAAAAAAGATAGAAAGAAGATATATAAGAAAAAGACAAAAGTGGTGTGCAACAGTGCTGGAAGACAGGCACCAACAGAACTAAGAATAGATGATTGATTTATTGAAGATGTGCAAGAATATATCTATCTTCGACAAATGATAACTCTAGAGAAGGAGAAGAGCCATGAAAATGATCGAAGGAATAATAGCTGGATGGCAACGGTTTGGACATTACAGTTACATCTAAGAGTGAAATCAACATCAATCTGCCTGAAGAGAAAAATTATGATGAAGTTATCCTACCAGCAATGCCATATGGAGCCGAAACCTGGACATTAACAAAATGACTTCAGCAAAAGCAAGAAATGACACAGGGATATATGGAAAGATCATTGCTAAATATTACAAGAAAGTGCAAGTAGAGAAATGAAGTCATACGTGTACATGCAAAGTGATTGATGTACAGAACCTATACGAAAAAAAAAAAAGACGAACTTGGGCACTACACACTGCCTGAGTGGAAAACAACAGGTGGGCAAAGATACCAACAGAAACAATCCCAAGAGGAAGAACCAGATGTAAGGGAAGACAAAGAAAACAGTGGAGAGAAGACAGTGAAACCACATGAGGAGTCACATGAATGAGGAAGGCACATGACCGAGGAAATGGAGAAGGTTGTTGAGGTCATCTGCCTGCAGTGGAATGAAAGGTAATGAGAATAATGATAACCTGCAAAGAGTAAGCAAATTATCAGGGTGTCGAAGTTGGACTACTAGATTTCAGAAACGGGTTTCCTAACGTAGAGCAACAGTCTGATGCATTCTCTCTCTCTCTCTCTCTCTCTCTCTCTCTCTCTCTCTCTCTCTCTCTCTCTCTCTCTCTCTCTCTCTCTCTCACACACACACACACACACACACACACAATCACAATTCCTTAGGGCTCTGTCCTATCACCAGCTCTCTTCCTTTTATTCACTGATGACCTTCTAAGCTGTACATCTAACCCTATCCACTCATACGCTGATGACTCCACCCTTCACCATTCAGTTCGCTTCCCACAGCGTCCATCTCAGCAGTTACTTCAACAAATAAGGAATGAGGCTATGGCACGCCTAATGTCTGACATGGCTCATATCTCTGATTGGGTTAAATGAAATCTTGTTGTCTTTAATGCACCAAAAACTCAGTTCTTACATCTATCAACCCTACAAAATCTTCCACAGGTGTATCCTCTAATTTTTAGCAACATCCAGCTCAATCCCGGATCATCTTTAACCCTAGAAGGGTATCCTGGGATATGTGTAACAGTAAGGGTATTGTCGGGTCTGTCAGATCCGGTAGGAAAAAAAATCATGAAATTTCATGTATGCTCAGTTTCTTGACAAGAAATGGTACACAATAACTTTCACCAATATTTCACCTGATTAATAAGCAAAACTGGAGGAATTCAAGGTTTAACTATTATTGGCAAATTTTTGGAAGAAAACTGCAAATTTTTTTTATGACAAAAAGACATCCTCACTTTGAAAATTGTGCAAAGAAAACTAATAATCAAAACTTCTCAATATTAATAGGACTTCTTCTCTGGACCACCCGCTGCCTTGTGCCTGATATTCAAATTGCCATCACGGCCATGATCTAGGGCGACTACAGGTACAACACCCATACCTCGCAGGGTATCGTCGGGTCTGACAGACCCGGCTCCTACCCCCCAGGAGCTGATGTAATTGAAGTACAGATTAGTGCACATAGCACCAATAATGACTCATTGAATCAGGAAGCTAGAGAGAGAGTCAAGGTGGTACCCCTATTTTAAATAGGTGAAACTAGCATAAGGCATTAGGTGGGTGGGCCTCTCAGACCAAAGGATACCCTTCTAGGATTCAGCATTCTTGGAATTTCATTCTCTCAGGATTTATGTTGGAAAGATTATATTACCTCTCTTGTAAAATCTGCTTCCAAGAGATTAGGTGTGCTAAGCTGCCTCTGTGCCTTTTTTTTTTTTTTTTTTTTTTTTTTAACTCTACACGGTTGTTGATTTTATAAACGGGTTTTATTCGCCCCAGTGTAGGGTACAACTCTCTCATTTGGGGTGGGTCCCCACATACAGCTCTTTTCAACCAGGTGAAGTCAAAGGCTTTTTGTCTCATTAACTCTCCTCTTCTTACTGGCTCCCTTCAACCTCTGCCTTTTCAATTCACTGTTGCATCTTGATCTCTTTTCTATCGCTACTTCGATGATCACTGCTCCCCTGAACTGTCTGCTTGCATCCCTCCACCACTGTGGATGGTGCTTAGCACCCGCCAAGCTAAAAACTCTTATCCTTTGTCTGTCCAACTGTATAATGTAAAAGTTAGCCGTTACTCTCAGTCCTTTATGTATTCAATACTGTAGGTCAGTCTGGAGCTGTCTCCCTCTGTCTGTATTTCCCACTGCCTGTGATCTCCAGTCGTTCAAACGTAGTGAGTTCAGGCATTTCGAAATGAACGGATCTTGAATTTAGCTCTGTTATAATGTTTAGGTTTTTTTTCTCGGAGGGAACAACTTGCAGCTCTCCTGGCCTTTGGTTCCTTCTTCTTTGCATTTAAAAAAGTGCTTGTCTTCGCCCTTTCATTTTCCATACTCATAATTTATTCTGTATTATCTAATCAAATTTCCACTCGCCTTTAGCTCTCATTCTCTCCCTAATACTCTCAAATAATCATTCACTCTGTCACTGCTACTCACTTTCGATTTCTTTCAATTAATTTCTCATACACGAAAGCCTTCTCAGTCACACTTACACCCAGATTCACACAAGCACGATTTCCCATTCACTACTTGTCAGTCTAGCAATCACTCTCAGTCACTCATTTACCCATAATATCTCAATCAGTGTTTCTCTTAAGCCCTGTCACTCGTACTCTCTCCTCTCTCAGGCCCGCACTGTCAACAGTTCACACACACGAATCGCTATTTGTCAACCCAGCACTCACTCTCAGTCGCTCTGTTATCCATGCTATCTCACTCAGTCATTCTCTTATGCCCTGTCACTCTTATTTTCTCTCTCATACTCACACAGTGAACAGTTCACACCCACTCCCTTAGCTCTTTCACATTCTTTCTCTCATATTTCAAACACTTTCTCGCATTATTACCATCTCACACACTCACTCTCATTCCTAAATTCACACATTTTTTACTCCCATACACTTTGCCATTTACTCACAGCAACATCAACAAATACTTTCATTCTCATTTACTTAAGCTCTCACTTTTCACTCACAACTTTCAATCACTCAGTCTTTAAGTTACACTCCTTCACTTTCTCACACAGACATTCACACCGAGTTACTGATTAGTACCCGCACTTACACTCCGATCCATTACATTCTCTCTCACTCACTCACTTTCACATTATCACTACCCATTTCATTAAATGGCACTCAAACTCTTTCTCGCTAAGTCACACACTAGATCATTTGCCCATTCTCTTGCTCATACTAGCTTGCTCATTTACTCTTCTTCAATTTCACTTACTCTCACTGCCACCCACTCTTTCATTTAATCTCTTTACCATTCACTCTTAATACAGTTTAGCTCTCTCACTCGCACTGTCAAGCTCTCCCTCAGTCTTTCACTCTCACATTTTCTCACCCTTCATATTTTTAATCACTGTCTCACACTCACTCATCCCGTCACATCTTCATTCACTCGCTCTAACATTTTCTCTATAATTTCCTACATTTTCACATTCCATAGCTCACTCACCCTGCCAGTTTTTGCCAACCATTCATTCACTTTCTCCCACATTTCATTGCCTGCATGTCTATAATTTTATCATTATGCTTTTCTGTGCAAGAATAATTGAATGCACGCATCCATAGGTTTATGTACATTTGCATATCTAAATTCATGCGGTAATAATTCTTAGCTACGTATGTTTATACGAAGCTCGGTGGCTACCATATTCGTCTCGTGATATGTAGGCCTCGAGTCCAGGGATAGAAATTTATTAAGTAGGGGATATTTAAAACAGAGGCTGGTTGTATGTCCCTCACACGCTTGCAGATGTCTACACCCGGTCGATTTTACCGGTGACTTGTAGAATCCGAGAAACAGTCACCATGCCACCAAACTACCACAAGTATCACTCTACAGCATCTTTCTCCCTTCGTACTTTGCCAGTAGGGTGAAAAATCACATTTTGGTTATTACTCTCCCTTCGAGACGATTTGGGCCTTTAATTGGACGAGTATATGTTGATTTGTTTTATTATATATGTATATACGTAAGTTCCTGTGATTATATAGTCTCACAAATACATTACATACCTTTACAGATGTATCAGCCGCTGTCTGTCTCATTGCATATATTTGTGCCATCTACCATTCCATAGATCATATTCCTTTTTTCACAGTTCAGACATTCTGCTATATTCCTTTCTTTCTCTCTACCATAAATATCTTTCCTGCAGCAGTCAGCAGATTTACTCCACGATAATTTTTGCATTCATATCGATCAGCTTTAATTTTGTAAACACCGTCCTCTCCTGCTCCGCTAGTAAGAATTCTACTCATCCAAGCTTTCTTGCATACTTCCAATAAACTTTTCATTCCACTTTCTCCACTGCAATTATTATCGCCCGCCTTTTAGCAAGGAAGAGCGATAATGTTTTTGCCTGCCTCTGTGTGTCTGTCGATGTGTGTGTGTGTGTGTGTGTGTGTGTGTGTGTGTGTGTGTGTGTGTGTGTGTGTGTGTGTGTGTGTGTGTGTGTGTTCGCATTATATCTCATGAACAGCTTGAGCTATCAACATGAAACCTTCAGGGTATAAAGATATGGCCAAAATCTTGGACGAGTTCGAAAATGGGAATTCGCGGTCAAGGTCAAGGTCACCAAAATGGCTCCCAAAGGTCAACTAGTTTTTGTCGCTCGCCTTTAGAACCGTGATATTTCTTGAACGGCTTGAGCTATAACGAAACCTCAGGGTATCAAGATATGACCAAAATCTTGGACTTGGCCAGCAGTATATTTTTCCCGGCGATTATCATTCGGCTCCCGAATTCTTTTCTTTCATTTATATCAGTATACACGTCGTCAACACCTGATGCCTTCTCATTCTTCAGCTTCTTCACAGTGTTCGTCAATCTGACAATGTCACATTTTCTGGGTCTAGATTCCTCTCCTATGCAACAACAAAGCCATCCGCCTTGCTGTCCTCTTTCCCATTCATCCCTTTAAAATTACTCTTTGTCTTCATACTTCGCTTCCATTTGTCTTCTACTGTCATCCCTCACATTTTCACACTTTTCATACACTTATTTCTACAGTCCTGCACCGATTGCAAAACGGCTTCCTATATTCTGAGTAGTTACATTTCCCTTTCTTCCAAAGGGAAATTTACATATTTCCCTTTTTTTCTTTTACTGCTCCCTTCACTTGGTTCTTACTCTCAGTATACTCCCGATTTTTTCTTAAAATCCATTTCATTCATTCAGTCTAGATATTTGTTTTCCTTCGCTGTTCTTTCATCTTCTACATCACATCAAGCTGTATTTTTCGTATTAGTTGCTAGTTGCTACCCTCACCCACACACATAGATACAACATCCCTAGTCCTGTACAGACTGCGCAAGTTTTCCAGAGCCGCAGTATTCATGTGCCACTGCTTTGCTTTTAAACTTCTCCATTTCTAGTCATTCACTTTGAGTACTCACTTTCTTTCTCTTTATTCACCTTGCTTGTCTCAGCTTTACCTTGCATACCACAATCATACGAACAGATAAACCTCCACATCGTCTTAACAACACTCCCATCTTTCTTTCAACAAAGGACGAAGTCAGTCAGGTTCCTTTCAATCCTATCCAGTCTTTCCATATCACATAAGTATATGTGCATGCTTCTCTGAGCTTATAATATGAGTCACTAATTCATACCTTCTACTTCTGACACATATATTTCCTTTTCTTATGCATGTTCATGCAATTGCTGTCTATTATTATCGTTCTCCAATGGGGTTCCATAAAGAACTTTTACTTCTCTCACATGGTTACTTTAAACCTTCCCATTAACTTATTCAGAAACACTCTAACTGTTGGGCATCATTCTTATCATTCGATCTTGTCGGTCCTGAAGCTGTCTTTCCCTTTCTCACTTGCTTCAGTACAAGGTCAATACAAAAAAATCTTAACTCGACTTTGTCATTAATATACCTCAAGTTGATGTTTATTGCTTAGTCTTCATGACTTAGACACTGCCAGAATGTCATGAATTGACAGTGGCCGGCTACCTCTTGCCATATCTCCTGCGAAAACTGTTTTATGTGTACACAGCATAATCATGATATTGGGTAACACACAAAGGAAACACTCTTACCTTTTTCCAAGATTCTGTTAAAGAGATCGACTAGACTCCGGGAGTGTAACACAGTCCTCTCCCAGTAAAGCATCCAGTATTGAGGAGACCTAAAGAATAACCTAATATCCTAATGGTACATCTACGGGCCTACTGTACCTTTCACATTGGGTCCAGCAGTTTCACGGATTCACCAGTGAACCTGAACAGGATGGCGTGTGTGGTAATGGAGCATGGGATATGTTGTCTGCATAACATCATCTGCTGGTAGCAAGAGTAGAATATAACAGATTTAATGGTAGTGAGGCTGATAATTGTTATGGGATGTATGACAATGGGAGTATGATAAAATCGTCAAATGATAACACGCATGGAAAAGATGTGACTGCAATGAAGATGATAATAGTGGATGCGGTTGATGGTAACAGCATATGTTGTCCAACTAACATCGTCTGGAGGAATAAAGAGTAGAACCTAGTGGGGTGCGATGGTAGAGAAGGTGATAATGGTGGATAGGATGTGTGGTAATGGCTGTGGTACCTCAAGAGCCAAAGAGAGCAGAGTTTTATGCTCGACATTAATGGCGAACTAAACTTTTGGCCGCGACACACTCACGCTCTAAAAGTTTTCTTATTGCTTCCTATGCCGAGGAGTTAATTGAGTCGAGACGGAGACTTGTATTTCCTCAGAGTATTAAGCATTCCTGTAAACACCGTCCAATCTTATTCAGTTATATATTCCTTCACCGCTTCATCAGGTAATATCGCGTGAGAGGAAGTTGTTTTAATTCAGATAATTCGTTAGCTAAGGCATGCTAAAAATTACACAATTTTCTCGCAGTATTGGAAGCTATGCTATTACTGACGATTTCTATCTCGCCAGTTTGAACCCTTTAACAATAAAAGAAATCTTTACATATTTCGTGCTACCATCAGAAGTTAATCTTATGCTTAGAAATGACGTCTGTCGTATAAGTTTAAAGACTTTCTAAACCTCGTTGTCTCACGATGACTGAAATTTACAGTATTATACTCTTGCCACCGGCCCATAAATGTTTAGATTAGAACTGGCCTCCAGTCGTAAAAAAACTGAGAACGTCCTTCTATCGTGTCGGCCCTGACTGGCTCACCCAATCGTGAAATGACCACTGCCTAACGGATCAGAAAAAAAAAAATGTCTAAACAACGGTATATTATTCCTTTTCTGGTGTGCTAATAACGGACATTTCGGTAAAGTAAAATCAGACCACGCAATATTATTGCTAAAAAAAAAATAGTAAATATTTAGGCAATGTCAGGGAAAAGAAACTAGACGAGTCTACAGTGCAACACCAGTGTAAGACAATCTGTAGATGGTAATTTATTGCGGCTACATCAAGTACTAAAAATTTTTTAACTGCGGTTACCAAAAAAATTACAAGTTGTTTTCATTAAGGTATCTCTGTCAACGACTATCACCTTCCTCAAAGGCTACATCTTGTTAATATAGATAAGCATACTTTTGTCAGTGGACGTCCTGCTGTCTGCAGTACAGTTTATTTATCACGGAGAATTAGTACTGTATTCTAGTTGGTATGGGATGCTTTATACAGTAGCACTTTTCCTATGCTAGTAATTTACCAAACCACTGTTCGAGACTTCTTACATACAAGACGGTATTGAGGAGTAACGTGCAGGACACGTGGCTAAGAAAGAGATGCTACGAAATCTCCAAAGTGACTTAAGCAGAATCCCCAAACCAAAGCACCAAGAGCGATACAGCTTAGGGTGGGGATAAATCTGGATTCACAGCAGTACATACGATGGGTGAAGATCTCACAGGTGACCCCAGGCCCTTTACGGATGTTTTTCAAATCACGATATCACTGTCCAGAGAAATAAGGGTTAAATTTTGTGGTTTCAAAAACCATTATTCCAGTGCCTCCAAATACACTCTCCGAAATACTGTCAATTAGTTCAGGACTTACATATGTAAGTTATAGTACTGGTCAACACAATTTTAATTTTTCTTTTAGTCTCACAGACTAAAATAGGTGGCCCTTAAAGTACTTTTTACACTGATTTCGAATCCGATGGTAAAACGTTTTCTAAGAGGCGTGGCTTTCAAGTGACAGAACAATTAAAATTTGCGGTAAGTGTATATTACTCATTCATAAATAAGGCTGGTATTACACTTAAGAAACTTACCTTTAAAATGTAGAAGTGTATGATTTTCGGCTACATATGGCCTCAAGAACATCCCTCCTTAGTGTCCAGCAGTAATCTACCAACATACTGTAGAGGGGCTCCACTTTCCTTGGCGCTGCTTTTCCATGTCCAAAATGTAATGGTGAACTCTTTTGCTGTTCTCATCACTGACTGCTCCAAAGATTTTCCGGGAAAAAGTCCAGGTGGTCCAAAAAGTGAATTTTTAGACTCATAATGCACCCCAGTGCTTTATACGAAGTCAACAGATCTTTTAAATCATAGTAGTTTTCTGATTTAAGATTTTCCCCAAAAATCTTTGCAAACTCTCTTAAATGAGAGCCATGCAATTTTTTCTTCACTGAGCTCTTCATCGAACTTTTCATCTCGAAGCACTTCCCTAATCTGTGGTCCTACAGAAATATCCTCCATGATTTTTGCATCAAGGATTCTGGGGAATTTATTCCTAGAATATGTGAATCCATGGCCAGTTTTATCCATATCTTTGACAAATTTTTCATCAACCCGACCTTCATGTGCAAAAGGAGGCAGCTATATTTAAGGATCAATAAGAAGAGGATTGATGACATTCTTTCCTGGAGTCAGCGGTGTTCGTTTTGGCCACACGTCCTTTACATAATTAATTTTCTTGTACCGACTGTCCTGTGGCGTAAATAACACAGCAAAGCTATATTCATATTGTACCTCGCATTTCACCTACACACGTGCTTTCCTTCCCGCGTGGTCCCTCGTGGTTTTTCCCCACTTTGTTCTCTTATTTAGCGTGGTTACTCGTGCCGTTACCAATAGTATTCAATTTCTCATTCCTCCTCATCTTTACTAGTGCCGCAATCAATAATATTCGATTTCCCATCCCTCCTCACCTGTACTAGTGCCACTACCAATAATATTCGATCTCTCATTTCTGCTCGCCGGTAGTAGTGCCTAAACCAATCAAATTTGCCTATTCAGGCGACCTAGGCGTACCTGTGCTCCGCCTACCTCATTAAGGGGTTTAAAACTGAGCGGGCGACCTAGCTCGCACCCCTTTTTTCCCTCTCAACTTCACCTGGCTAACTACCTGCCCAGTAGCTGTCTCTCCTGGTAAATCTGGCCACGCAGTACGACTTTACATATACAATACATGTAAACACATCAGCTCAGCACTACTGCTCCTCACTAAATTCATTGCTCATATTTTAGGCTGTAACTATCTATCTAAACAACTGATCTACACATGCTGTAAATGTATTTACCTTGTACTACTTGAAGTCATGTAATAACTCTATATTGTTCTAAGTCAGTAATCATTGCCCTGTCTATTTCTTTCCATCATGTGTGTGTTTATCTATCCTCACCATTTGCCTTGGTGTAGCCCTAGTACAATATACCCATAACTAAATCTCTACAGTGGTGACTTCTCGGAGTGCTTTAAGAACATAGATACCTTAAAAAACATCCGTCTATCCCTTCCTACATTCACCTACGACATTAACACGTGGTTTACAAGTTGGTGCTGCGTGGCCTGAAGATACCAATGATGGTGACATATTCAGAGCAGTTGTCCGCACTCTCTCAACTCAAGTAGCTGCCCTTGTGCAGGATGTACTCCTGAAACAACCTACAGAGCACAATTATAGAATCCTGAAGGAGAGTCCCCTGCAGGCCCTGGGCAAATCAAAACAGGCACTTTGAATGGTGCTGGATGCAATTCACTCCCAACAGCAGCGCCCCTCAGCCTTCCTTGCCCACATTCAAGCCATTCTCACGGCAGTGGGGGCCACCGTATCAGATGACCTCCTCCAACACCGACTCCTCCAGCTCATGCCACCAGGCTTCCGCCTCCACCTAGCATCCCTGGGCCCTGGCACGTCACTTGCTGAGTTCATCGAGAGGGCGGACACTCTATGCAAAACTCAACAGCATTATGCTACCCATCCAGTAAGTGCACACACACCTTTTCTCTCTCATAGCCCCCAGTGCTACCCCTAGTGAAACAGTGGTGTCAGTGAATAGTGTTGCCAACAAAAACGGTTCCATGACAAAGTTGTGTACCATATTAACAAATTTAACAAACACAACAAACAAAGGGGAAAGTAAAATAAGTGGCTTCACCACTCAGACCCCCAGTGTTGCAAATCATTCCCCAGCCCCTCCACGTTCCAACATTGTTCCCCGCAGTGAACTGTGGTCGGAATACTAATCCCCAAACAGCAAGGTACGATTTCGTGTTGTGTACCTATCACAAGCGCTTTGGCATGGAAGCTAGACGATGAGCACCACCTTGCATATTCACGGGAAATGCACATGATGGGAGACAATCCCAGTAGTGTCTCCCGCCACATACACCAAACGCCCCGTCATTATCAGCACATCCAAAGCCACGCCAGTTTCCACTGGCTCTAAGGAACTGCTATGAGTTAAAGATGCCATCTTCAGCACAAAATACCTTATTGACACTGGAGCCACATTCAGTATAGTCCCTCCTACCTCTGACCACAAAACGGCTCAGCAACCAGCATGTGACCTGATAGCAGCAAACGGCACCCCAATAGCCACATGTGGCACGGAATCCCATCACGTGGCACTCGCCCAATCGGCGTCATTTACTTGGTTGTTCCTCATTGCAGATGTTAAGCAACCCATTATCGGCATCGACTTCTTGGAGGCATATGACTTGCTAGTGGATACCAGAGGATGGAATCTATATCACAGACCCTCAAACTCGTCCATCCAAGTTCCTGGGTGTGCTGGTAATCTGCCACTCATTAACCACCTTCGTCAGGAGTCCTCATATGATTCCATAGTATGCCAGTTTCCCCTCTTGACCTCTCGGACTCCCAACCACAGCTGCACAGACCATGGTGTACAGCACTGCATCATCACTTCCAGGCTGCCCTGTGTCACCCGTCCCAGACATCTTCCCCCAGAATGTCGTTTGGCAGCGGAGGAGTTTCAGGCGATGCTCGATGAGGGCACCATTTGGCCTTCATCAAGCTGTAGGGCATCCCCTCTACACATGGTTCCTAAGGCACAGCAAGGTGAGTTGAGAGTATGTGGGACTACAGGGCACTGAATGTGATGACATTTCCCAATAGATACCCCATTCCCCACATCCAGGATTTCCACCACCAACTGCACGGCCGTCGAGTATTTTCCAAGATCGATCTAGTCAGGGTGTTCCACCAAATCCCTGTGGCGGAGAAGGACATCCCCAAGACAGTGGTAACCACCCCCTTTGGCCTTCTTGAATACACAAAGATGAATTTCAGCTTCAGAAATGCCGCACAAACGTTTCAGAGATTTATGGGCCAGGTTGTCAGGAGGCTAGATTTCGTCATGGTGTACTTCGATGACATTCTCATCGCTTCTGATCCCCATGAGCAGCACAAAACTCATCTCCAAATGCTATTCCAACACCTGCAGGACTACGGTCTGCGTGTGCACCTGGCGAAGTGTATCCTCAGTGCAGACAAATTGTATTTCTTGGGCCACAGGGTATCAGCCAAAGGTATCACACTCCTCCCGCAGAAGGTGGACACCATTAAGGACTTTCCATGCCTGGCTACACCACACAGGCTCAGGGAGGTCTTGGGGATGGTCAGTTATTATCATAGGTTCCTTAGAAACACTGCATCCACACTAGCCCCTCTTAACGATCTCCTGAAGGGGACGAAAAGGACATCCTCCAAGCTTCTCGAGTGGACCGCACAATCAGACCATGTATTCCACACCCTCAAAAACCACATCGTCACCACACCCCACCTAACATACCCATCACCAGATGCTCCCATGACACTCACCACAGACGCCTCTGCCGAAGCAGTGGATGCAGTCCTACAACAACAAATCACAGGTTCAAATGTGCCTGTTACATTCTTCAGCCAGCGCCTTAATCCTGCCCATCGCAAATACAGTGCCTTGGACAGGGAGTTGCTGGCTATATATGAGGCAGTCAGACATTTCAGGCACCTTCTGGAAGGTAGAGAATTCACCATTCTCACCGACCATAAACCCCTTATTTACGCCATGGCTCAGAAGGGGAAGATTGGTCTCCTCGGGTGGCAAAACAGCTAGCCTTCATATCAGAGTTTTCCACTGACATCCAGCATATCAGTGGGGACCTGAATACAGTTGCAGACGCCCTGTCCTGTGGAGTTTCAGCTGTTGGCCCTAGACTACCCCCGCTTGACCATGCAGCCTTGGCCCGGGAGCAGGAGGATGATCAGGAACTCCAAGCATTGCTGCAGTCTGCGACCTCACTGCAACTGTAACAGTTCAATATCACAGGCACACTCCAGGAACCCTGGTGTGACTTATCCTGCAGTACAGCACGGCCCAATATTCCCCAATGATTCCGAAGGCAAATCTTTAGTCATTACCACGAGATGGCGCACCCAGGCATTCGTGGTACACACAGCTTACTTAGCCAGCAAGTGGTATGGCCAGGTGTGAGGCATGACACCACTAACTGGGTCCGAGTGTGTGTGGCTTGTTATGCAGCAAAGGTGAATAGCCACACCAAGACACCACTTCATCCGCTGCCCACACCAACTCAACACTTCCACACGGTCCACATTGACATCCTCGGCCCCTTGCCCGAATCTAGGGGTAACCGCTATATCTTAATGTGCATAGATAGAGTGACAAGGTGGGTCAAGGCCACACACATGCTGGATGCTACGGCTGACCGTGTGGCATATCACTTCCTGGCATCTTGAGTCACTTGTTTTGGTGCCCCGCAGGTGATCATCACAGACAAAGGCCCCCAATTTGAATCTTGGGCCTGACAAGACCTAATGGACTGTCTGGGTGCTAAAAGCCACAGAACTTCAGCATATCACCCTCAAGCAAACGAGATGATTGAGCTCTGCCACCATCGCCTGAAGGAAGCACTGAGGGCACTTCCCCATCCAATGAATTGGGTGGCCGTGCTACCAGTCATCCTCCTAAACTTGAGGGTTATGGAGAAGGAGGACATCGGTAATTCCCCGGTGGAGCTAACGTACGGGAAAGACTTAAGGCTGCTAGAGCAGTTCGCCCCACAACCAGGCACGCCAGCCCTGGTTTTCCTCCCAGAGCTCCAGCAGGCAATGCAGGCACTACAACCAGTCCCTCCTCGTTCTTGCCAGCACCATGCATACGCCGTTCATCCCCCAGTCCCTACCAGACGCCAAACAGGTCTTCGTGAGGAGGGGTCACTGCACTACACCACTCCATACCCCATACGAAGGCCCATACCCTGTGATAACAAGCTCAAACAAAACAGTCACAATATACAAACACAGGAAATCACCCACAATCTCTTCAGACAGAGTCAAACAGGCCATACCACAAACCCAGTCACAGCCAACACTGCACACGTCATCTCCCAACCTTGCCAGACCAATAACCACAAGCACACATCCTACACCTAAAACCCCGGCACCAACACCTACATGCACCACTCACACACACACGCCTCCCATCCCCTTTGTCAGTTCATACCTTCCACTCCCTTTCATCACCATACACTGACTCAGTCATCATACAGTACAGCAAACCACTACCACTGATGCAAACACTCCCTTACAACCACCCACACTGCCATCCACAAATCCTACCTTGAGCACTCACCTTACAACCACTAACCCACCCTCGCCGTCAATCTCACATGATCCTACCTCTCACCTTACTACCCCAGCCCCCACCCCTCACCCAGTCCTTACACCTAACCCACCCTCTCTGTCAACCTCAGGTGATCCTACCTCCCAACTTACTCCCCCAGCTCCCATCTCTTACACAGTCTTTACCCCAAACCCACCCTCTCTGTCAACCTCAGGCAATACTACCCCACACTCTTTCCCCCCAGTCCCCACCCCTCCCCCAGTCAATACCCCTCATCCCTCAACACCCGTCGTTCCCATAACCCCTCCACCACTCACCACAACCCTACAAAGTACATCAACAACTACCACATTTACCTACACACAATCAGGCCGTCTCATCAAACCACCACAATTTCACACTCCATCATAATCTGATACCAAAAACTGAAGACACTCCATGTCGTCACACACCTATGTTTCATTCGTATTGTAAAAATTTTTTTGGGGGGCTTCTCCTTCCTATAATGACTCAATTGTAAAGGAGGGCATAACTCTCTCATTCATTTGTGCATAATGGCTAAGCACCAGTCAAATGTCCTACAGAAAGGTATGCCCGGCTTCTGTTTCTTAGTTTATAGTCCTGTGCCCCTCATTTAATACCTTACTTCATCACACATAACCATGCAAGGGACTTGTCATTAGTAATTCTTCTGTCTATCACAACTGCTATTTGTAATTACTGGATTCAGATCACTTTCAAATGTTCACTCACTTTGAAAACTGTATATATATCTTGTACCTTGTGCCCTAATATATATATATTTTTTTTGTTTGCCATAAAACGGAGGAGGGGAGGGGGAGTGCTGTGGCATATATTACGCCACAAAGTTATATTCATATTGTATCTCACATTTCACCTACACACGTGGTTTCCTTCTCACGTGGTCCCTCGTGGTTTTCCCCCCACTTCGTTCTCTTATTTAGCGTGGCTACTCGTGCCACTACCAATAGTATTCAATTTCCCATCCCTCCTCACCTGTACTAGTGCCGCTACCAATAATATTCGATCTCTCATTCTTTCTCGCCGGTAGTGGTGCCTAAACCAATCAAATTCGCCTATTCCATAGGTGGATCTAGACGGCTATTCTATGAGGGGGGGGGGGCAAGTGAGACAGGGGCGCCATGGACGGCTATTCTTGGGGGGGTCGTGCAAGAAAGGGGCACCCGCTGGTAGCCAGCTTAATTAAATTTTCACTATTTATTATGTATATATCTAATTCTTAAGAGAAACTTTTGGAAGGTTAGGCTAGACATAGAGTGAACGTTTTCTATAGGAAAATGTTCACTAACGTCCCCATTTCCACACCCACACAAACACATCTATTAAAAGATACTTTTTGTGTGCAGCATCGATATGTTTGGGTGAGAGTGAGGTGCCCAACACTTCTTCCTGCCTGTGGCCCTAGGAATTGAAAGGAACAAGAGGCGTGGCAAACAACTGAAAGGAATTACAGAAGGATGCCAACGTACCTCGGGGGGGGGGGCATGGCCCCAATGGCACCCTCCTAAATCCGCCAGTGGGACGACCTAGGCATACCTATGCTCTGCCTACCTCTTTAAGGGGTTTAAAACCGAGTGGGCGACCTAGCCCGCTCCCCCTTTTTCCCTCACAACTTCACCTGGCTAACCACCTGCCCGCTCGCTGTCTCTTCTGGTAAATCTGGCCACACAGTACGACACTGCATATACAGTACAATACACATAAACACATTAGCTCAGCATTACCGCTCCTCACTAAATTCATTGCTCATAGTTTAGTCTGTAACTATCTATCTATACAATTGATATACACATGCTGTAAATGTAATTACCTTGTACTACTTGAAGTCATGTAATAACTCTGTGTTGTTCTAAGTCAATAATCACTGCCCTGTCTATTTCTTTCCATCACATGTGTGTTTATCTATCCTTACCATTTGCCTTGTTGTAGCCCTAGTACAGTACACCCATAACTAAAATGCTACAGTCCCACTCACACAAGAAACAACAGAAATCAAGTTGCATTCCAAGTATTAGTGCCACAACCTTTAGTGAAATTGTGTCTCCCTGACGCACGCCCTTCTCAGTCTTAGTTCTTTAGGAGTCTTTATGTAATTTATCTGCAACAATTCCCTCTTTATATATGTTTTGAGCAGTTTTTCAATGGTCTCATTTATTCCATGTTCTCGCAGTGAATTTACAATTGCTCTGTACTCCACTGAGTCAAATTTCTATTCGTAATCAAGAAAACCCAAGCACAGTGCTTTATTATATTCTGTAGTTTTCTGAACTAGCTGATACACTGTGTGTAGATGATCAGTAGTCAAATACCCGCTTCGGAATCCTGCCTATTCACGAGATTGGTTTTCTTCCAAATTTGTTGTTTTTCTATTCGTATATATACTGTACATTATATATATATATATATATATATATATATATATATATATATATATATATATATATATATATATATATATATGGAGCCTCTGTGGTACAATGGTAAAGTGTGCGTTTTCGTACACTGGAGAACAAGGGTTCGCGCTCCGCCAGGGCAATAAACTTTAGGAGCATTCTTCCTACCACTTACTGCTTTGGCAGACATAAAGGATGCTGTGGTTGAACCAGTGTCTCTTAGTATGCTTGCACCCCGTCGGCTTGCACGGGCCGATTACACTTGGTTCACAGACTACACACACATCCAAAGCCACTCCAACACTACACTCACACTTACAAACACTTCTCACCCTACATACAATCTCTGCTAGACAGGCTAAGCCACTTGGTAGAGATACATTGGCTGTATCGTCCCCACTTCGGCAGGGATAGGCCGGTCCTGCAGTGGACTCTCAAACGGCTGATGACGATATTTATATATATATAATATATATATATATATATATATATATATATATATATATATATATATATATATATATATATATATATATATATATATATATATATATATATATATATATATATATATATATATATATATAAGTAGAACTCTTCCCAGAATATTCATACTGGTTGGCTTGTTACCAAACCAGGGTACTAAAGGCTCCTATGACTGATACGTACGGTATGTAATAGCTACTTTTTATGCGCTGATTTCAGCTTCTGCAACCATTCTGTTTGACTTTGTTATCCTTTTTCCTTGTGGTATTAAGATGAATGTTAATCCTCTAGCATATAAAGAATTATCTTGTCCTACTTCCTTATCTGCTTAATGTAGTAGTACTCCTCGCGTATTTACCTGCCAGTTTACCTACCTGCATTAGTACATGTGATGAGAGCAAAAAATTACTGCAGTTGGAACACGCTTTCCAATGATACCAGTTTTATACCTCACTCACTGTGACCTCAGAATAGGCCATTTAGAAAAGGGCACACCTCAAATTTGAGGGGATTCATTTGACACCTGCGTGGCTAAATTCAGTCCATAATTGTAGCTTGTAGATCGTAAACGAGGGAAAATTCGAAACCCGGCTCAACCACCCAACGACCCTCGATTTCGTTTTCTGAACTGTGAGACATTTGAGAATGTGCTTTGTGTGGAGAGGTTATTTGGGTTTCAACGAACAGTAATTGTTGAAATGAGTATAGCAAGTGGACAGTAGAGCCTAGAGAAATGGGCACGTGGTAATAACTTGAATTGCACGTCCATACGATCCGTATGGCTGCCGTAATACTTAGGACAGTGCTAACAGACCTAGGGACCTCTGACTAAGCAAACTGGCCAGTTTTCTTGGGTACTGATCAATCGAAAATGTGGAAAGGTTGATTCATGGCCAGAGCTTACGCATAATTTGTTTATAGCATTGTTTTCTCGATAAATGGTTATCAGTAAGGTTTTTAGCACATGTCTGTAGACCATTCAGTACATTCCCACCCTAACTGCAGATGATTATCGTTTACTGTACGCTGGCATAGTGAGAGATCTGTATAAAACATCCCCAGGAAATTATGATGGAAATCATTAATTACTCCCGACGTCTGACAGTCTTAGTTTATTTCTCTACAGGACTATTATCCAAAAACACTTTTTAGGTGGCGTCGTGTGAAGGATACTTCAACTGATTTTTGTTACTAATTTCACCTTCCTCTGCCCTAGGATCACGTGTTCCCTTTCCTTTAACCAGCTGAACTGTCAAAAGGATTGATTTTTTCAGATACTCGACAAGATGTAGTGAAGAGACTCTTGATAGAAGGAGCGTGAGAAATTGAAGTAAATTCTTTCCGTGTATTCATATCAGGATGATACTAGCTATCTTAGGCATTGTTCTCAGTGAGATGACATAAATCACTACCACTATTATCATCAACAGCATTAGCACTATCACTGTTATCACTGCCACCACCTTCACTATCCGATATCACTACCACTGTCATCACTACCTCTGACACAGCAACAGTTGCCACCACCACCAATGTCATCACTAACATTTGTTTTCCACGACCAAGACATTAGTTCTACCATGACCACTACCTAAATAATTACTACCCTTTTACAAGACATAACCACTTTTGTGACCATTACTAGTAAACAGAACAACATATCGTTTCGTTTCGTTTCGTTTTTAAAGGCTCCAACATGCTTGCATGCGTCGGCCTTGGTCACCTACTGGCGGCTCTCCATGCTGCACGATCCATTGCAGCCTCCCTGTTCAGTCCCCTAACCCTGAGGTCACACTTAATGACCTCGTCCTATGTCTTTCTCGGTCTACCCCTCACAACCCCACCCCCAGTATTAACACTTCTCATCTTCCCCACCCAATTATCATCCCCCATCCTCTCATGTCCAAACTATCTCAATCTACCTCTCCTCATCACAACACCAATACACTCCAGTCCCATCCTGCCTCTCAACTCTTCCATCGTAAACCCAGCCCCCCCAGTCCTTGCACGCAGGGACACATTACATATCCACCTAATCATTGTCATTTCTGTACGTCTGAGCCGGCGAATATCCTCCTCCTTTACTGCCAAGGTCTCACTACCATACAGCATTACACTCCTAAGACATGCTGCATACAAAGACCCCTTAGTGCGAAGGGAGAACCATCTCAATGTCAGAAGAGGCAAGAGCTCCCTGAATTTCTTCCAACCACTTCTCACCCTAGCCACAGAGCTAGCTCCAGCCCCACCTCCAGCACACAACATGTCTCCCAAATAACAAAACTTTTCCACACACTCAAGAGATTCACCAGCAAGTTCAATCCTTTCATGCCTGACAATCTCCACCTGCTCTCCCCGACACGCCGTGCACATAAAATCAGCATTATCTCGCAGACTACCTCTGATACCACTACATCTCTTGTCCACTCATTTATCAAAAACACTGCACAAGATGGAATTACTTCCCATGCCCTTGTGGCAAACTGCACATGGCCACTCTCCCTCGTCTTTGACAGTACCGCCACCAACCCTAGGTATCATCACTTTTGTTTTATCTGCATTTACCCTTAAGCCCTTGTGCCCCATACCATCTCTCCACTTCCTAAACCTTTACTCCGCCTCCCTTTCGTTCTCTGCAATCAACACCAAATCATCAGCATACAACATCTCCCACGGATGTCCGTTTCTAAAGTCACGTGAGAGGGCTTCAAGTACCATGATAAACAACATGGGACTCAAAACTGACCCCTGATGCACAACAACATTCACGGAAAACTCATCATCCAAATCTCCATTCGCTCTTACCTGGGTGCGAGCACCCACATACATAGCCATAACCACCCTAACCAGCCATTCCTCCAAGCCAGGCTTTCTCATTGCCCACTTCACCACCTCTCTAGGGACTCTGTCAAAGGCCTTTCCCAGATCAACAAAAACAAAATACAGATCCCTTCTCCTACCAATATAATTTTCCTGAAGCTATCGAACAGTGAATATGGCATCAGTGGTCCCCCTACCTGGCATAAACCCAAACTGCATCTCATCAATATTCACTCTTTCTCTAATCATACCTTCTAAAACTCTCTCCCTTACCTTCATTATCTGATCTAAATGCTTTATATCTATATAATTTCCTTTTTCCAGGGCATCACCCGTCCCTTTATACACATTTACAACTACACTCTTCAGCCAATCATCTGGGACAACACACTCATAATTAATCATATTTATCAGGTCAGTGACTAACCTCACCCCTATATCTCCGGAGGCCTTCAACATTTCGACAGTCAACCCAGACACACCTGCTGCCTTCCTCACCTTCATCCTGCCTATTACCTCACTCACAGAATCAGCATCAATCAAAGGCCAAGGGCCAGACACTGGATCTGCTGGCTCCAAACCTTCCCTGTCCCAGTCAAACTCCTCATTCAACAACCGGCTATAATGCTCTCTCCATGCATCTTTAATATCCTCACTGTTCACCACTACCTTTCCTTCATCATTCTTCACAGACTGCTCATCTATAATATCCCGATTATCCCTCTTCATCTGATTTGCCACCTTAAATATCATATTTTTCCTTTCCCCATGATTTAGGTTATCAAGTAAAAGTCTCTGTGACTCACACTTCGCCCTGTATACCTCTCTCCTAGCCCTACGCTTGACAGCCAAGTATTCCTCCTTGCTACCACCCTTCTTCCATTCTCGGAAAAGCCTTCTTTTCTCCTTAACTGCAGCTTCTACACCTTTATCCCACCACCAAGTTACTTTATGTCTTGGTGGTCCTCTTATCCAACCGCATGTTACATCAGTAACTCTCAAGAGATTGTTCTTGAGGGCTCTGAACTGTTCATTAACGCCTTTGTCTACGGCTCCGTGTTCAGCCACCACTCTCGTCATCTCGCTATAGAAGGCATCCCTTACTACTTGTTTTTTCGGCTTCCATATTTTCCTCCTAGGTGCACAAGTCCTCTTTTTCATCACTCGTTCTTTAAACACCATATCACATATACTTCAATATAATTATATTAATAGCAGTAATGGTTGTGTTAAGGTAGCGATTATTGTAGTACAAACAAGCACTTCAAGGCCTTAACGGGTAGCTCAGCACTTGCCCAGACGAGAGCCGTTTCTGGACAGCACGTCACTTTGCAAGAAACCAACTATTTAGGAATCTATACAGAAGCAGGTGTTTTGCGACCCTATAGGGCCATTAAGCTGTAAAACCATTAGTATCAATGAGGAGTCAAAACACCCTTTTGGAAAATTTCAATTAACATGCATTGAGCCCATCTGTGACTCTGTAGCAACCATCCTGACGAGTTTCATCGAAATCCCTTTTCCAGTTTCACTTGGACACACGCTCAGGATTATAGTATATACACGAAACGGTGCCAAGACACAGTAAACCCGTCCTCGGCAGTCATTTTAGTGCTGACTTAAAACACAACAGGATATCTAGTCAAAGATGTCACACATTAAAGTTGTAGTAAATCAGGTGAAAATTGACGATTTTATGCCCATTTGAAATTTTACGCCTGACCCACCTGACACTGACCTCCTTACCGCTAACTGGGGATGACCCCTCTGATGTAATGAGGCATGTTATAGGATGCAGATTTGAATGATGCACATTTAAGTTTTGGTTTCTTGTCGATACAATGAATTTGAAATGAGTTATGGCAAAAAAACGATTATACATTTTTTATACACATATTGGACCTTGGCTCAGTTTGGCCCCAAATATAATCAGGTGATCAGAAGGTCAAAACCCATCATCCCTGTAATTTTAGTCAAAATCTCACCGGTAGTTTTACCGTAAAGTTGTTAACAGACAGACAGATAAACAAGCAAACAGACAAACCGAGTGAAAACAATAACCAGTCCCAGAGCCCCTCTGGGGCGGGGACGGGTAGGCTACCAAGTTCTTCGCAGCGCTATCGGGCCATTTCTCACTTGCTCCTGTGGAGGGCTGTTGGGCTTTGCCCTTGGATCTTAATCATTTGCACCTACACGGGTTCAATTTCAATCATTTTGCAACGGCAACAAAATGGCTAATTGTATGGACAATCTGCCTACAGTGTCCAACGCACAACATAGCATCGGTACCAAAGGTGCCAAATTATATTCAGGTTTCAAGTGTCATAACTGTTTATTGAAGATGACTCAGCTGATCCATCTGTAACCATCTTGCCAAGTTCCTCAGCAGTCCTTTTTCCTGTTTCGGCTGTGTTACCCACGGAGACGGACACATGGCGAGCATTATCGTATATTAGATGATAATGATGATGATGTGTCAATTTACCCTTATTAAAAACACAATAACCAACATCGCCTCTGTCACCGCCTATCACTAAACCCACAACATTAACATTCATTTTACTGTATCGTTGTACAAGTTAAGTACTGGCAACCAAAGAATAATTCAGAGTAATCAGGATCAATAGCCTCTAACATCCCAGAGTTTTGGATATTGTATTTCACAACTTAAAAATAATCGTCTTTACAAAATTAGATAGAAATCCATCTGGCCATCCACTACCTAATCTATTTTTGACCCATCTGGAGCTTAGGAGCCCAAGGAGGTCGACATTAAAGACGAGGTTGGCTAGCTTCATTCTTCCGTAAATGACATATGAACAATAAATTCAGCCATACTTCAGATGTAAACCTTAACCCGTCATGTCCCGAGCTATTTCTCACCTCCGACACCCCCCAATCCCGAGGTATTTTCGATTTTTTTTTTTTGCTAAAACCTCCGCTTTTGGTGAGAACCATCAAAATTTCATAGAGAAATCGTTCACTTTAGGTTTATAATTCTCGATCCAGGTAGCAGTACCTCCTTACCTGATTGGTTTTTTCTAACAGGCTGGCACCAAAGAAAACAAGTTCTATGGGAGGGTAACTATTTCACACCACTCATAAACGGTATTTATTTGTTTACTTGGTACGAATTTATATATAGTACGAGAGTATATTGGTTTTCAAACAGTAATATAGGCATTATAAGCATTGTTTCACTCACTAACTCATCACCATACCTCATCTTCTTCTGCCACATTACCTAATCATCATTTCTGACTGTCTCTTCCTCTAATACTATGTAAACTTTTTCCTCCACATTGACATTGATTGGGGAATCACTCTGGCCCTGAATGTCTTTATTGGCCAGATCACTGGTAACAGGTGAATTGCTGAGACAATGGCATGTGGGGGGGGAGGTAGGTTGTATGGTGTGAGGCATTGTCCCTGCTTGGCATGTTGTAGAGGAATAGAGGAAGGTGTCCCATGTATATGTACGAAAAATCACGTGCGAAAATTGAAAATTGTGCAAATTAGGGACTTTCCAATTGCACAACGTACCAGTACGTCGTCGGGACTGGAAAATGCAAAATGCTGCAAAGTACCCATACGTCGACTGGACGTCTCGAGTTAACAGGCTTACTCTGACTAGAACGCCTGAACCCACTAAGTCACCTGGGTCATTTGGTAAACACTTACTCCATTCCTTCTTTACGCCTGCACAATTGTTGACTCTATACACGAGTTTTATCTGTCCCTGTGTGGAGTACAACTCTCATGTGTGGGGAGGCTCCCCACATACAGCTCTTCTCAATAGGGTGGAGTTAAAGGCTTTTCCTCTCATTAACTCTCCTCCTCTTACTGACTCCCTTCAACCTCTGTCTCTTTGCCGCACTGCTGCATCTTTATCTCTTTTCTATCACTACTTCAATGGTCACTGCTCCTGTGAACTGTCTGCATGCATTCCTCCACCTCTACAACGGGTGCGTAGCACCTGTCTAGCAACAAACTCTCATCCCTTTTCTGTCCAACTCTCCAGTCCTAGAGTTAACCGTTACTCCCAGTCCTTCATTTATGCAACAGGTCAACTCTGGAACTGTCTCCCTCTGTCTGAATTTCCTGCTTCCTATGATCTCCAGTCTTTCAAATGCATTGTGTCCAGGGATCTCAATATGATCGGATCTTGAATTTGGCTCTCTCTTGTATTTTGTTTTTCTCTTGGAAAGAACAATAATTGCAGGCTCATGGCCTTTGGTTCCTTCTTCCTCGCATTAAAAAAAACACAATAAGTGGTTTCGTGACATACAGGATACTATTTAGACTGTCTCTTGGTGTTGTCAACCGAAGGTAGCACTACATCGCATGAGTCGATGGTGAGTGTCCCCACTTACCAGCCATCTCAGCCTACCAGCTATATATTATTACTCATCAGTTCCAGTGCAGTAGCCATGGCAGCAACATCTCCGTCCTCCCTACCTGCTCCAGCCTTTGACCCATTGAGGGGGCTACCACAGCAGGTTCCCAGCCACCACGGGCCCACACCACCACAGGCCCACACCACCTCTGGCACCGTGAAATGGTACAATGCTAGGGCAGGGTACGGGTTCATTCGGCGCCAGGACACCAGCGCTGATGTATTCGTGCACCGCCTGGGGATCGATGTCACCAATTCACGGGGCCAGAGACGCCTGTTACGCTAGGGAGAGGCTGTTGTGTTTGATCTCCTACAGGCACCGAAAGGTCCCGAGGCTATTAACGTTACCGAACCAGGAGGTGCAGCTGTGCAGGGCTCTGCTCATGCATGGCAGCGCCCCTCGGCTCAGAATCGTCAGCCTGATCCTCAATGCACTGGAGAAATTGATGCAGTGGTCACCATGTGTATCGCGACGGCACAAGCATTTTGTGGCGGTGACAAGGCAGCAATGCTCGTTCTTCTCCCACAGATATTTGAGAAGAATGAGGTTCCGTGCATTGTCATCCCGCAGTGTTTTGCCCGCGATTCTCATGCTGCCCCTCGTCAGGAGCGTCGCACTCCCATGCTGCAGCCTCCCAGACCCCAGACAACACCGCAGATCAGGCTCCAGCTTGACGCCCCCCTAAACAGGGCAACTGCTGACACTACCATCACCGCCACTGCACCACCCACCGAGCCTGGCCAGCCATCTCCCGAAGACTCCCCCCTCTCACCGTCAGTAGCTGAGGAAAGGGCTCCTCCTCCCGTCCCTTCCACCGACCGAGAAGAAGAGGACCTCCCGCCCTCAACTCCACCGCCTGCTGCTGATGGCGAGCCTCGGAGGAAGAAGAGGAAAAACAACAAGGGGAAGAAAACCAGGCCTCCTCCACCTGACGACATAGAGCCCCGCAGAACTCAGCGAAAAACTCACGCAACAACTCACCAAGTCAGGCTTCATCGACCTCATCTCCAGCTGCCTCATAGCCCATTCTTCATACTCAGACTCCACCTCGCCTAGCTACAGCTACACCTGATCATCTGCTTTTCACTGGCGGGCCTCACACCAATAGGCCCGCTTCCACTCTGACTTTGTCAGGTGGAAGAATCTAACAATAACAACAACATATATATTACTTACATGTAATTTTGGTATGGGTTTGTTATATGGTTACCACCCTGCGGTGTAAATCTTGCAAAAACTTTGTAGGTTCTTGTAGTGAAGTTTTGTAGGTCAGTTATACATACATTAGACTCGTGGACGAGCGGTTGTAATACGTGAGTAATTTAGTAAGTAGATAATCTTCGTTCCCTTTTTGTTATGCAATGACAGGAGAGGTAAAGATTAGTATGGGACTATTTTTATTTATCTTGGAAATATTAACAAAGTCTCTCACACACGAGTGAAGTATAGAGTCCAGCGAGCTAACCTCCCTGTCTCGCTCTCTCTCTCTCTCTCTCTTCCACCCTCTCGCCCATGTTGCTAGCCTCCTTCTCCCTACTACCTTCCGTCTCTATGGCCTGTCTCCTTCTGAGCTCTGCTTCCTAAATTCTGGTGTAGCAGAGGTCGTGTCACGTGTGTTACACTGTTGTTGAAATGTTCTAGAAGCCTGTGTGTATGTGTGTATATGGTCACGAGGCATTGTTCGTGTGCCTATCAAGCATTCCTTGAGTTAGAGTGTGTAAGCATGTTTACCATTGCTCGATTCTCGCTGACACACTACCTACCTCATCCCCTGACTTGCTGCTTCTATCTGTCTGTCTATCTATCTATCTATCTATTCATCATGTTATCTATTATGATTTGTAATTATAATGTGGAGTCCTGACATCGCTCGGTCACGTAGCTGGAGGTCCTCCGACAGCAATCATCATTGACATATGCTAATCTATTAATACATAATTTTGATTATAATATTGTATACATATAATATTATTGTAGTAACATTGTAGTAATAATTGTAGCATTGTATGACTTCTTACATAATAGTGGAGTAATGCATAATTGTGTTGGTCTTATAATTGTAGTTACATTTTGTTAATTCAACTGTTACATGTTTGTGTTGGCCTTATAATTGTAGTTACATTTTGTTAATGCAACTGTTACATGTTTGTGTTGGCCTTATAATTGTAGTTACATTTTGTTAATGCAACTGTGACATAATTGTATTGGCCTTATAACTGTAGTTAAAGTTACATAAAAGTTACATCTTGTTAATTCATCTTTTACATAATTGTTACATATTGTTTGTAGTTACATATTTGTAGCAAGTGTAACATAATACAATCGTTTGTCATTACATAATTGTTACATATAGTTTGTAGTTCCATGACTGTAGCAAGTGTAACAATGCAATCGTTTGTCGTTACATAACTGTTACATATTGTTTGTAGTTACATAATTGTAGCAAGTGTAATATAATGCAATCGTCTGTCGTTACATAATTGTTACATATTGTTTGTAGTTACATAATTGTAGCAAGTGTAACATAATGCAATCTTTTGTTGTTACATAATTGTTACCTATTGTTTGTAGTTACATAATTGTAGCAAGTGTAACATAATGCAATCGTTTGTCGTTACATAATTGTAATAATTGCAGTCCTGACATCGCTAATCCGGTCATGCTACGGTCGATGATAGTGATGATGTGCCATGCAACTAGCTTGTGGAGACAACAATTTGCTTTTTTGTTTGTAGTTTATGTGGTATTTTGGCATTTGTAGTAACACTTACACGTACTTTCATTTGGTTTTTAATGTGATGTTACTGTATTTCTTTTCTTTTCTTTTCTTTTCTCTCTCTCTTTTTTTTTTTTTTTTTTTGTATGTATTGATTTTCTATAGTTTGTTTTTCTTCGTTCGTCTACGCTTTTTTGGTGTTGTCCGAGGTTGCATAATTGCTGGTTAATTCCCTTGGGACCCTTTTTTAAGGTTTAGTTTATATTGCACAGATATTACTGAAAATGATAATATATAGTCCCATATTTTGTTATTTTATATAAAAAAAATATATATACACTATTTACAGTATTTACTATATACACTGACGTTGTTCACTTGTACCTATCGTGGCCAATATATGTGTCAGCACTGTGTGGAAATCTTTGTCTTCACGATTGTGTTGAAGATGTTCATTCTTGCTAACGTCATTTGTGTTGGCCATTTTTTTTTCTTTTCTTAGTTTTCCTTGTAACATAATTTCTCTGTTTCCACTAGGTAACTTTAATTAATAAATGTTTAATACAGTTCTTTTGATTGCTCACTGAGCAGCTGTGGTAGTATATTTTCTTTATTACTTTGTAGATGTAATAATGTATAGCTGTATGTATGAAACACGTATTTTATGTAGGTATAAATGGTAACACTCGTTGGTAGTAAATAACTGCTATAATAAATGAATGAATATATACAGTGTAGAATATTTATTGTTGGTGATTATTTAGTGTTTGAGTTATGCAGATAATTGAAGCAAGTATGTGTACGTAAGTTGTAACTATACAGCACGTTTTATATGTTTGTGCAAAATGTGTTGTCTATCACTGTGTATCGTATAAATGAAGTAACTATGTAACTCTAATTTTTACCTTGGTGGGAATTGTGTGAGTGGTGTTGCACGTGGTGACAGCGTTGTTCTTCATGGGTTGATTGATGTGTTGTGAGGTGTCAGACACACGTTGATAAGCGTGGCGTTGTGTCAGCAAACACGTATGGTGACGTCGACTTCCCACATTGGTAGCTGTGGTGAGTAAATGAGTAGCGATGAGTAACTTCAGTGAAGATGAACGAGTAAGATGAGTTGTGAATATAGACTTGGTATTTGTTTCGTCGTCTTGACCTCGCACTCCTGCGTCAGCGGTGGAGGTTGGGTGGAGGTAGGAGAAGGAGGAGGGTGAGGTCAGATGGTTGAGAGTTGTGATTCGTGACTCACTCTTCGTTTGTCTGTTTTGTTTTTCTTTATGTATTCTCGGTCCTTTTTTTTTGTGTGTGTGTGTGTGTGTGTGTGTGATTTACTTTTTGTGGGATGAAGACTGCTGCTACTTGTAGGTGCGTGTAGAAGATTATACAGACGACTCGTAGAGTTGTTACTTGTAGTTGATCGTAGATTTTTGTAGTTTGTTGGTTTGTCGTAAAAATTGCAAGATTATTTGTATCAGTATTTTGTTAAACTACTGGCAAGACGTCCTGTGACCTCTTCATCTCTAAATCAGCGTGATGATCGGGGAGAGGGAGGGGAGTTGGAGAGTATACTGTCAGGAGCTGGTTGTGAGTTGTTGGTTGCAAGAGGTAATTTTTGTTTTCAATCTTGATAATGTGGAATCAACTGTACACTCGTAGACTCGTAGGCTCGTAGGCTCGTAGACTCGTAGGCTTGTAGACTCGTAGGCTTGTAGATTCGTAACGAGGTTCGTACGTTCGCTGCCGCCATATCTTACAATAACTTTGTAGCTTCTTTTAGTGTGTTTTGTAGATCATTTACACATATATTAGACTCGTGGATGAGCGGTTGTTATACGTGAGTAGTTTTGTAAGTAGATAATCTTCGTTCCCTTTTTGTCATGCAATGACAGGAGAGGTAAAGATTAGTATGGGACTATTTTTATTTATCTTGGAAATATTAACAAAGTCTCTCACACACGAGTGAAGTATAGAGTCCAGCGAGCTAACCTCCCTGTCTCGCTCTCTCTCTTTCTCTCTCTTCCACCCTCTCGCCCATGTTGCTAGCCTCCTTCTCCCTACTACCTTCCGTCTCTATGGCCTGTCTCCTTCTGAGCTCTGCTTCCTAAATTCTGGTGTAGCAGGGGTCGTGTCACGTGTGTTACACTGTTGTTGAAATGTTCTAGAAGCCTGTGTGTGAGTATGTGTGTATATGGTCACGAGGCATTGTTCGTGTGCCTATCAAGCATTCCTTGAGTTAGAGTGTGTAAGCATGTTTACCATTGCTCAATTCTCGCTGACACACTACCTATCTCATCCCCTGACTTGCTGCTTCTATCTGTCTGTCTATCTGTCTATCTATCTATCTATTCATCATGCTATCTATTACGATTTGTAATTATAATATGGAGTCCTGACATAAATGGTGTCCTGGCTTACAGGAAATGCTAGTAATGTCACTCAATGTAAAACCACCCGCAAAGGAAAGAAAATTAATTAAAAGTGACAGAAAAGATGGAAGAAATAGGATGAGAGGGGGGCAGATAAAGAAAAGAATGATAAAGGTGAAGAAAGAAGTAGGTAGCAAATACTTCTTCCTTCACCTTTATGATTCTTTTCTGTGTCTGCCCTTCTCTTCTCCTACTTCTTCCATCATTTCTTTCACTTATGATTACTTTTCTTTCCTTTTCAGATGGTTTTTACATTGAGTGACAAGACTAATAGTCTCCTGTATATAATTCAGGAAACCATTTACAACGAACGGTGGTAATCATATAGCAAACCCATGTGTGTTCCCTACGTGTGAACAAGTAGGTCGGCGGACGGTTAGTGCTCCTCCCCGTAAAACAACAAACTCAGAGTCAAACGGCCACCCCTCTCGGGTTTATCGCGTCTGGCTATAGATAGATAGATAGATAGAGCATTGTTTTTGGTGTCAGTCAACAGAGGAGAAATAATTCTGGAAAGGAAAAAGGCAATATAGGAAAGTCACTAGAGGTGCATTGAACAAGCAAAGTTGTGGGGACGGGGGCACAAATGATTGTTTATTGCAGACTACTTTACATGCAGGAGATGACAACCCAAGGCATAGAATGTAGGTATATTAGTACCTTTATCAGGGAAAGAGTGACAAAAGAGACTACTGGAACCACAATGATATCTGTTCACTTACTGCAGGTTTTCAACCTGGGGTTGTGAACACCCAGAGGTTCGCAGGAGGGTTTCAAGGGGGCACTTAGATGACTGACGAAAGTGTACTAAAAACCAGAGAGAGAGAGAGAGAGAGAGAGAGAGTTATAGATGAGCGTCAGGTTGGTCTACATTCAATCAACAGCCCTGCGTGAGGATGGGGGTACTTGTGTCTCCAAACATTTCTATTTATCTAACTTAGGTTTGATCATAACATTTCTAATAGTGTGTTGGTGTTTTTGATAAAGCAGTGATATGTATGCTGGTGATTTTTTTTTTTTTTTTTTTTTTTTGCAATGTGGTAATGATCATCATTATTTAGTGATGTTATAACACTTCAGAATCTCGTGTTTATGACTGTAGTCGTATGTATGGCTACACACTCACAGCAACAAATCTTTAGATTTTATTGGTGTTGGCGGAGGTATGCACTCTCTCGGTGCTTTCTAGTTACCGTTTGTTCTTTTGACATCAGGGGTAATATGACTGCCTGAATTTGTTTCTGATGTGTGATCGTACAACGATGGTACGGTAATAATATGACTGCCTGTTGGTGTTTTTATTGTTTGATCTTTTGTTATTAAGGCTGTCTGAAATTATATTGTGTGATGAATACCTAAAGGTGTTTCTGTTGTGTGATCTTACGTTGGTGTTGATAACATTCGTTCCTAATGGTGTTTTTATTGAACAATCTTATGACGGCGGCGATATTAAAACTGCGTGTCAATGGACATGAGTTTATGTATGACTTTGGCTATATAAGTATTTTTAATACAGTTCTAGATAACGTTATGGCCTCATCAGCGAAGAAACTTATGGATGATGAAAGTTACTTTCAGTATGGATTCACTGCTAACGTCAAAAACAGGTGTGAATTTCCAGGGTCTGTTATATGCCACAAAGTTCTTTCACTGGAGTGCATGAAACCAAGCTTCCTCAAGAGACGTTTTGATAGTTGTCATCCGTACCTGAAAAGTAAGAATGCTGTCTTCATCAAGTGAACGCAAGAGGGACTGAACTGAGCATGCTTTGATCATTCGGAACCGTTTAGTCAACAAAATGCAATGTACGTAGTATAAATGAGGATTGAAAAAAAAAAATACTGCAGAGAAGTTGAAATAAGAGGGACATCATTAGGCAAAAATGCAAGCCAGCTTGTTGAGTCAGCTAACGTGGCTGCTTGCGCCCAATTCCTGGTGTTCGTAGATATATCAGTGGTGGAGATTTCAAGGAGGGTTTCTTGTTCTGTCATGCTGTGAAGCCGACTACAAGATGGGAGGACATTTACCATTAAATCTCAATTTTTTGGAGACTGAAAGATCTTCTTGGAGCAATATATGTGCGTGCACAACTGACGGAGCAGCAGCAATGCTTGGCCGTCGATCAGGATTTCCAGGAGTGTATAAGGCAAATCCTGAAACAAGGTATCTCCACTGTATGCTTCATAGATATGTTCTGGCATCTAAAACTGTGAAAGTACTGTTCTTGAAGGTGGTATAAGTAGGATGTTTTAAAGTTATGACTGTAACAAGGAATTAAGGTGTAAAATGTGTTAAGATCAGCCGTTGTTGTTACTCAACACCAGTCTGTCAGGCTGAATAGACCTGTCGACCGCAGATAAGCAACTGCTTCTGTGGGGCCATCACGCAGGTACACTACTGTACATTTCATACACAGTATGGGAATCCGACTCCCCCTTGTGGCATGAAGCACTTCACCAGGGTCGGACCAAGGTAATTCCCACAACGAGGAAGAAAGAATTTGAGGGAAGTTTAATTCCCGGCCGGACGTCGCAAGGTGCACAGCACCGCTATTTTTGGCTTCTAGGCAGGATATGTTAAGAACAGTTATAACACTAACATGTAGAAGTAGAGGAACAAAGAGAGCATTGCAAAAATGCCCCAGGTTTCAAACCCTGACGTTGTTATTATGACTAGACTTATCTTAATGCAAACCCAGTGAACTGTAGCCTGAAGTATTCCTTCTGCAATCAATCTCCTCTCTTCGGGGACTAGAAGGTGATATGAGGAAAGTTTGTCTTACCAGGCAGCGGAGCCACCGGGTGAAGGTGTCCCTCTCTATCACTGAACATTGACGTAAATACCGAAGGGAGAACATGCGTCATGACTGAAAGTTATCCAAGTGCAATATGAAGTTACATCCTGGGCATGACTGATAAATGTAAGAGAAAAATTCTGTATATGTCAACGGAAAACTTGAAAGATAAATAGTCTGTGAAAGTGGGGTGGTTGGAAGGAGAATAAAGACAGACGACAAAGTGAAATGAGAAGATAGGAGAGTAGAATGGACGGTGTTGTGGTGTAGGAAGGGGGAGTCATTACTGAGCAGAGAACGAAATACCTGAAGATCCGAATATCAAGGCCAACCATCGGATCATCCGAGGTTTACATTGTCACTGGGTAAGTAAGAATCTAAGAAGCCAGTACCGAATCATGAAACGTAATCAGTGAGAGGTAAACGTGAAAGATCTGCAGGAAAAAAAAAAAATAAGCATAATTGAATTAACGTAGGAGGCACAGTGATAATAACTTTACAGCATCCAATGAACAGAAGAAAGCAGTCAAATCTTTTATTGTCTGAGGAGGTTACCAGGAACACTGATCTTCACTTCTGTCAGGCGAACAAGATCCAGTTACAGTAATAAAGGAATGTTCGGAGGAGGAAACTGATCACCAGTGCGCTCAGCGAAATTTATTAAATCATTTTTCAAGTCTTCGAAATTCTTACTTTATAACGACATCCTACACATTAACATGTTTCACTTGCTTTAATTGCCCCTTGTAACCTCTTTGGTATATAGCCATTTCGTCGACTGCCAAGATGATATAGAGGTGTACCCCTTTGTATGACATATATTCACATATTTCCTCCACCCACTTCTGTCTTTACTAAGTTATTTTACTTCTTCGTCTTTCATGTCTAGCTATCTCGAACATTCGTTTCCCATAAACAAACTTCTTCATCTTAGTCTACCATCCTTCCTATTAACATCTGATTCGCTCATATATATACACTTTTCCTACCTTAGTCATCATATCATTGAAGAACACACCCTACTACCTGGTAATCAATGCGATGTTTCTGTCTCATCCAGTATCTGCAGCCCACATCCATTAGCATGTTCGTCAAAGAAAGAGTAACAGCAGCAAAGAAAAACAAAGAGCACTGTGGATATAATACATAAGGGGGGAAGCCAATGTGAATACATGAAAATTTAAACACTTCACTACAAAGACGTATTATTTTCCTGTATTTGCTACCTACATACACTGTTATTCACCTTAGCAGCGACTTTCAAACAGGAGTGAAGTGAAGCATCCTCTAGTCTTCCGTTGAAGCACTGTTGAAGCACTGTCTTTCACATTTGCGGACGCACTCGCAACATGATAGGCTACTAGGTGTTATGTTTTAGTTGGCTGTGTGTGTGTGTGTGTGTGTGTGTGTGTGTGTGTGTGTGAGAGAGAGAGAGAGAGAGAGAGAGAGAGAGACAGACAGACAGACAGACAGACAGACAGAGAGAGAGAGAGAGAGAGAGAGAGAGACAGACAGACAGACAGACAGACAGACAGAGACAGACAGACAGAGACAGACAGACAGACAGACAGACAGACAGACAGACAGAGACAGACAGACAGAGACAGACAGACAGACAGACAGACAGACAGACAGACAGAGAGAAATAACTGAAACCGTCTTTATCCGATTTTATACAAACTTGGTTGAATTGTTGAGGATGAGTTATTGAATATATATATATATTTTTAAGAACAGTAAGTCAAAGGCAGTTTAACAGAGCTACAACAATATTATTTTGGCCTAACAAAATCAGTGTTTTTTTTTTGTTTTTTTGACCGAATTTGAAAGAAGGACTGAGGGTAATTCAAGAATGAAGTAATTTGTTTTTGACAATACTCAGTCAAAGGTCAAAGTCACAGGGCACGGTCAAACTTCGACCCATGTGTGACAGTGTTAGCAAAGTACTTCAACCTATTTTGGTCTCATCTAACCCAGTCTTGGTGTAAGGATAGAGGGAAAGCCAAGGGATAAAGATATTGTTTCTGATAGCAATAGATCAAAGGCAAAGTTAATTTAATTTTTTTTTTTCCAATTTAGACCAAACTTCGAAGAATGGCTGAGGATATGGCTAAAAGTCTACGTCACAGGGAAAGGTCAAAGACGACGGCCCCAGGGCAAGGTCAGCTCTAACAATTCTCAGTTGATTTGAGACAAACTTGGTGGATAGAAATATTAAGAGTCAGATTAATAAGAAGAGCTTTATTTTTTAGAACAATCGGCAAAGGGCAAGGTCAGTTCGATCCGTGGGTCTGTGTATAAACAAAATAACTAAGACTGTTGTGATAATATCAAGGTCAAGTATAGCGAATGAATTGAGGATCACCCCAAGAGGTTGACCTATTGTTTTTGGAAGCAATAGGTCGAAGACGAAGGTCACATGGCAAGTAAACTTCAGCAGTTTTATCCAATGTAGAGTAAACTTTGTGAAAGGGTTCAAGCTAAAATAAGGATAAAGATATTCGACTTTATAATTCATGGAAAGAAGACAATATCCACCCAGTTCCGAAGAAAGGAAGTTCGTCTGACCCCTCCAATTACAGACCAACAGCTGTCACATCTTCTCTTGGTAAGGTATTTGAAACTTTAATTAATAAGATATTGTTAAACATCTTGAATCCAACAACTTAATTAGTGATCGACAATACGGTTTTCGCCACGAAAGATCCACCATTGACATACCCAATCTCTTAACTCATACCATCCATCAATCAATTGATCTTTTTGGAGAAACTCATGCAGTAGCTCTTGATATCTCTAAAGCTTTTGACAGAGTATGGCACCGTTCCCTGCTATCCAAACTCCCTTGCTGTGGACTAACGTCTTTTGTTCCTTTGATTTCTTCTTATCTTAGTGACAGGAAAATAAGAGTAAAAGTAGATGATGTATATTCCAATTTCCACTCAATTAACGCCGGCGAGCCGCAGGGATCAGTTCTGGCGCCAACCCTATTTCTGGTTCATATTAATGATCTCTTATCTGTCACTCACAATCCCATTCGCTCATATGCAGATGACTCAACACTACATAGTTCATTCACACTCAGGCATCCATTTACAAAGTCTAATATCTCTACCTCTCAACTCACTACAGCCATCTCCATAAATCAAGATCTATCTACAATCAGTGAATGGGGACAAAACAACCTTGTCTCTTTTAATGCTAGTAAAACTAAATATATACAGTTAACTAATAGACAGATATTGCCAGATTCGTACATTACCTTCAGTGCTACTAATATTCCCATCTCCAAAAGTATTGAAATTCTTGGTGTCTCACTTAACAGTGCCCTCAGCTGGACCTCTCATGTCAGATCACTTGCTAAAACCGCCTCAAAGAAACTTGGATTATTGTACAGAGTCCGTAACTTCTTCGCCGATGAGCAGTTAGCTATAATTTATAAGAGTCATGTGCGCTCTGAGCTTCAATATTGCTCACCCTTGTGGAATGGTTGTGGAGAGGTTGCATTAAGACAACTAGACAAAATTCAGAATAAAGCTGTTAGAATCATTAACAACCCTGACATTACATATAAACTATCTCCCCTGCAAGTAAGAAGGAATGTTGCCTCCCTTGCATTATTTTACAGATATTTTTTTGGCAAATGCTCAGACGAAGTTGCGTCCATGGTGCTACTTCTCCATGCCTTCTCTCGTGCTACACGGGCATCTGGTAGCGCCGATGACTGGATTGTCACTCCACCATATTGCAGAACTTCTGCCTATCAGAATTCTTTCATTCCCCGAACTGCATCTCTCTGGAATTTGCTTCCCCAGAGTTGTTTTCCTCCAAATTTCAACCCACAACTGTTCAAGTCTAACTGTTACAGATATTTTATGAACAGAGGACACCAATAATCTGGTGTATGGATTATTTTTTTTTACTCATTTGTTTCTCCTTCCTCCGTTCTGTTATTTATAAAAAAAAAAAAATAACGATTCGTCAAAGAATACGGTCTCACAGAAAGGTCATATGTCAAAGTCACTAGGCAAAGTGAACCAAAACAATTTTGATTTCATCCAAACAACAGCTGGTGGCAGTGTTAATGATTAGGCAAGAATTAATAATTTGATTATGAGCGTAACCTGTCGAGGATCAAGGCTACAAAGCAAAGTCAAATATTTCTCCTTAAATGTTGTTGACGCCGGTGTCGCAACTCCCGTGCTCCATGTTGCCGATTTTTGTTGCCTTCCAAAGATATTATTCAGCTTAGCAGAGCATCCAACTAGTGACGGAGTTAATAAAGGGTTCATCTCACTCATCTATTTCGCTAATATTCCCTCAGGTGAATAAAATCTTCGGGTGATTGTAAGAATATAATAAGAATAAGTTTCTCGTTCGGGGGACTGTAAGAATATAAGAATACGTTTCTCGTTCACAGGGACTAAGAAGAAAAAGAACGGTAAAAGGGTAAGAAAAAAGGGAAGAGCTGAGAACAGAAAGACGTGCTATAAGAGTGGTGAGGACATGAGGGCCTCGAGGGAGATGAGAAAGCAAGGCGACCCAATTCCAGGCAAAGCATCATGGCTGAAACACAACCCGCATACTAAACAAGGAGAGAGAGAGAGAGAGAGAGAGAGAGAGAGGGTGGAGGGTTGATTCCTCAGCTCTCACCACATTGACTTTACACAGATTAATTAGTTGCAATTCGCAGGCATCGGAAGCATATTTTCATAGTGAGTTGTTGCATTTTTTTTTTTACACCACGATAGTCAGGGTTTCTGTTAACTGAATAAAAATAGATTCATTGTAACACAGAAGGAACTATGAGAGAAACTACGGTATCTTTTTTTATTAATAACAAATAACCCAGAAAAGATAATGGCATCAAAAGGTCCTCAACTCGACCCACAGAATTAAAATCAAATTTTGTGTCAATCTTTATTCAGTTTGCTAGAGGTGCCTCGTAGTGGACGGGTGAGTGAAGGCGCTATCTAACCCTCCAGTTTAAAAAGTTTTTCGTAATATACAGAAAATCATCTGTGGATGGCATAGTGACACAGCTCCGTCATACAGCCTACCGTCTAACATCGGACAATTTCATTCACTTGAAGGAAATCCTAGCACTCGCCGCCAGACTACTTTTCATGACTAAACAATAATACAAGAATAAACAGGAGTTGCTCTCAGACAATGCCGCACTTTCGCTCACTAATTGTTCTAACGACCGAATATCTGTGCCTAACCTTGGTCTTTAGTATATTACGCTGAATATCGACTTCCTTTATTCTTGCCTAACCATGAGCGCTACCAAATGCCAGTGTAGCATGTGGGAAGGCGTGGAAAGTTGCCACAGTGGATGCAACTTCTTCTGAGCATTTGCCATAAAAGTATCTGTGAAATAATGCGTGGGAAACAACATTCCTACCTACTTGTAGGGGAGGTAGTTCATTTGTAATAGCAGGGTTATTAGTAATTCCTGCACTTTGTTCTCAATTTTGTCCAGTTGTTTTAGTGCAACCTCTCCATATCCACTCCACAAGGGTGAGCAATATTCCAGCTGAGAGCACACATGACTCTCGTAAAATATAGTTAACTGTTCGTCAGTGAAGAAGATACGGATTTTGTACAATAATCAAATTTTCTTTTTGAAGTGGTTTTAGCAACAGATCGAACATGAGAGGTCCATCTGAAGGCACTGTTAAGTGAAGCGGAGAGCATTTCAATACTCTTAGCACTGAAGGTAATATAGGAATCAGGCAATATCTATTAGTATATTGTATATTTTGGGGTTTCCTATCGTTGGATGAGACAATGTTACTTTCTCCCCATTTAGTGATCTTAGATAAGTCTTGATTTATGGAGATTGCTCTACTGAGTTGTGAGTTAGAGATATTAAACTTTTTGAATGGATGTTTAAGTGTGAATGGATTGTGAAGTGTTGAGTAATTTGTATATGACTGAATGGGATTGTGGGTGTCAGACGAGAGATAGGAAGTTGGAATAGGGTTGGAGCCAGGACTGATCCTTGTGGCTCAGCGGCATTAATCAAATGGAAATTGCAATATATCTCATCTGCTTTTACTCTTCTCTTTCTGTCGCTGGAATATGAGGAAATCAGAGGAACAAACATAATAGGCCATAGCAAGGGAGTCTGGACAGCAGGGAACAGTGCCACCACACTGTCAAAAGCTTTAGAAATTTCAAGGGCTACTGTTTGGGTTTCTCCATATTGTTCAATTGACTGATGGATGGTGTGAATCAGAAAATTGCACATATCAAATATAGATCGTTTGTGGTGAAAACCATACTATCTGTCACTAATTAAGCTGTTTGATTCAAGATGTCACTAATAAGCTGTTTGATTTAAGATGTTTAACAGTGTGATCATTTATAATTTCAAAAACTTTACTAAGAGAAGATGTGATAGCGTTTGGTCTGTAATCAGAGGGGTCAGAGGAACTTCCTTCTTCGGAACTGGGTGGTTACTGGCTTCTTTCCAAGAAGTACGGGATGAAGAAGTACGGATACATAGTGTGAATAATTTAGCTAGAACAGGAGCAAGTTCTTGGGAACATTTTTTCAAAACAAATGGTGGAATTCCATCTGAACCTGGAGCTTTGTTGGGTTGTAAATTGTCTAGGATGGATTTTATGTATCTAGTCTGTCTTATGTGGAACAATTTCGGAAGAGGCATGTTCTAGAACAGGGATTTTCTGACTGACTTCCTCTAAGGCAGAATTTCTGGTAAATACACTAGCGAGCATGTTCACTTTTCCACGCGGGTCAAGTATAGTGTTGCCATCTGATGATTTTAGTGGAGGAATGGACGATGACGTAAAGTTATTACTGAAGGAACTGAAAATTGATCAGAATATTCTATTGTCATTAGGATTATTTAACAGTCTGCATGCTTGGTTGTGAGGAAAATTTGATTTATCGATATTTATTACTGCTTTTGCATAATATTTGGTGAGTGGGGTGTGCCTGCTGAGACAGATGAGAATGGCAGTGCGTTAGTGGACATTTGTGCTGGGAGGGGGTTGGTGATAGCCAATACCCTCTTCAGGCACAAAATGATCCACAGGTATACATGGCGAGTGATGAGAAGGGTGGGTGGTGAACTGAATGAAAGGAAGGCAATGATTGATTATGTGTGTGTGGATGAAAGGATGCGAAAATGTGTAATGGATGCAAGAGCTTATAGAGGTTGGGGGAGTGGACTTTCTGACCACTACTTAGTGGTGGCCAGAATCAAGATCCAATTAAGATGGAGAAAAAGAAGAATGGAAGGACGGGAAGAAGGAGTATTTGTAAGGAGAGTGGAAAGGTTACAAGAGGATGAGAAAAAGGCAGAGTATAAGAGAGAAGTGGAGGAACGACTGGGCAAATATGAATTGGAGCAGATGGGGGACATGGAAGGTGAGTGCAGGATATTCACAGAAGAAAGATGTACAGCATGAGACGTGGTGTGTGGGATGAAGAGAAGACGGAGGGGTGTGCAAGGAACAGAGTGGTGCAATGAAGAGGTGAGACAGGCTGTGGCACAAAAGAAGAAAGCATACAATGAGTGGATGAGAAATAGGGGCGTGGAAGAAGTTGAGAGGAGGAAGAGAGAGTTATATGTAGAAAGAAAGAGAGAGGTGAAAAGATTAGTAAGAGAGAGTAAGAAGAGAGCGGATGAGGAATTTGGAAGGAACTTGAGTGTAAAGTGGAGGGACTGCAAGAAAATGTTCTGGAAAGAGATGAAAAGAGTAAGACAGGGTGGAAGTGAAGTTAGCAGGGGAGTGAAAGATAAAAATGGTAGATTACTAGTGGAGAAGGGAGAAAAAGTGAGCAGATGGAGAGAACACTTTATGGAATTGTTGAACATAGAGGATGGAAGTAATGCGAGTATAAGTGGCTGGAGAATGGCTGGGAGAAGGAGGGAGGTGAGAAGACAGGAAGAAATCATTAGGATAGACGTTGTGGAAGCAATGAAGAAAGTTAAATTGGGGAAAGCCCCAGGAATTGATGGAGTGTGTGGTGAAATGCTGAAGCATGGAGGAGAGATAGTAATAGAATGGATGTGGAAAATGTGCAGATTGGCCTGGGAGGAAGGTAGAGTCCTTGTACAAAGGAAAAGGGGAAAAAGAAGTGTGTGGTAATCATAGGGGCATTTGTCTTCTTAGTATAACAGGAAAAGTGTATGGTATGATACTTATTGACAGAGTTAGAGAAAGAACAGTGGAATTAGTTGGAGAAGAACAAGGAAGCTTTAGGAAGGGAAGAGGTTGTGTAGATCAAATATTCATTCTTAGATCTTTAGTGGAAAAGTTTCTAGAGACGGGAAATAAGTTGTATGCGGCTTTCATGGATTTGGAGAAAGCATATGACATGGTGGATGGACAAGGATTGTGTAAAGTATTAAGAATATATGGAGTAGATGGGAAGTTGTTAAATGCTGTGAAGAGAATGTATGATGGTGCTAAGGCTGCAGTGCGTGTGGATGGTGAACCGAGTGAATTTTTCTCTTTGAAGGCTGGGTTGAAACAGGGATGTGTCATGTCTCCATGCTTGTTCAATCTGTACATGGATGGGGTAATAAAAGAGGTACAAGGTAGGGTAGTGGATGTTGGAGTGTCCCTGGTAAGAGAGGGTAGTGTTTGGAAACTCCCTGTACTGTTGTTTGCAGATGATACTGTGTTGTTGAGTGAAAACGAAGGAGAGCTGCAAGGCTTGGTGGATGAGTTTGGGAGAGTGTGTAAGAAACGGAATCTAAAGGTGAATGTAGGGAAGAGTAAAGTGATAGTCTTTGAGAGAGGTGAAGTCAGTGAATGTACAGAGAGGTTGGATGGTGAGGAACTGGAAAATGTGAGTACGTTTAAGTACTTGGGTAGCGTGATGAGTAAGGATGGAGGTTTGGAGGGTGAAGTGCTTGAAAGGGTACAGCAGGGAAGAAAGGTTGCTGGTTCCTTGAAAGCAGTGATAAGAAGCAGGGAAGTGAGCATGGAAGTGAAAAAGTTACTACATGACAATATTTTGATACCAACTCTAACGTATGGAAGTGAAGCTTGGACGTTGCTGGAAGGACACAAGTCAAGAGTGAGAGCAGTGGAAATGAGTTATTTAAGATGAGTCTGTGGAGTCACATGGAGAGACAGGCTGACAAATGAGGATATAAAGGAGCGTTGTGGTGTGGATGTGGATGTGATAGGAAGTGTTAGGAGGAATACACTGAGGTGGTTTGGCCATGTGGAGAGGATGGTGGGTGAAAGACTGACGAAGAGAGTGTGAGTGAGGTGGAGGGGGGAAGAGGGAGTGGGAGGCCGAGGATGAGATGTAGGGATGGGGTGGAGAGGTATATGAGAGAGGGGGGGGGTGAGTTGGGAGCGGGGCAATGAAATGGCGGGGGACAGGGCGACGTGGAGGGGATTTGTTTGTGGCCGCCCCGAACGGGATTGAGGCGTCTGGCAATAGATAGATAGATAGATAGATAGCATAATTTTTAGCAATTTTAAATTGAATGAGGGATCCAGATCTTTATATATCAAGTAAAAGTTATATGCTAAGGACTTAGGTCGTCAGTCTAGCACAGTTGCTATCAAACCACTTTGGAGAGTCCGATCTTTTAGAAAGCTATTGCCTGGGTAAGAACAATTCCATACCAGCTTGCACTGAGTCATTGGTGTGGGACTGTTATATTTATGTCGGTGGAGAAGAAGGTCTGTCATGGAATATCAGGAAGATAATCTCTAAATCCATTCCGATCTGCTCTGTCAAGGTGTCATCTGGTAACCTTGGTAGGTTCAGAACGGGGAGGTTTGGGGCAACTGACTAATGAGGCTTTAATGAGACTGTGGTCAGAGGATTCAAGTGGTGAGAGTACTTAATATATCTTTATCAATATCTATATCTATCGATCTATAGATACATAGATAGATGGATGGATATATATAAATACTCTTCCAAACATATTAAGTTCAATTTTTCGGCCCACCTCAGGCCTTCATCGGGCACTACAATTGTCCCATATAATCAGCACAGACTTGTTGAAAACAAGAACCCAGGACTTACTGAAACATAAAACTAAAGAAAAGAAATTAAAAACAACAGTCCTTCCCGTATAAAAGCTCAAAACGAAATGTCAAGAACCACTCAGGGAAGATCCAAAGT
>NC_137018.1:16854257-16926757 GCF_032717465.1 Coenobita brevimanus | reverse complement strand
ATCCTACCCGTATACCTGACCGCCTTGGAGAGAGCTCCAACATACTTGACCTCTTCCTTACAACTAATCCTTCTGCTTACACTGTTAATCTTTTCTCTCTATTGGGCTCCTCCGATCACTCTTATCACCTTAACCTGTCCTATCACTCCATTATGGCCTGTGGACCCTCCAAAGAAACATCGCCTGTGACACTTTGGAGCTGCAGATTGGGAGGCCCTCAGGCAGTACTTCTTTAATTTTTCCTGGAATGATTATTGCTTCCATGGCCGGGAGCCATCTGAGTGTGCCTTGTGCATTACGGAGGTTATTCTCTCGGACATGGAGGCATACATTCCTTTCTCATATCCTTTGACTAATGCAAAAAAGCCTTGGTTTAATCACGCTTGTTCTAATGCTGTCTGCAACAAGGAAAGGGCCTATAAAAGGTACCAGAGCCAACCCAACCCTGAGTCACATCATTTTTACATTTCTGCCCGGAATAGTGCTAAGTCTGTTCTTTGCTCTACTAAAAATAATTTCATCCATACTAAATGCTCTCAACCCTCCAAGTCGAATTCTTCCCACTCCTTCTGGCACCACGCCAAGAACCTTTCTAACAATTTTACCTCATCACCCTTCCCTCCTCTTTTCCACTCTGGAGCTATTTCTTCTACTGATAAAGCAGATCTCTTCGCTCAGACTTTCTCCTCCAATTCCACCTTAGACAATTCCGGAGCTGTTCCTCCATCACTTCCCCCCTCTGACTTCCTCATGGCTGACATTAAAATTTTTTCAGCTGATTTTCTGCCATCATAGGCCTCAATACTAACAAGGCATATGGGCCAGATAGAGTCCCTCCTGTTGTTCTCAAGAACTGTGCTTCTGTGCTTACACCCTGCCTAGGTAAATTCTTTTGCCTCTGTCTATCAACTTGTACCTTTCCTTCTTGCTGGAAGTTTGCTGTCATTCAGCCAGTCCCAAAGAAGGGTGACCATTCCCAGCCCTATAACTATCGTCCAATTGCTTTAACACCCTGTATCTCAAAAGTTTTCGAGCCAATTCTTAATAGAAAAAGTTTAAAGCATCTTTCCTATCACAACCCTCTTTCTGATCGTTTGTATGGGTTCCGTCAGGGACGCTCCACTGGCGATCTTCTCACCTACCTTTCAGCCTCCTGGTCATCCTCCTTTTGGGACTTTGGCGAAAGCTTTACCATTGCATTTGACATCTCAAAGACTTTCGATCGAGTCTGGCATAAATTTTTAATTTCCAAACTGCCCTCATAGGGTTTCTATCTTTCTATCTGTGCCTTCATCTATAGCTGCCTTTCTGGTCGCTCTATAGCCGCTGTTGTAGACGGCCATTTTTCTTTTAGATATATCAACAGTGGTGTTCCTCAGGGTTCTGTCCTATCACCAACTCTCTTCCTTTTAATCATTAATGAACTTCTAAGCTGTACATCTAACCCTATCCACTTGTACGCTGAAGACTCCACTCTGCACCTTTCCATTCGGTTCCCGCAACGTCCATCTCAGCAGTTACTTCAAGAAACAAGGGATGAGGCTATGGCACACCTAATGTCTGGCTTGGTTCGTATCTCTGACTGGGATAAAAATAATGTTATTTTTAATGCATCAAAGATTCAGTTCTTACACCTATCAACCCGACATAATCTTCCACAGGTGTACCCACTAATGTTTAATAGTATTCAGCTTCATCCTGCATCATCCTTGAACATGCTTGGGGTTTCATTCACTCAGGACTTATCTTGGAATGATCATATAACATCTCTTGTAAAATCTGCTTCCAAGAGATAAGGTGTGCTAAGCCTACTAAGCCAACTCCATTCCTTCTTTACCCCCTGCACAATTGTTGACTCTATGAACGGGTTTTATCTGCCCCTGTGTGGAGTACACCTCGCATGTGTGAGGAGGCTCCCCAGATACAGCTCTTCTCAATAGGGTGGAGTCAAAAGCTATTCATCTCATTAACTCTCCACCTCTTACTGGCTCCCTTCAACCTCTGTCTCTTTGCTGCAGTGTTGCATCTTTATCTCTTTTCTATCGCTACTTAAATGGTCACTGCTTCTCTGAACTGTCTGCTTGCATTCCTCCATCTCTATGAAGGGCGCATAGCACCCGTCTAGTAACAAACTCTCATCCCTTTTCTGTCCAACTCTCTAATGCAAGAGTTAATCGTTACTCCCAGTCCTTCATTTATGCAACAGGTCAACTCTGGAACCGTCTCCCTCTGTCTGTATTTCCTGCTTCCTATGATCTCCAGTCTTTCAAAAGCAGTGTGTCCAGGCATCTCTAAATGATCGGATCTTGAATTTGGCTCTCTCTTGTATTCAGTTATTGCGGGCTTGTAGCCTTTGGTTCCTTCTTCCTAGCATAAAAAAAAAAAAAAGATGATGTTATGAAACAAGTGGTGGAACTCCGCCTCTGGCGCCTTGATCATTGGTGCTTGGACCCACAACACATTAACAGTAAAGCTGGGTGGCTTCCAAGGCACTATATTTTCAGTCACAAACTTGTCACAGTCTCTGAGGTCCACACCAAGTTCATGGGTAAATGGAGGCGAAGAACATGTGGCCAACATATCCCCCACACAAGATGGTGGTATTGACGCAGGGGGGTGAAGGCCACATTGCCGATATTACCTTTCCTGGATGTTTATAGGCCATAGGATAAGGCCAGATGGTCACGGAGAATGCAGAGGGGAGGCATATTCGCCTCCACTTCCATACGAGTTGCATGAGTACACCAGACGGCTCCAAGAATCATTTACAAACAATTATTCTACAATACATCCAACCTTTTCAACGTGGCATAGGATGCCAAGCCATACACCTGTGTGCCATATCCTAGCTTTGATCAAATAAGGGACTGATATACCATTAATAACGATTTTCTGTCGGTACCCCAAGTAGTACCCGCTAGGTAGCTGAGGACATTTAATGGTTTATCACAACGAGCAAGCAAATTATGAACATGAATTTTAAAGTTCAAACAACAATCAAAATGTATTCCCCATAACATTACAGAATTTTGGAAAGGTACCGCCTGAGTATCCCAAGTCAAGCACAGATTAGGTATGTTACGATTAGTGAAAAGTACGGCACCACACTTAGGTACGGAAAACTTAAATCCCCACTGCAAGGCCCATTGATGACTGGAATCAAGTGGTGCTTGAATCTGCCCAGCTGAAAAATGTGCGTTAGGGGAAGAGTGCCATATTGTACAATCGTCAGCATAGAGTGAGTATTTAAGATTCCTCGGTATGGGTGCTGATGACAGAATATCATTGTTCATAATGCTAAATAAAGTGGGACTAAGCACACTTCCCTGTGGCACCCTGTTTTCCTTTTTTTTTTTATGCTAGGAAGAAGGAACCAAAGCCCACGAGCCCACAAAAACTGTTCCTACCAAAAGAAAAAAAAAAATACAAGAGAGAGCCAAATTCAAGATCCAATCATTTCGAGATACCTGGACACACTGCGTTTGAAAGATTGGAGATCATAGGAAGCAGGAAATACAGACAGAGGGAGACAGTTCCAGAGCTGGTCTGTTGCATAAAAGAAGGACTGGGAGTAACGGTTAACTCTTGCATTAGAGAGTTCGACAGAAAAGGAATGAGAGTTCGCTGCTTGACAGGTGCTATGTGCCCGTCATAGAGGTGGAGGAATGCGCAGACATTTCAGAGGAGCAGCGACCATTGAAACAGTGATAGAAAAGAGATAAAGATGCAACAGTGCGGCAAAGAGACGGAGGTTGAAGGGAGCCAGTAAGAGGAGGAGAGTTAATGAGATGAAAAGCCTTTGATTCCACCCTATTGAGAAGAGTTGTATGTGGAGAACCTCCCCACACATGAGAGTTGTACTCCACATAGGGGCGGATAAAACCCGTGTATAGAGTCAACAATTGCGCAGGGGTAGAAAAGGAATGGAGTCAGCTTAGCACACCTAATCTCGGGTGCAGATTTTAAACGAGATGTAATATGATCTCTCCAAGATAAGTCCCAAGTGAATGAAACCCCAAGAATGTTCAAGGATGATGCAGAATGAAGCTGAGTATTATTAAACATTAGTGGGTACACCTGTGGATGGTTTTGTCAGGTTGATAGGTGAAAGAACTGAGTCTTTGATGCATTAAAAACAACCAGATTACTTTTACCCCAGTCAGAGATACGAGCCAAGTCAGACATTAGGTGTGCCATTGCCTCATCCCTTGGTTGTTGAAGTAACTGCTGAGATGGATGTTGAAGTAACTGCTGAGATGGATGTTGCGGGAACCGAATGGAAAGGTGAAGGTTGGAGTCATCAGTGTACGAGTGGATAGGGATAGATCTACAGCATAGAAGGTCAATGATGAACAAAAGGAAGAAAGTTGGTAATAGGGCAGAGCCCTGAGGAACACCACTGTTGATAGATCTAGGAGAAGAAAGATGGCTGTCTACAACAGCGGCTATAGAGCGACCAGAAAGGAAGCTATAGATGAAGGCACAGATAGAAGGATAGAAACCCTATGAGGGCAGTCTGGAAATTAGAGATTTATGCCAGACTCGATCGAAAGCCTTTGAGATGTCAAATGCAATGGTAAAGCTTTCGCCAAAGTCCCGAAAGGAGGATGACCAGGAGGCTGAAAGGTAGGTGAGAAGATCGCCAGTGGAGCGTCCCTGACAGAACCCATACTGACGATCAGAAAGAAGGTTGTGATAGGAAAGATGCTTTAAAATTGTTCTATTAAGAACAGACTCGAAAACTTTTGAGATACAGGATGTTAAAGCAATTGGACGATAGTTAGAGGGTTGGGAATGGTCACCCTTCTTTGGGACTGCCTGAATGAGTGCAAACTTCAAGCAAGAAGGAAAGGTATAAGTTGATAGACAAAGACGAAAGAGTTTGCCTAGGCAGGGTGTATGCACAGAAGAACAGTTCTTGAGAACAACAGGAGGGACTCTATCAGGCCCATATGCCTTGTTAGTATCGAGGCCTGTGATGGCAGAAAATACATCAGCTGAAGAAATTTTAATATCAGCCATGAGGAAGTCAGAGGGGGGAAGTAAATGAGAAATAGCACCGGAATCATCTAAGGTGGAACTGGAGGAGAAAGTCTGAGCGAAGAGATCTGCTTTATCAGTAGAATAAATAGCTACAGAGTAGAAACGAGGAGGGAAGGATGATGAGGTAAAGTTGTTAGAAAGGTTTTTGGCAAGGTGTCAGAAGGAGCGGGAAGAATTCGAGTTGGAGACTTGGGAGCATTTAGTATGGATGAAATTATTTTTAGCAGAGCAACAGAGCAAAGAACAGACTTAGCATGATTCCGGGCTGGAACATAGGCAAAATGTGATTCAGGGTTGGGTTCACTCTGGTACCTTTTATAGGCCCTCTCCTTGTTGCGGACAGCATTAGAATAAGCGTGATTAAACCAAGGCTTTCTTACATTAGTCAAAGAATGTAAGAAGGGAATGTATGCTTCCATGCCTGAGCGAATAACCTCTGTAATGCGCAAGGCACACTCAGATGGCTCCCGGCCATGGAAACAATAATCATTCCAGGAAAAATCAAAGAAGTTCTGCCTGACTGCCTCCCAATCCACAGCTCCAGAGTGCCACAGATGACGTTTCTTTGGAGGGTCCATAGGCCATACCGGAGCGATAGGACAGGTTAAGGTGATAAGGTTGTGATTGGAGGAGCCCAACAGAGAGAAAAGATTAGCAGTGTAAGCAGAAGGATTAGTCGTTAGGAAGAGGTCAAGTACGTTGGAGCTCTCTCCAAGGCGGTCAGGTATACGGGTAGGGTGCTGTACAAGCTGCTCTAGGTCATTAAGGATAGAAAAGATGTAGGCTTGTTCAGCAAGTGGATCAGTGAAAGGAGAGGAGAACCACAGGTGGTTGTAAACATTGAAATCTCCTAGAATGGAGACTTCAGAGAAAGGAGAAATGGATAGAATGTGTTCCATCGTAGAAGCAGGATTGTCGAAGAATTTTTGATAGTCAGTAGAATTAGGGGATAAGTAAACAGTGCAGATATATATTTTAGTCGAGAATGACAGGATAACCGAAGCCAGAGTGTAGAGGATTCAGAAGAATTGAGTTCAGGAACACGAGAGCAATGTAAGTTGTTGCATCTATATACACAACAGCCAACTTTGGCTTTGAAATGTGTATAGAGAAAGTAGGAGGATACAGAAAAGGATTTGCAGTCAGTTGCCTCAGACAGCTGAGTCTCAGTTAGAAAGAGATGGTGAGGTTTTGAGGAGGAGAGGTGGTGCTCAACAGAGCGAAAGTTGAATGTTGCAGAAATGAAGAAGTGAGTCAGACAGTGGTTCCAGGCAGCTGAAGTCGTCACCGGGAGAGGGGCGGATGGTGGGAGCATTTATGGTCCCCCCCCCCTGGGGACTCAGAGGCCCTGTATTGGGTAGCCATAATTTGCTTTTGAATTTTCGAAAAGGAAGTGTAATGTGTACTGTGAAGTAGTTTGGTGTAGATAGTTAGAGAAACTTGTACTGGAGAGCATGCTAGCCTACTCTCTGTGTTACTGAGACACTGAAAAAGTTCAGCAAAGGGGGATGGTCAGGAACTAATCCTGAGAGCTGATGAAAGGGGAGCTCCAGCTCTCCCACTCAGCTTTCCATCCACCTTGGGAGTACTGCCCTACTCGACTGGTGCTACAGTCTACTCCTCATCAATATATCCGCTGTTACATTACAGGGCAATTTGACAAAGTCCTGTCCCTTAAGAAACTAGATATAAAAAGAGGCAAACTTCCTTTTACACCATAAGCATAAACTTCATTAGTATATCGTGTTGCCATGTCATGTAATAGGCTTTATGGATGTCGAAGAACACCCCTATTATGAATTCTTTATTGGCAATTGCCTCTGAAATACAATGCTCCAAATTCATTAAATGATCTAGTGAACTTCTGTATTTACGGAAGCCACATTGTTGATCATTTAACAAATTTTTCGACTCTAAAACAAAAAGAAACCTATTGTTTACCATTCGTTCCATGACCTTACAGAGACAAGAAGTCAACACAATAGGTCGAAATGAAGTGGGATTCATAAGACGACCAGCCTCTTTGGGTATCGGTATGACGTGCGCAAAGTGCCATAACTAAACAAGCAAATAAAATGAATCGGCCCAGAACGGACTATACTTTGATGACTAAGGAACGGACAAAGGACATTCTGAGGGTGGGGACATGGAATGTGAGAGGAGTGAATGATGAAGTGAAAGAGAAAGAGATTGTGCAGGTACTTGAGGATGCAAGAGTGGATATAGGTGGATTGACCGAAACTATATGAAAAGGTGAAAGGGTGAGAGAGTGGGAATTTAGTTTAGGTATATGTGCGGGAGTTAATGAGAATGAGGGGGCAAGAGAGGGAGTATGTCTGATGATATGCAATAAGTGGAAGGAGAATATAAGAGTATGGAACAGTGGGTGCAAGGATTGTATGGGTGAGGATGAAAGTAGGTATACAAGTGTGGGCGACTGTATGTGCATATGCGCCGACAGAGGACCGAGTGGCAAGAGTGAAAGATGAGTTTTGGGTGAGTGTAGAAGCATGTATGGACAACTTTGAGAGGAGCAAGCGAGTGCTTTTGATTGGAGACATGAATGGCAAAGTTGGGAATGTACAAGTGGATGGTGTGGTTAGTCAGTGGGGTGTGCCAGATGAAGTAGATGGGAATGGTAGTGCTTTGGTGGACATCCGTGCTGGTAAGGGGTTGGCAATAGCTAACACCTACTTTCGCCATAAGATGATTCACAGGTATACACGGAGAGTAATGAGGAGGATGGATGGTGAACTTGTTGAATGAAAGATAATGATAGACTACGTGTGTGTGGATGAGCTAATGAGAAGACAAGTATTGGATGCAAGAGTGTGAAGAGGGTGGGGGAATGGAGTCTCGGACCATCACTTAGTGATGGCCAAGGTAAAGCTACAAAGAAAATGGTTCAAGAGACGAAGGGAAAGACAGGAGAAAACAGTTCCTGTGAGAAGAGTGGAGAAGTTGCAAGATCATGAGAGAATGATGGAGTATAAGAGCAGAGTGGAAGAAAAATTGGGAAGGTATGAGAGAGCAGATGGAAGGGGTGGAAAACGTATGTAAGATATTCACGGAAGTGATAGGCGCAGCATGTGAGGTGGTTTGTGGAGTGAGGAGGAGATGTAAAGGTGTGAAAGGGACAGCATGGTGGAATGATGAGGTGAAAGGAGCTGTAGAACAAAAGAAGAAGGCATATGGTGAATGGCTAGTGAGTACAGGTAAGGGAGAAGATGAGAGAGAGAAGAGAAAGGTATACGTGAGAATGGAAAGGGAGGTGAAGAGACTGGTGAAGGAGAGTAAGAAGAAAGTGGACGAAGAATTGGGAAGAATTTGAGTGTGAAATGGAGGGACAGTAAGAAATTGTTTTGGAAGGAGGTAAAGAAAGTAAGGCAGTGTGAAGGGATATAGTAGGGGAGTGAAAGATAGGAATTATAGACTGTTGGTGAAGAAAAATTGAGGAGATGGAAGGAGCACTTTGAGGATTTGTTGAATGTAGAGAGTGAGAGCAGTGCGAGTATAACTGGTTAGGGAATGACTAGGAGAAGAAGAGATGAGAGGAGGGAGGAAGAGGTCAGTAGGGCGGAAGTAGTGGAAGCAATGAAGAAGATCAAGATGGGAAAGGCCCCAAGAACTAATGGAGTGTTTGGTGAAATGCTGAGGTATGGGGGTGAGCTTGTTGTGGAGTGGATATAGAAGTTATGTAGATTGGCTTGGGAAGAGGGAAGGGTTCTAGAGGACTGGAAATCAGGTATAATTTATTGTTCCCTTATACAAAGGAAAAGGGAAGAGAGAAGTATGTGGTAACCATAGGAGTATTTGCCTTCTAAGTGTGACTGGAATAATATATGGTAGAATACTCATTGATAGGGTTAGGCATATGACAGAGGAGCTAGTTGGAGAAGAACAAGGGGGATTTAGGAAGGGAAAAGGGTGTATAGATCAGATATTTGTTCTAAGATGTTTAGTGGAGAAGTATCTAGAGAAGGGAAAGAAAGTGTATGCTGCCTTCATGGACTTGGAGAAAGCTTATGACAGAATAGATAGGCAAGGTATGTGGAAGATATTAAGAATATATGGAGTGGAGGGGAAATTGCTGAGTGCTGTGAAGAGTATGTACGAAGGAGCTAGGGCTAAGGTGCAAGTGGATGGTGAGCTGAGTGAGTCCTTTGATCTCAATGTGGGGCTGAAACAGGGTTGTGTGATGTCTCCATGGCTGTTTAATATAGACATGGATGGGGTTGTAAAGGAGGTGCATGGTAGGGCAGTGGATGTGGGGGTGGCTCTAATGAATGAGGGTGAGATTTGGAAGATTCCAGTGTTGCTGTTTGCTGATACAATAATACTATTGTTGAGTGAAGATGAATGGGAGTTGCAAGGTTTGGTGAATGAATTTGGGACAGTGTGTAGGACGAGGAATCTGAAAGTTAATGTAAACAAGAGTAAAGTTATGGTGTTCGAGAGGAATGAAGTCACAGAATGTACAGTGAGGTTGGATGGTGAGGATATGGAGAATGTGAGTGCATTCAAGTACTTGGGTAGTGTGATGAGTAAGGATGGAACTTTGGGGGATGAAGTGCGTGAAAGGGTACAGCAGAGAAGGAAGGTTGTTGGTTCACTGAAAGCAGTGATGAGAAATAGGGAGGTGAGTATGGAAGTTAAAAAGTCACTGCATGATAGTATTGTGATCCCTACCCTGACGTATGGAAGCGAGGCGTGGACCTTGCAAGAGGGGAACAAGTCAAGAGTGAGAGCAGTGGAAATGAGTTACTTGAGAGGAGCATGTGGAATGACATGGAAGGACAGCTTCTCTTCATGGAGGGACAGGTTGACGAATGAAGAAGTGAAGGAACGTTGTGGGGGGGATGAGGATGTGGTTGAGAAGATTAGGAGAAATACACTGAGGTGGTTTGGATATGTGGAGAGAATGGAGAATGAAAGTCTGACTAAGAGGGTGTATGTAGGTGAGGTGGCGGTAGGGAGAGGGAGGGGTAGACCGAGGATGAGGTGGAGGGATGGAGTTGAGAGATATATGAGGGAGGGAGGAGTGACTTGGGGAGAGGGTAGTCAAATGGTGGGTGAAAGAGCGACTTGTAGGCGTTTTGTCTGCAGCCACTCTTTGCAGGATTAGGGCGTCGGTCTATAGATAGATAGCGAGATAGAAATTTCCTCTTAGACCATAAGCATAGACTTCATTTGTATGCCATGTAGGCATGTCATGTCATAGGCTTTATGGATGTCGAAGAACACCCCTATCATGAATTCTTTATTGGCAAATGCCTCTGAAATACAATGTTCAAAATTCTTTATATGATCTAGTGAACTTCTGTATTTATGGAAGCCACATTGATCATTTAACAAATTCTTCATCTCTTAAACAAAAAGAAGCCTATTGTTTACCATTCGTTCCATGGCCTCACAGAGACAAGAAGTCAACACAATAGGTCGAAATGAAGTGGGATTCATAGGACGACCAGCCTTTTTGGGTATCGGTATGATGTAGGCAAAGTGCCATGAGTTTGGGAACGTTCGGGAAGCCCAAAGCTCATTGTACAGTGCTAACAGCTTAATCAGGTTGTCCTTAATAAGATGCTGGATCATACCGTAAATGATGGTATCTGGTCAAGGGCTGGTGTCTTTACAGGATTTAAGGGCAGGAGCAGTCCATCTAGGGTAAACTCTTGGTTGTATGGGGAGTCTACGTCTTCTGTGGCAAAGTCTAATATTCGTAGCTCAGCCATGCATTTATGATGTTGGAATCGTGGGTCATAATTGGCTGAGCTACTTACATGAGAAAAACTCCTGGCAAGGATGTTAGCAACATCTACAGGATCGTCATAGATGGTGTTGTTCACCTGCAGGGTGGTCACAGGGATGGTTGGCTGTTTATATTTTAATATTTAAGAGTGGACCAGATTTCACCGAGAGGAGTTGATTGATTCACCGTGGACACAAAGGACCGCCATGTGTCATGTTTCACCCTTCTTATTATTCTCCTTGCCCATGCCTGTTTGTATGCAATGAAATTTTCCTCTATAGGCTATCAATGTGCTCTATGTTTTGCATGAACTGTAGAAGTCTTGGGAATAGCAGCCTCAGCCGTGTGTATTATTGAATTCGGTTAAATTTTCGACCTTAACATCTATGGACACCCCAGATATATCTAAATTGGCGATTCTTGAGAAGAATCCCCAATCTCATTTCTTATAATTAAATTTTGGAGGTGGAGGGTCCGAAACAATGTCACATATATAAGAAACACAGATGGGTAAATGATCACTTCCCAACTAGTCGTCATAAGGGTCCCACGAGAGCTCTTGATGTATACCTGGGGAGGCCAGAGACAAGTCAATAGCCGAAAAATTACCAGTACAATCATCTACACGAGTCGCTCTACCATCGTTCAGAAGACAGAGGTTGGACTGTAGTATTAGGTCACCTACTTGCTCCCCACGACCATCGATCCTCAAGATGCCCTGTTGATAGCAATGGGCGTTAAAGTCTAGTAGGTACCCACACTTTGATGGAGACAGCCAAATGCCATCAGCTGGTCTTGCAGCCTCACTAGCCAATGAGCAACGGCGTAGGAGCGCGGCTGGGAGTTTGTTTACGTTTTTCAGCCAATGGGAGCGCGGTTTACACTCAGTTGCCCTCCACGAGTCCATGCATGTGTCCCCGTGGACCATTCAGTGGAATCTCTGTTTTCATCTTATTTTCTTGCTGTTACAACATTAACCCACCCCGTGCCAGTGCCGTTTTAAAACGGTCTGACATAACTGCGCGGCCAGTGCCAGTGCCGTTTTAAAACGGTCTAAAATAAAAAACTTCACTGTGACCGCATTTTTCAAGATTCGCAGGTAAAAACTGGCAGGCATGTAAGGTAACTGCTCCTCTACCATCCTCCAGGTGTCAAGGCCATACACTCACTCGCTCTCCCCCTCACGCTCGCTCTGCCTCACTCTGCCTGTGTGCCTCACCCAGTGCTGTACATAGTGAAGGCATTTTGTAAATATATGCATGTAACTGTAAGTTGTAAATATTTTCTTGTAAGTGTAAGGACTATATAGTGAAGTCAAGTTGTAAATACCTTCTTGTAAGTGCCAGGACTGTACATAATGAAGTCAGGTTGTACCTATCTTCAAGTAAGTGTAAGATAATGCATTCACTGTGAGAAAGACAAACAAATTGTGATAGATGCTGAAGTAATGAGTAATCAGAAAAGTGTGCTGAACATTGCTATACCTTCCCAGCATAAATACCCGAGTATTGTATACCTTACATAGAAAACGGCTTTCTCTCATGTACGTAGTGAACGTGAGAGAGCGACTATACCTGTATACGAGTATACCAGACGAATAAAACCCATTTCTGAGCCTCGGTCTGCATTTTAATGGCGAAATTCGTTGTTTCCACATCAAAATCTATCATTTTAGCCAAAAAAAAAAAAAAAAAAGGTCGAGAAATGGCCGGCACTAGAGTAACCCATAGGGCTAAAAATAGCCGGCATGCAGTGGGTTAATTGTGTATCATAATGGGTGATAACAGTGAGCTAAACATCCCTAGCACCTCGAGGGGAAGGAAGAAAGTGCGTCAGCCTGAAACGTGGCAGTGTAATGTGGCAAAGAAGAAAAGAACGGGCGAGGCTTATACCAGCATGGCGAACAAAGCAACAAGTTGCAGCCAGAAGTGTGGGACCACCTTGTGCAGATGGTTGTTTTGCTAAGGCTACAAGACCAGTGATTGATAAGATATTCACTGAATTTTGGAAGCTAGGTGTAAATGTCATATTCATTACGTGCATGCCATTATATGCATACTCAGTATATATTAGTGTTAAAAACTGTATCTTCATTTGTAGTTTAGTGACACCGTGAAAAAGGTGCACTTCAATCGTTTGCAGTTTGTTTACAAATCCGAATTTGTTTTTATATGTTTTGCGAACGGCCACCTCGTCACAGACTCACAACCATGGACTCAAGGCCAAGATGGACAGGTGACCGAAGTACAGTATCATATTTCAGTATATCTATAGTATTTTATTACATGTATGCTTGTAGTACAGTATGTGAATGATGTATCATGATATTAAGACTTAGTTGAAGGAGACCTATTCTGTTTGATTACTGATTTATGCATTTATAAGAAGTTAAATGTTTGAACTTGTTTCTTAGGCAAAGAAATAATTACTTTTCAGTTTTACAGGAATGACTGGGATTGAACAGAATACAAGAAATAAAGATGCCAAGAAAGAATCCTGGTAGTTTCCCTGTAAAGCCCCTTGACTTGGCCCTTTGAGACAGTAAAACTCGTTCCTCAGAGTAAAACTCGTCCCTCCATAAAAACTGAAAGCACAGCACATGGGGGCCTGCAGTATGAACAAAGAATGAGGCGACCACAAGAATTCCTTCAATCAACAAAAGCAGCAGATGTGTGCAGAGGATTTCCCTGATGAATGTGCCAATCCCTGATGAATAAAACATTCCTGGTTGCCTGACAGTGACTTCTAGAACTTCTGTGTGCAAATTGCTGACAATGCAGAACTGGTCTGTGCTCACCACTGAAAATTCTTCATTCTCCAAGCTTCAGTCACAGCCAGAGGGAACTTTCGACTACAAATAAGTATACATTGAGTTAGTCTTGAGTTCATATTAGGTACAGTATAATAATAGTTGCAACGAGTTATACTGAAGAATTTGTAAGTGACTTGCTCCAGTCTACTGAGACAAATGAGGAAGCTATATTTGACTGTCTTCAGTCTACTGAGGCAAATGAGGAAATGAACAGTACCAGACAAAGTGCTTTAACAGAGAAAGGGCATGAGTACCAAATAACAGTGTTCAAAGAGGTTAGCATCATCAAGGCAAGCATGGACAAAAGTCTATCTATCTATCTATTGCCAGATGCCTCAATCCCGTTTGGGGTGGCCACAAACAAATCGCCTCCAAGTCGCCCTGTCCCCTGCCATTTCATTGCCCTGCTCCCAACTCACACCCCCCTCTCTCATATACCTCTCCACCCCATCCCTCCATCTCATCCTCGGCCTCCCCCTCCCTCTTCACCCCTCCACCTCACTCACATACACTCTCTTCGTCAGTCTTTCACCCTCCATCCTCTCCACATGGCCAAACCACCTCAGTGTGTTCCTCATAACGCTTCCTATCACATCCACATCCACACCACAATGCTCCTTTATATCCTCATTCGTCAGCCTGTCTCTCCATGTGACTCCACAGGCTCCTCTTAAATAACTCATTTCCACTGCTCTCACTCTTGACTTGTGTCCTTCCAACAACGTCCAAGCTTCACTTCCATAAGTTAGGGTTGGTATCACAATACTGTCATGTAGTAACTTTTTCACTTCCTTGCTCACTTCCCTGTTTCTTATCACTGCTTTCAAAGAACCAGCAACCTTTCTTCCCTGCTGTACCCTTTCAAGCACTTCACCCTCCAAACCTCCATCCTTACTCATCACACTACCCAAGTACTTAAACGTACTCACATTTTCCAATTCCTCACCATCCAACCTCGCTGTCCATTCACTAACTTCACCTCTTTCAAAGACCATCACTTTACTCTTCCCTACATTCACCTTTAGATTCCGTTTCTTACACACTCTCCCAAACTCATCCACCAAGCCTTGCAGCTCTCCTTCGTCTTCATTCAACAACACAGTATCATCTGCAAACAACAGTACAGGGAGTTTCCAAACACTATCCTCTCTCACCAGAGTCACTCCAACATCCACTACCCTACTTGTACCTCTTTTATTACCCCATCCATGTACAGATTGAACAACCATGGAGACATGACACATCCCTGTTTCAACCCAACCTTCAAAGAGAAAAATTCACTTAGTTCACCATCCACACGCACTGCAGCCTTTGCACCATCGTACATACTCTTCACAGCATTCAACAACTTCCCATCTACTCCATATATTCTTAACACTTTACACAATCCTTGTCTATCCACCCTGTCATATGCTTTCTCCAAATCCTTGAAAGCCGCATACAACTTCTTTCCCTTCTCTAGAAACTTTTCCACTAAAGATCTAAGAATGAATATCTGATCTACACAACCTCTTCCCTTCCTAAAGCCTCCCTGTTCTTCTCCAACGAATTTCTCTGTTCTTTCTCTAACTCTGTCAATAAGTATCCTACCATACACTTTTCCTATTATACTAAGAAGACAGATGCCCCTATGATTACCACACACTTCTTTTTCCCCTTTTCCTTTGTACAAGGGAATAATTATACCTGACTTCCAATCCTCTGGGACTCTACCTTCCTCCCAGGCCAATCTGCACGACTTCCACATCCATTCTACTACTATCTCTCCCCCATGCTTCAGCATTTCACCACGCACTCCATCAATTCCTGGGGCTTTCCCCGATTTAACTTTCTTCATTGCTTCCACAACTTCTATCCTACTGATTTCTTCCTGTCTTCTCACCTCCCTCCTTCTCCCAGCCATTCCCCAGCCACTTATACTCGCATTACTTCCATCCCCTATGTTCACCAATTCCTTAAAGTGTTCTCTCCATCTGCTCACTTTTTCTCCCTTCTCCACTAGTAATCTACCATTTTTATCTTTCACTCCCCTGCTAACTTCACTTCCACCCTGTCTTACTCTTTTCACCTCTTTCCAGAACATTTTCTTACAGTCCCTCCACTTTACACTCAAATTCCTTCCAAATTCCTCATCCACTCTCTTCTTACTCTCTCTTACTAATCTTTTCACCTCTCTCTTTCTTTCTACTTATAACTCTCTCTTCCACCTCTCAACTTCTTCCACGGCCCTATTTCTCATCCATTCATTGTATGCTTTCTTCTTTTGTGCCACAGCCTGTCTCACCTCTTCAGTCCACCACGCGGTTCCTTGCACCCCCCCTCCGTCTTCTCTTCCTTCCACACACCACATCACAAGCTGCACATATTTCTTTTGTAAATATCCTACAGACACCTTCCATGTCTCCCATCTGCTCCAATTCATATTTGCCCAATCGTTCCTCCATTTCTCTCTTATACTCTGCCTTTTTCTCATCCTCTTGTAACCTTTCCACTCTCCTTGCAACTACTCCTTCCTCTCGTCTTTCCCTTCTTCTATTCCTCCATCTTACTTGAATTTTAATTCTGGCCACCACCAAGTAGTGGTCAGAAAGTCCACTCCCCCAACCTCTGTAAACTCTTGCATCCATTACACATTTTCGCATCCTTTCATCCACACACACATAATCAATCATTGCCTTCCTTTCATTCAGTTCACCACCCACCCTTCTCATCACTCGCCATGTATACCTGTTGATCATTTTATGCCTGAAGAGGGTATTGGCTATCACCAACCCCCTCCCAGAACAAATGTCCACTAATACACTCCCATTCTCATCTATCTCAGCAGGCACACCCCACTCACCAACTATTCCATCCACCTTCACATTCCCAACTTTACCATTCATATCACCGATCAAAAACACTCTCTCATTCCTTTCAAACTTTTCCATGTGCACTTCTACATTTGTCCAGAACTATTCTCTCACACTTCTAGCACGATCTTGCGTTGGTGCATACACACACACAATCGCCCACATTTGTATTCCAACTTTCAACTTTACCCACACAATCCTTGACCCAACTGATCCATACTGTCTTATGCTCTTCTTCCATCTTTTACTCACAACTATACATACTCCTTCCTTTGCCCTCTCATTCTCACCTACTCTTGCACATATACCCCATCCATACTCCCATTCTCTCACACTTTCTCCTCTCCATTTTGTTTCAGTTATGCCACATACATCCACTTTCGCACCCTCAAGCACCTGGACAATCTCTCTCTCTTTCACCTCATCATTCGCTCCCCTTGCATTCCACGTAGCCATTATCAAGTCCTTTGTCCGGTCCTGGGTCGTCATCGTTTGGTCAGTCCTTGTCCGAGGCTTATTGTTTGTTATTTTAGTTAGTTGTTTTCCGGGGAGGGGCACTAACCCTCCGCCAACCCTTTTAGTCGCCTTTTACGACAAGCAGGGATACTGGGGAAGTATTCTTGAAACCCCCCCCTACCCCCAGGGGGACAAAAGTAGTAAAGGAAATATTGTCAGGTATGAATGATGTAAGTTTGGATCAGCTTAAAGATCATGCAAATGCAGAACAGGTGCATTTTAATGAAGTAGTAAATGCATTTTATAAGTTAATGGAAGCAGATCCAAGCTTACAAGAAAAATTGTCACAGGAGTTAGTGGAAGAAAAAGAAATGCACACCACTTGTATAAGGAGAATCAACAGTAAACTAAATGAATTGATGCAGAACACAGAATCAGTAAGTATAGCTCCCAAGGATTCACAGTCTGTTAGGTCACAAATTAGTAAGGCATCCAAGTGCTCACAGTCTGTTAGGTCACAAAGTACTAAAACTTCAAGGCACGCTCATTGCACTAGTAGATCTTATTCAAGCACCACAAAAAGAGAACAGTTAAATGCTAAACTAGCTAGGCTAAAAGTTGAGCAGCAGTTTCAAGACGGAAATAGAATATCGGAAATTCTTGCATGAAAAGGAAATGGAGTATAAGAAACTACTTCTAAGTAAAGATCTAGCTGCAACTCAAGCTGAGCTAAATGCTGTAAATTCAATGGAAGATCCTTTAGATTTGCCTGAAAGTGATGATGAGTTAGATAGTAAAGAACAGCATCTTCAAAAATTCTTTGAATCACAAGTACTGACAGAAAGTGAGAAAATCAAGCCTAGCGTATCAGAACCGAAAGTGACTGTCAAAGATTCATCAGTTTCTGCCATGGGTGAATTAGAGAGAGAAGTGTTCAAACTAAATCAGACTTCCTTGTAGGTGAGTCCAAAGCTTAACCCACATGCTAAGAGTTTTAAACCTGAATCAGAATTAAAACAGTCACAGGCATCAGGTAAACATGATACACCAAGTCAGTCAGTGGACATGAATATGTTAAAATGTGTGGTAGATATTTTGTCATCCAAAAACACAAGTGAATTGCCTCGCCCTGAGCCAGAGATTTTCAAAGTTGATTTATTAGAGTTTCCATCCTGGATAAAGAATTTTGAAATATTCATAGAGTCACGAGTCACCAATCCGGCAGAGAAACTTTTCTACCTAGGGAGGTACAATGATGGGGAAGCCAAGGAAGCTATTAGAGGACTTTTGTGTATCCATAAAGAAGAAGCTTTCAGTAAGGCTAAAAGTATACTGAAAGACAGATACGGCAATGAGTTCACAGTTGCGAATGCTTATAGAAGAAAGCTGAATGGCCAAAGATCTCAAATAATGATGGTCAAGCACTACACAAAAATTATCTGACTTCTTGCAGAACTGTTTGACAATAATGAACTCAACAAATTTCCTTAATGTTCTAAATGATCCTCAAGAAAATAGCAAAATCTTACAGAAGCTACCCCCACCTTTAATCGATAGATGGAATTCAGTACTCCACACATGGTTCTCCACACGCGTAGAGTACCCTCCATTTTATGCCTTTTGTCAATTCATAGCAGATGAAGCAAAGAAAGCTTGTCATCCAATCTCATCCTATAGTGCAGTAATGGCAATGAGTCAAAGGCATAACATAGCTGCTTCAAAGGGAAAGAAGGAAGGTAAAGCAGAAACAAACAGATTTGGGGTAAAAAGTCTTGTAGCCAACACAACTGGAGTGAAAGAAACAGAGGCACAAAAGAATCAAAGGGACAAGGGTAACAAGAAACAAAGGACTCAAAGGGACAAGGATGACAAGAGACAAAGGACTCAAAGGGACAAGGATGACAATAATCAAAACATTAAAAGGCCACAGTGTATCTACTGCTAAGAAGAACATGAACTGGACACATGTAAAATGTTCAGTGAGCTTAGCAATAAGGATAAGGTAGAATATGTACAGAAGTCATTTATCTGCAGGGGTTGTCTAAAGTATGGACATAAAATGAAAAACTGCAAAAGAAGGAAAGTATGTACAGTATGTAAGAGACGTCATCCTTCATCTCTTCATGAAGCCATACTTGAAAGAATTAAAGAGAAGGAAACTGAGAAATCACAACAGTCCAAGACAACAGAGGACAATGCTGTCTCAAATAGAATTAAAATCAACAGGTCATTTGTAGGCGATACACACAGCATGATTGTTCCAGTGTGGCTGCACCACAGCAGTGATGCATCAGAGTCTTGGTTTATGCTTTATTAGATGATCAGTCTGACGTTTGCTTTATTAAAGGGACTACTCTATATAAAGTTAAAGTAACTGGACCACAAGTACACCTGCAGTTGGCTACTGTGATGGGAGAAGATACTGTGCTTTGTACCAAAGTACAAGGGCTTGTGGTAAAGGGAGTGTATGAACAGAAAGAAGTGTTCCTTCCCAATACATACTCTAGAGAACATATACCAGCAACACGAGATCAGATACCAAGACCCGAGACTGTAAACAATTGGCCTTATTTGAAAGGAATAGCAGACAAACTGATGCCATATGACTCTAACATAGAAATTGGTCTCATCATAGGACTCAGCTGTACTAAAGCACTGAAGCCAAAGGAAATTATCCCAGGAAATGAAAACGATCCCTTTGCTAGAAGGACAGAGTTAGGATGGGGCATAATAGGAAAGGTCCGTAGCGACAGAAGCACAAAAGATAGCATTGTACAGGTACACAGAACTATGGCCCAAGAAGTTGTCATCAATAATGAAAGGAAAGTTAGCTTCCTAGTTGTTCCAACTCAAGTAAAGGAGGTTGTCAACCCACAGCAAATCAAGAATATGTTTGAGCTGGACTTTAATGACAGACAGATCTCATATGAAGACAAACTATTCGTGACAAAAATTAAAGAGGGAGTATACAAGGCACAAGAAGAACATTACGAGATGCCACTTCCTCTCAAGAATGAAAATGTCAAGTTTGAAAACAACAAAGACTTAGCTGTTTACAGACTAGATAGACTGAAAAAAAAAACTCAAAAATGACACGAAATATTATCAAGCTTATGTGAAGTCTGTGCAAGACATGATAACACATGGGTACGCAGAAGCGGTTCCAGCCAAAGCGTTAGCTAGAGCAGATGGGTTTGTGTGGTACGTACCTCATCATGGGGTGTATCACCCAAAGAAACCAGGCAAGTTAAGAGTAGTATTTGACTGCAGTGCTAGCTACAAGAAACAGTCACTTAATTGTCACTTATTACAAGGACCAGACCTCACAAACAGTCTCATTGGAGTGCTATGCAGATTTAGCCAAGAAGAGGTAGCATTTGTGTGTGATATTTCTGCAATGTATCATCAAGTGCATGTGTCTCCTGAGCACAAGGATTTGCTACGCTTTTTGTGGTGCAAAAATGGAGATCTGGACAAAGAAGTGATTGAATACAGAATGACTGTACACTTATTTGCAGCTACTTCATCACCAAGTGTTGCAATTTTCACATTAATGAAAACAGCTGATGATAATGAGCTTGAGTTTGGATCTGATGCATCTAAGTTTGTCAAAAATGATTTTTATGTAGATGATGGGTTGAAGTCTGTACCTACTGCAGCTGAAGCTATCCCACTGATTAATAGCAGTAAGGCAATGTGCATGAAAGGAGGCTTCAAAGTTCTTGTCCAACAGCAAAGAGGTACTGGCAGCCATCAGACCAGAAGAAATGGCAGGAATCTTCAAGAGCTTAAATCTCAGCAAGGACTCACTGCCTATTGAGAGAACACTTGGAGTAGAGTGGTGTGTTGAATCTGACTCATTTCAGTTTAGGATCACTTTAAGTAGTAAGCCTGTAACAAGAAGAGGTATTTTATCAACTGTAAGCTCCATATTTGATCCCTTAGGTTTAGTGTCTCCCTTTATTCTAAATGGAAAAAGAATACTTCAGGATCTATGTAAAGATGGGGTAGGCTGGGATGATGCTGTACCAGAAAACATGAAGTCTAGGTGGGAACAGTGGAGAAATGAGCTGCACTTGTTGCAGCAAGTGAAAATACCAAGATGTTACAAACCTGAAGCATTTGAAGAAATTAAAGCAGTTGAGTTTCACCATTTCTCAGATGCTAGTCAGGAAGGCTATGGACAGTGCTCTTACATTAGACTGATTAATGACAAAGGTCAGATGCATTGTGCACTTGTAATGGCAACATCAAGAGTAGCACCACTTAAAGCCATCACTATTCCAAGGTTAGAGCTTGCAGCAGCAGTTGTGTCAGTAAGAGTTCACACATTTCTGAGAAGACAGCTGAATTACCAAGATGTCAAAGAAGTATTTTGGACTGATAGCAAAGTAGTACTAGGCTATATCTGTAATGATGCTGAGAAATTCCATGTGTATGTTGGAAACAGATTTCAACAAATACGAGATGAAACATCACCAGCACATTGGAAGTATGTTGAAACAGAAAATAACCCAGCTGACTATGCATCACGAGGCATGCCAGTAGAAGCCATGATTCACAGTTCTAAGTGGTGGAATGGACAAGACTTGCTTTAGCAATCGCTTGACACACCTCAAGCATCAGTAGAAGACTTCACTGTTGCAGAAGATGATCCTGAAGTGAAGAAAGTTGTATCACGTCTCACAGAAGTTCAAGATCCATCATCATTCCTAGACAGACTGAAGCATTTCTCAGATTTTCACTGTGCAACCAAAGCTACTGCAGTATGCCTCAGACTTCAGAAAAAATTCAGAGGCAAAGAGGAAAGTAAGCAAAATGTAAAAACAATTAAACAAAACTTTGACAAGTCTGAGTATATTCCTGTGACTGCAGCAGAACTGAGAGAAGCTGAAAATGAGATACTAAAACAACTTCAGGCACAAGCATTCCCAGAAGAAAAAAGAGCATTGATGAACAAAGTTAACAAGGAAGAGTCAATTTCTGGTGTAGGAAGAAACAAGAAAAATGTCTTAAAGAAATCAAGTCAGATGTATAAGCTTGATCCATTCATAGATGAAGATGGGATCATCAGAGTAGGTGGAAGGATCAGAAGACCAAATATGCACAAAGACAGAAAGCACCCAGCCATATTACCAAAGAAATCACACGCAAATGAGTTGTTGATTTGTTATTACCATAAAAAAGTACATCATCAAGGTAGAGGCATCACACTGAATGAGATTAGAGGATCTGGGTATTGGATTATAGGAGGATCTTCTCTAGTAACTAAGCACATTTCCAGGTGTACCATTTGTAGAAAGGTTAAAGGAAGTACACAGGAACAAAAGATGGCAGATCTTCCCACAGATAGGTTAGAACCTACTGCTCCTTTTACTTATTCTACTGTTGATTTCTTTGACCCCTTTTTTTTTATTAAGGAAGGACGTAAGAAACTGAAAAGGTATGGTGTATTGTTTACTTGCATGACTTCGCGTGTCATTCACTTAGAAACAGCCAACACTATGAACACAGACTCATTCATCAATGCCTACCGTCGCTTCATAGGACGGAGGGGACCTGTACTTCAGTTGAGATCTGATCAGGGAACAAACTTTGTTGGTGCTAGGAATGAGTTGTAGACATGTTTAAAAGAAATGGACCAAGATAAAATAAGCACAGAACTGTTGAAAGATCGTGACTGGATAGAATTTAAAATGAATGTACCACATGCAAGTCATATGGGTGGCGTATGGGAGAGACAAATACGTACAGTGAGAAATGTACTTTCAGTATTGCTCGATCAGCATGGGTCTCAGTTAGATGATGAATCTAAGAACTTTCATGATAGAAGCTGAGTCTATAGTAAATGGTCGTCCTCTAACTGTAGACACAATGAACTCTGCTGAGCACATAGAACCACTGACACCCAATATGTTATTGACCATGAAATCTAAAGTTGTACTACCTCCTCCAGGCACCTATGACAGGGTAGATGTGTATTCAAGGAAGTGCTGGCGTAGGGTGCAATACTTAGCAAATGAGTTTTGGTCTAGATGGAAAAGGGAGTTTTTGCAGTCTCTCCAATTGAGAAATAAATGGGTAAAGCCACATAGAAATTTGCAAGTAAATGACATAGTGATTGTAAAAGAAGAGACTTGGCAAGAAATAATTGGAAGCTAGGAAAAACAGTAGAAGTCCTTCCTGACGAAAATGGTCATGTAAGAATGGTCAAGGTAATGATGTCAGACTCATAGCTAGATAACCAAGGTAAACGTACACAAGCCATCACCTTCATTGAAAGACCAATTCACAAACTCATTTTGTTAGCTGAAGCAGAGTGAGACCGGGTATCCCCACCAAAGAGCCAACCTAAGTGCCAAAACTGTGCCAAAGTGTTTTCTTCCTCATAGTATTAGTATTAATTTTCTTCATTTATATTAGTATTAATTTTTTACTTTTAGACTCATTAGAATATAAGGTAAATTGCTCTCACAATCTAGGGGAGCCATGTAATGTCATATTCATTATGTGCATGCCATTATATGCCTACTCAGTATATATTAGTGTTAAAAACTGTATCTTCATTTGTAGTTTAGTGACACCGTGAAAAAGGTGCACTTCAATCGTTTGCAGTTTGTTTACAAATCCGAATTTGTTTTGGTATGTTTTGCGAACGGCCACCTCGTCACTGACTCACAACCACGGACTCAAGGCCAAGATGACAGGTGACCGAGGTACAGTATCATATTTCAGTATATCTATAGTATTTTATTACAGGTATGCTTGTAGTACAGTATGTGAATGATTTATCATGATATTAAGACTTAGTTGAAGGAGACCTATTCTGTTTGATTACTGGTTTATGCAGTTATAAGAAGTTAAATGTTTGAACTTGTTTCTTAGACAAAGAATTTATTACTTTTCAGTTTTACAGGAATGACTGGGATTGAACAGAATACAAGAAATAAAGATGCCAAGAAAGAATCCTGGTAGTTTCCCTGTAAAGCCCCTTGACTTGGCCCTCTGAGACACTAGGAGATTTTAACATGCAAAATGTGTATTTACAGAAATTAGTGCGTATGCTACCAGTAAAATGACATCGTCAATCAAGAATGCAGCTTCTGGCCCTGCTTGTAGGTTCAGCTACTCCTACACTGTTCAGTATGAGAATACAGTGTACTCTGTGTGCAGACAAGGTTTCTTGTCAATCTTTGGTTTAAAAAGAAGTCGTGTCGAGTACGCAGTGAAGTGTGTTGGTGTCACAGGTGTAAGTACAGGTGATAGGCGTGGCAAAAGCAGACCAGGTAATGCACTTCCTACTGGTGTTGTTGACCAAGTTCATGAAAACATACAGCTCTTACCAACAGTTAGTAGTCATTACAGCAAAGCTAAATCACCTCACAGGAAGTATCTAGAATCACAAGCAACTATAAAGGTGTTGTATGACAGGTATGTTGATTGGATGACCACTGAATACCCAGGTGAGAGTGTTGTGAAATATTCATATTATTGGAATGTGTTCACCAAGAACTATAATATTGGTTTCCAGCCTCCTGCTACAGACACTTGCAGTAAGTGTGACGAGTTGTTGACTGCAATTAGCGCTGCTAAGGATGCTGGTGGCGATTCTCTACATAATATTGAAGCTCAGTTAGCTGTACATAAAGAATTGGCTAGTCAAGGACAGCAAATTGTGAAGGATTATGCTTATAACAATGATCCTGATACTCGAGTGATTTGTGTCGATTGCAGCAAACCTTACCTGTACCCAAAGTATCAACAAGTGTTGCTTATTACAAGCATAAACTCTGGGTGTACAACTTGTGTATTCACAACTTGAAAACTGGAAAATCGATGATGTATGTATGGGATGAAGTGACAAGCGGGCGTGGCTCAGTGGAGGTTGCAAGTTGCATTAAACACTGGATTGCACAAGAGTACAGTGTTGAAGATTTCTCCAAACTAGCTGTTATCACTGACAACTGTGGTGGACAAAATAAAAACAAATATTGTGCTGAACTACTTACATGAACTACACACAGGTAGAGTCCAGTTCATTGATCATTTTTACCCAATACCTGGCCATTCATACATGGCTTATGATCGAGGTTTTGGCAGTATTGAAAAACGCATCTGTAGGTATGGTCACATTCATAGTTTGGATGAGTACATTCACATCATTCATACAACCACAGAACAACGCTATGAGGTGGTTAAAATGGAGCAGAAAAACTTCCTAAACTTTGACACAGTGCAGCGCTTTGTTGTCCAGAGAAAACCTAGTGACTCGAATATAAAATTCAAAGATGCTAGAAGATTCATGTTCAGACTGCAGTGCAGAGAGGGCTATTTCATAAGTGTCGTATGATGATAATGCTCCAGCTACAGCTGTACGGCTGATGAAAGGTAAAGCAAACTACGATGTCAGAAAGTTTAATCTAGGCGATGTTCCTCACACACCAAAGTATGATAAACCACTGTGTCGTAAAAAAAAAGTAAAGTTAGTGTTCTGCAAGCCCTCCTTACCTACATCCCTTTGTCATTCAGTGGCTATCTTACTGATATCATAGCCCAGCAAAATCTGCTGCACCAGGAAGGAACTCCGCCAGAACCTACACAGGAACAGCAGGACATTTTGGTTGATGCTGAGGATGTTGACAATGACCTCCTTGGCTATGATGATGAATGAATAATGAGTTTGGCCTGTTACCTTTTCTAGTGTTCATTATTACTGTGATTATGAATTAGGCCTATTGTATATTGTATTTCTGTTTATAAAGATGTTTTTGGGTAGGGTATGGGTTAAAGTGGTGACACATCAGTTGGTATTATTGGTAAAAATGACACTTTGTTTTTGGTAATGCAAATGGTTTTCAGAGTTTATTTTGGTTATAATGGCACATTTATTTAATTTTTTGCAGCATACAACCTATCTGATGTCTAAAAATTTGTGTGGTGTGTCAAAAGAATACCGGTACTGATTTTAACCAACGGACAAACACGTGTGCTTACCAGATAATCAACTTCCCCTAGTTTAATTTACTTTCGTACCATCAAAAAATGTTTTTCTTTGCAAATTATCCGTCACATACATGAAACTAGATTCAATAAGCTATAAGTTAAAACAAAATTGATGAAGTTATCTCTGTTGGTTTGTTTGTTATCCCAATTTTAAAGTTGCAAAACTTTAATTGCGATTTTCTCTTTTTTTTTTTTTTTTTTTTGTGGCGCGTGGCTGACTGCTCTGCTGCACGCCTCAATTTCACTAACACAGTGAATGCGGTGGTTTAAGATTTACGAGGGTGGCTGGTGTGCTTAGTTTTTTTTTATGCCCCCCGCAACCAGGCGAATGGCTACCGGGGGACCTTTCCCGGTGCTTACTAACGGAAACCTCCATATTTTCATCAATGACAAGGCTCCCGGAGTCCCCTGAGGAAGAGCTAACTCTTTTCTCCCTCGCTGGACTAGGAGCTGGAAAGACATGAGGACGTGTCTTTGAAAGAGTGGTGAAGTTATTCTTACTAGTCTCGTCAGACTTACGTTTAGGCTTTGTTGACTGAGAAGTAGCAGGGGCCTGTGAATTTGAAGCTTTAGGGAGGTCAGTTAGAGAGTTGGATCGTACAGGAGGCTGAGAGGCAGTGGTTGCGGTAGAGTGAGTGGCCTGATTAACAAGCACAAGATCAGTCTACATCTCCACAGTGCACATCATAGAATGGGACATAACCGCTGAAGCATAGGACCCATTTGGTGTGGGAGTTGCGTGCAACTCCTTCACCTTTTTCCTGGCTTCGTAGTAAGAGATGCCCTCAGTAGCCTTCACAGTGCAGACCTCTTTCTCCTCCTTCCACTTGGGGCAGTCCCTTGAGGAAATGGAGTGAGCACCCTTCCAGTGAAAGCAGCTGACAGTCTCTGATGTGCAATGATCAGCATCATGAACTTGCATTGCACACTTGCCACAGACTGATTGGGAAGCCCGTCAAGTCTTTTCATTATGCCCATAAATCTGGCATTTGGAGCAGCGAAGGGGATTGGGAATATAAGGTCGTACATTTACAATTTCGTATCTCAAGTTGACATTACTGGGAAGAGACACTTTTCCAAAAGTCAAGATTATCGTGCCTGTTTTCGTCCTTATGCCTTCCGTTAGCTTCAATTACGTCCAGCTGCGCAAGTTCCCGTATGATTTCGTCTTCTTCCATAACCATGAGATCCCTGCAGGTGATGACATCATTGCAGGAATTCATGGAATGCGGGATCCTCGGCTAGACCTCATACCAATGAAACGTGTTCAGTTTCATCAAGTCCTTAACCTGGGCAGAGTTTACAGTTTTGATAAGGAGGTCTCCATTAGCAAGTTTTTTGACAAATTCTACCTCGCCAGCACATGCATCAGTTACACTCTTGATCATGCAAAGATTGAGGCTGGTCAAGGAAATAGAACCAAGGGCAAGGAAATAGAACCAAGGGCATGCAGGGTCACGAATGAGGAGTTATGTATTGTGCAGGGATGTCAAGTGGGGAGCTGGTCTGGGGACGTTCAGTCTGGGTGCGGTCGGTCCATCTAACAGTCGAGGGTTGGTCAGGACCACCTCCCTTCCTGAAGGAGTGGGAAGGCGGCAGGGGCGTCCGACACAGTAACCCCACCCCACCTAACGGGGGAAGTAGAAAGAGGGAGAAAAGACTAGCAAGGGACAAACAACCCGGGACCAAACACCTAAGACTGAAATTGCCCTCTCAAACCACTCCAGGAAGGCCCGACCGTGTTAATTCAGGCCCCAGAGCGATCAGTGGGGAGGGGGGGGAGGACCCTCCGTGGGCAGCAAGCAAAGGTAATCTCAGTATATCGTAAACACCTACTGTTCCAAATGAACAGGAAAGGGAGGAAAATAAGCACTAACAACCCTATCGTCACCAGGAGGGTGAAAAAAAAAAAGCTAATGCCAGTTAGGCAGACCTAGAAAGCTAGAGGAGAGCTCAGAAGAAAAAACGTCTTAACTCTCTGCGAAAATGCATAAAACTCGAAAGCAAAAACAGCCCTCCTCCCCGTATAAAAGCTCAAAGAGAAATTTTTTTTTTTTTTTTTTTTTTTTTTTTTTTTGGCCATCACCCTGAAGGGGCATTAGGCCAGCAAGAATCGATAATCATGAAAGCCAAAATAATGATATGAAATATTTGCATCTATTTCATACCAATATTAAGTTATTATTCATGATTATGAAACATAATAAGTAATAAAGAGTACATCAGTATACATGGATAGTACCAGGACAAATACTTCCATCTATACATCATATGTAGACTCATTACTATACTACTACAAAATTATCAAATACTTATCAAATTTATATATATATATACCAAAAAAAAATAAAAATAAAAATAAAATAAATAAATAAATAAAAAAAAAAAAAATCAAATTTACTGGTCCTGAACAAAAAAAAAAAAAAAAAAAAAAAAAAAAATTTATATAAATGTAACCTCCTCCTGCGGTTCACAAATATATAAAAGTGTATTGAGGTATTTACATATGTACAAAAACCATATCCCTATATAAAAAAAAAAAAAAAAAAAAAAAAAAAGATATATATAATAAATAAGGAAACCACAACCAAGTTCATAAAATAAATCACAACTCTCTGAGTAATCTGGTCTCTTTCAGGAAAGTCATCAATTTATTAGTCACACCAACGTCCCCATCACCCAAGACAGAATCAAGTGTGAAAGGGAGCGCATTTGTCCTACAGTAGGCAGCCAGAGAAGTACGTTCCCCAGCATACCTACTGCAGTACAAAAGTATGTGACTAATAGATAACACCGCGTCACAGGTGGTACAACGCGGTGGAAATTGTCTGTTAATATATGGTAACATATGTGTTATTAGGTGGAATTCATGCGGAGGCGGGCTAAAGCGACCTCCTCCCGTCTGTTTCCTCGAGAGGAACTGGACCAGTCACATATGGTCCTTTTGACAGATGGAATTGCCAGGTCGGTCCACTGACTTTGCCACAGAAGATTAATTGATTTCTTTCCGAAAGAGAGACTAGACTGTAGCTCACGAGGAACGTCCCAAGTCTCCTCGAGTTCTACAGCTGATTTAGCTAGTATGTCAGCCTGCTCATTGCCGTAAATACCGCAATGACCAGGCACCCAGATCAGAGTGAAGGATTTAGCACATGTATGCAGCTTATTGATAATGTGGCCCAGGACCTCATGTGAATCAGTCCTACATGAATGAATTGCCTGAAGGGCTGACTTAGAGTCCGAAAAAATGACAAAACTGTCGTGATCTGAACGCAAAGCAAAGTCTATAGCTTGATCTATGGCAAATAATTCGGCAGTGAATACAGGCGTATGGGGGGCAAGTTAAAACAGATGCGGCACTCCGTAGACCACACACTCGCACCCACACATTCATCCATCTTAGAGCCATCGGTGTACAAGTGGAATGACGCTAGGTGTCTAATGAGGATCATCCGGAACAACTGTCGTACCTCCACCTCCGGCGCCTTGTACTTTGCAACAGGGAGCCAGTCAGTGTTGAATGTGGTGGCAAGTGACTCCCAGGGCGCTATTTTTGACGTTAAAACCTGATCCCCATTAGAAAGGTCGTACCCTAACGCCTCACAGAGGAAGTGAAGCCTCACAGCCACCGGCTTGAGGGCCGCATACAGCAGGTATTCCCACTGTAGGAGGATCCGACAGGTCGGAAGGCCAAGTGAGCGTTTACGGTGGGTGGTGATACCGTAAGAAAATAACAGGTGGTCACGTCGTAGACGGAGGGGAGGCACATTAGCCTCCACTTCCAACCGCTCCACACGAGTACACCGAAGGGCTCCGAGACATATACGCAAGCATACGTTCTGAAGTACATCCAGTCTACGGAGGACGGCATCCGATGCCGACCCATACACCTGTGAGCCATAGTCAAGCTTAGAACGGATAAGAGACTTATACACCATCAATAAAGACGTTCTGTCTGCTCCCCACGATTTACCGGAAAGAAACTTAAGGACGTTTACTTTTTTACTACAAGAAGCAAGCAAATGATTAATGTGTGTTCTCCAACTGAGCCTACTGTCAAAATGTAGACCCAGGAATCTGACTGAATTTTGAAAAGGTATCGGCTGATTATCTAAAGTTAAATGCAAAGGAGGTACGTTAAGTTTACGAGTAAAAACAACACCGACACACTTAAGGACGGAAAATTTAAATCCCCACTCCAGGGCCCAACGCTGAACAGATTCAAGTGCCAGTTGAATCTGCTGTGCTGAGGATTGTGCATTGCGGGAAGAGTGCCACACTGCACAATCATCAGCATAGAGTGAGTATCTAATCGTCCTGGGGACGGAAGCGGACGACAGAATGTCATTAATGGCAACGCTGAACAAAGTAGGGCTAAGCACACTTCCTTGTGGTACCCCGTTCTCTTGGACAAATATGTCCGAAGTTACGTTACAGGGTAACCTGACAGAAAACATTCTGTCAGTAAGGAAGTTCTGAAGGAAAATGGGCAAATTACCTCTTAAACCATAAGCGTAGAGTTTACGTAGTATTCCGTTTCGCCAGGTCATATCATAAGCCTTATGAATATCCAGAAAAATTCCTATCATGAATTCGCGATTGGCAAAAGCCTCGGCTATGCAATGCTCCAGGTGCACTAAATGATCCAGAAAAGAGAAGTGCCAAGAACTACTCAGGGAAGACCCAAAGTAACCTACTAAAACCCCCCAACTGAAACAACACCTGTCTGTTCGAACACTAAACTCAAACCCCCCAAACTGAAGCAAACAAACCAAAACCACCTATAGGTTCGAACAAAGAATCCATTAAATATTATTTGCTACATTAATATCAGGTCTGTACTTTTCTATTAATAATTTTTCACCTACTAAAGCATCAACTGAATTACTGAATTAAGTTATTACCTGGAAATCATTGTAAGAGAAAGGGTGGTCGTGGGTTTATGAATGCTCTCTAATAGCTGAAAATGCCATCTGATGTATTTTCCTGTTCTGTAGCTCTTTCCCATATGTTCAGATATTCTTACTTTGAATGAAAGATTTGTACATTCAATATACGCAGCCTTACAACTAGGACTTGTAAATTCGTAAACAACATCTGAACATAGAGGAGTAGGCACCCTGTCTTTGTGATTGAAAAAATTTCTTTGTCTTAAAGTCATTGGTACGATGTTCCACTTAGACCTATTGTTTCCTCTGTAAAAACCAGTGGATATAATTAAGCTAAATTCTGGCTTCCTATTGTGTCTCCTCTGACTAATAATGAGTACACAATTCCTATTTCAAAAGCATTTGTGGATGAAATTTTATATTTAACATTTGCTACGCAATATGTTATGACCAGCTATGATAGAGTCTCTATTTACTAATGTTCCTTTGGCTGAAACTATAGACATAATTCTTGATAATTATAAACTAAGCAATTTTTATGGTTTAAATGCAACCCAGGTTAGACAGTTATACGATTTTTACACAAGAATCATGTTTCCTATTTAATAAGGTTCTTTATAATCAAGTAGATGCTATTAGTACGGGTTAGTGTCTTGGATCTGTTTTTGCCAGTGCATTTTTGTGCAATAGAGAGATTTCATGGTTGAGCTTTTTCCTTGCTCTCTCAACTTTCTGATTGTCATCATCATTCCGGCAGAGTTTGTGTCACACTACTGGATTCGACATCATCAGCTGCACTAGATCCTGAGCACCACCACCATTGCCACTGCCACTAATACCACCACCACTAATGTCATCCACTACTATAAAATAAGGCAAGTCACCTAATGCCTTCAGCTCCTGGATGTTATCTGTAACTTCTTTGTAACATGCATAAAGTTTTTCAAGATTGTTTTTCAGTTTTATAGATGATGAGGGACCTAAAGCTTTTTTGTTGCTTTTCTGCAGCTCACATAGGAACCATAAACTCCATTCACGCGTGTCCCTGAGGGAAGTTTTGCTTTTGGAATTGCTCATACTGGAAGGGAAATCTAGGTACTAATCTGAAACGAGATATAAACTTGCTTTAACAACATGAGATAGATACGATGATACATAGCAAGCATTCATAAAAGTAAAAAAAAAAATTAACGTTTTTGAAGGAAAAGATATGTGTTATGATAAACTGTCAGAATTTACTCTTTGTAAGCAGAGCATTATTAATTTAAATGACAACTAAGTGACTTACAAAAGTAATGTCAACGTGACGATACTGGATTTCATAGAAACAGACAATCCCGATAACACTGTATCTCAAACATCATAAATATCGCATCTATGACTTCATAATTAATACACGACATTTAGGACTCCATACTTACACGACAATACTGTATGGCAAGTTACATATTTTACCCCCATATTTATCGTAAGGAGAAAGTTATTATATATTTTTTTTTAGCCTTTAGACCTATTTAACTGGATTCCTTGACCCTCAAAATGTACACTTGGACACCAGTATTGTCATTATAGCTATAGCAGAAGCAAAGGTATGGGGTCCGGTGTATTACCGGCAGCCATTAAAAAAAAATATATATATATTTCAGATACAAAGCAAGAGCAAATTTGTCTTTGGATATATATATATATATATATATATATATATATATATATATATATATATATATATATATATATATATATATATATATATATTTTTTTTTCTTTTTTTCAATGGACCTAAGGTACTGCCACACCAAAGGGGAACTTTGCATCATGACATGAAGTCAGAAGTCACGTAACTCGTCTACTGTAAATGGAAGGTTGTTGAATGCCGATGTATGGGGGTGCTAAGGCTGCAGTGCGTGTGGATAGTGAAGTGGGTGAAATGTTCTGTCTGAATGTTGGATTGAAACAGAGATGTGTCGTATCTCCGTGGCTGTTCAGTCTGTATATGGATGGGGTTATTAAAGAGATACAATGTAGAGCAGCAGATGTTAGAGTGGCCCTAATAAGAGAGGGCAGCGTTTGGAAACCTCCAGTATTGTTGTTTGCAGATGATATAGTATTGTTAAGTGAAGATGAAGGGGAACTGCAAGGCTTGGCGAATGAGTTTTAGAGAGTGTGTAAGAAACGGAATCTAAAGATGAATGTAGGGAGGAATAAAGCTATGGTCTTAAGAGAAATTAGGTCGCTGAACGTACAGTACAGTGAAGTTGAAAGATGAGGAAATGAAAAATATGAGTGCATTTAAGTACTTGGGTAGTGTGATGAATAAAGATGGAAGTTTGGAGGATGAAGTGCTTGCAAAGGTACCGGTACAACAAGCAAGAAAGGTGGCTGGTTCTTTGAAAACAGTGATAAGAAACAGGGAAGTGGGCATGGAAGGGGAAAAAAAAAAAAAAAAAAAGCTCTGCATGATAGTAATGTGATACCAATTCTAACATACGGAAGTGAAGCTTGGACCTTGTTGGAAGGACACAAGTCACGAATGAGGGTAGTGGAAAATTGATTTTTTTGAGGGGAGCATGTGAAGTTACATGGAGAGACAGACTGACAATTAATGAGGAAGTGATGGAGCCTTGTGGTGTGCATGTGAATGTGTTAAAAATCGTTAGGAGAAATACACTGAGGTGGTTTGGCCATGTGGAGAGGATAGAGAGCGAGAGACTGACAAGGAGAATGTAGGTGAGCGAGGCGGAGGAGAGGAGAGGGAGGGGGAAGGGGAGGATGAGAAGGAGGGATGGAGTGGAGATGTATATGAGAGAGGGGTATGTGACCTTGGGGGAGGGCAGTGATGTGGCGAGGGACAGGGCGACATGGAGGCGATTTGTTTGTGGGATTTAGGCGTCTAGCAGTAAATAGATAGATAAAGATTTTTTTTTTTTTTGCCTAGCCCTTCGAATTACATGATACATTTAGCCAAGAGTATGAATGAAACAAAGCCATTCGTTGCTGCAGTGTATACCCTACTTTTTTTTTTTTTTCGTTTCTCTTTATGACCACCTTAACCTAATGCTGGTTTAATTATGATAGTAAAGATAAAACTGAAGTCGATGGAAAGAGCACATATATGAAAATAATGAATTTCGCCATCATAAAGTATACAAGCACATTATGCAGAGTAAAAGATTTTCATTATCTATGAGCTATTAACGGTACTAATTACATATATTATCATACACATAAACATACTTCCATTATTATTTCTTACTGATTTTTAAATACAATCAGCCTAACCAGCTGCTTTCTTACTTTCGTACCAATAGCTTCCTGTGTGATAAATTTCTTAGTGCGATGTACCGTAATAATACTGTAGCACTGTGATACCTGTTTTATTAATTTGTGAGTATGATTGTCGTCAATGGAGGTGTCGAACATATGGGTGTTTAGACAATCAAATATTCTTTGAATAGTAATACTGTGCGAGATGTTGTGTGACACAGCTGTGGAAATAACTAGTGGCATAGGCTGATGTTTTAAGATTTTTTTTTCCTTTTCCAAAATTTGAAACCATTTCTCAGTTTCATGACAGATTTTAACTACATCCTCGCCTGCATAGATGAGGCCTCCCTTTTCTCTCTCGCCAATAAAAGTGCTCAAATAATTATAGCCTTTAGATGCTGATACCAGTGCTCCTTGAGATGGAAGAAGCGTTTTCTTGGCCATTTAACATATCCGGTAATCCTGTAGAATTAGCAGCAAGATATATTTCTTACCTGTGAAATTGATACCATCTCTCTTCGATGAATTTTTGTGCCCATTTTTGCATCCGTACGCTGCGCAGTGAACCATGGCACTATATATTCCGGACACATCGGCTGATTTCAAAAGGCACGGACGTCAACTGTGGTACTTAAACATGGCTGCCACCACACCAGCGCCGCCCTGGCGACGGACACACAAAGTACTTGGCGCCACCCATGAGAAAGCCCCTCCAAATGACCGAGTTCAGTGGAGTCTTAGCCCCACGCAACTCAAAAAGTGAAAACCAGTTTTAATCTATCTCAGCCAATAAACATGCGTGTGTTTCTCTTTAGCATAGTAAGACGTGAATATATATTTATATATATATATATATATATATATATATATATATATATATATATATATATATATTTACACCAGATTACTGGCATCCTCCGTTCATAAAATATCTGTAACAGACTTGAACAGCTGTGGGTTGAAATTTGGAGGGAAACAAGTCTGGGGAAGCGAGTTCCAGAGAGATGCAGTTCGGAGAATGAAAGAATTCTGATAGGCAGAAGTTCTACAATATGGCTGAGTGACATTCCAGTCATGGGCGCTACCAGATGCCCGTGTAGCACGAGGGAAGGCATGGAGAGGTGGCACCATGGAAGCAACTTTGAGAATTTGCCAAAAAAAATATCTGTAAAATAATGCAAGGGAGGCAACATTCCTTCTTACTTGTAGGGGAGGTAGTTTATATGTAATGGCAGGGTTGTTAATGATTCTAACAGCTTTGTTCTGAATTTTAGTTGTCTTAATGCAACCTCTCCACAACCATTCCACAAGGGTGAGCAATATTCAAGCTGAGAGCGCACATGATTCTTATAAATTACAGCTAACTGCTCGTCGGCGAAGAAGTTACGGACTCTGTACAATAATCCATGTTCCTTTGAGGCGATTTTAGCAAGTGATCTGACATGAGACGTCCAGCTGAGGGCACTGTTAAGTGAGACGCCAAGAATTTCAATACTTTTGGAGATGGGAATATTAGTAGCGCTGAAGGTAATGTACGAATCTGGCAATATATGTCTATTAGTAAACTGTATATGTTTATTTTACTAGCATTAAAAGAGACAAGGTTGTTTTGTCCCCATTCACTGATCATAAGATAGATCTTGATTTATGAAGATGGCTGTACTGAGTTCAGAGGTAGAGATATTAGACTTTGTAAATGGGTGTCTGAGTGTGAATGAACTATGTAGTGTTGAGTCATCTGCATATGAGTGAATGGGATTGTGGGTGACATACAAGATATCATTAATATGAACCTGAAATAGGGTTGGCGCCAGAACTGATCTCTGCGGCACGCCGGCGTTAATTGAGTGGAAATTAGAATATACCTCATCTACTTTTACTCTTATTTTCCTGTCACTAAGATATGAAGAAATCAAAGGAACAAAAGACATTAGTCCATAGCAGGGGAGTTTGGACAGCAGTGAACGGTGCCATACTCTGTCGAAAGCTTTAGAGATACCAAGAGCTACTGCATGAGTTTCTCTAAAAATATCAACTGATTGATGGATGGTATGAGTTAAGAGATTGAGTATGTCAATGGTGGATCTTTCGTGGTGAAAACCATATTGCTTATCACTAATTAAGTTGTTGGATTCAAGATGTTTAACAATGTGCTTTTTAATTAAAGTTTCAAATACCTTACCAACAGAAGATGTGACAGCTATTGGTCTGTAATAGGAGGGGTCAGACGAACTTCCTTTCTTCGGAATTGGGTGGATATTGGCTTCTTTCCATGAATTTTGGAATAAAGAAGTACGTATGCATAGTCTGAATAATTAAGCTAGGACCGAGGCAAGTTCAGGGGAACACTTTTTCAAGACACTTGGCGGAATTCCATCTGGGCCTGGAGCTTTGTTGGTAGGTAAATTGTCTAGGATGGATTTTACGTATCTTGTCTGTATTTTAAGTGAGGCAATTTCTGGAGAATTAAGTTCCAGTACTGGGACATTCTGGCTGGTATCGTCTATGGTTGAGTTTCTGGCAAAGGTAATGGCAAAGATATCTGCTTTCCCACATGGGTCATTTGTAATGTTGCCATCTGAAGATTTTAGTGGGGGAATGGAAGATGACTTGTTAAAGTTATTATTGAAAGAATTAGGAGTTGACCAGAATATTCTATTGTCATTAGGGTTGTTAAGTAGTTTTGATGCTTGCTTTTGAAGAAAGTTTGATTTAGATAGATTTAATACAGCTTTTGCATGATTTCTAGCAATTTTAAATTGGGAGAGTGATTCAGATGTTTTTGATTTTGAGTAAGAGTTATATGCTAATGACTTTTGGGCTGTTGCTCTGGCACAGTTGCCATCAAACCATTTTGGAGAGTTCGATCTTTTAGTGAACTGTTGACTTGGTATGAATAAATCCATACCAGCTAGTATTAAGTCACAAATGTGGGACTGGGTAGAATTGGGATCACTAGAGAAGAAAGACTGCCATGGAATGTCAGCAAGATAATTTCTAAATCCATCCCAGTCTGCTCTATCAAAGTGCCATCGGATCACCCTGACAGGTTCAGAACGGGGAGGTGTGGGAGGGTTAACTAATGAGGCTTTGATGAGATTGTGGGCAGAGGATCCAAGTGGTGACAGTACCTCTATCCTGTATTGATCTGGATTATTTGTCGAAGAATAAATCCAAGAGATGGGCATTATGGTCAGGATTATCAGGTATTCTGGTTGGTTGCTTTTCCAACTGGGTGAGATTAAACGATTACGCAAACAGCTTGCACTCTTGACCAGCGTCGTCTGTCCGGGCAGAGTGCAATAACCATTCAACATTATGTATGTTAAAATCACCCAAAATGGTAATTTCGGTGCCAAGGGCAAGGTTAAGGTTACTCAACTGAGTGGATATGGAATCAAATACACTGGGTTCCGAAGAAGCATTGAGGGAACGATAAACTACACAAATATATTTGGTAATGTTTTGACAGTTTAGTTTATATAATGAGTAATCAAAACTGGATGAAGTGAAATTTAAATAGTGTCAACTGCATATTGGGATTTGATATAAGAACAAGTGCCGCCCTTGTTACGGAAGTTTGTAAGGAGATGGTAACCGGGAAAACAAAATGGAGATATATCGGTAGAGCGTTAGAATTGTGGTTCTGTGAGGAAAAGGGCCAAAGGGGATATGGACTGGAGGAGAAAATGAACTGAGTTTAAATTTGTGGTAAGGCCGCGGATGTTGGTAAAGAATATGGCCGCACTGTCACTTCTTCGCCGACGAGCATTCCCGGAAATAGCAACAGTCGCTGCCGGCACAGTCGCTTGATGGCGACCGGGAGGACCCTGTGCCACCAGCCCTACCCTGCTGGTGGGGGCAATCTGAGGTACCACCTCATTTGATAGTAAGATTGCAACGGCCATTACTAAAGACGTGAATAGGTGTGATATGTTATGCGCATGTAGTGTGGTGTAGACAGTTGAAGGTAGAAGTATTATGAGAGCATGCTGGCCTACTCTCTGTGTAAATGAATGCACTGAAAATGTTCAGCAAAGGGTGGTCAGGATCAAGTCTTGAGGGCTGGTGAAACGGGAGCTCCAGCTCTCCATATCATATATATATATATATATATATATATATATATATATATATATATATATATATATATATATATATATATTACACACATACATATGCACACACATCTATTTTTCTATATGCCTATCTCTTACTACTACACGACTTCAAAGAGTTCTCTTAGCTTTGGCGTGGTCCAGTTTAGGCAGAAGTGCAGCAAGGCAGAAAAGGAGGGAAGAGAGAAATGATGAAAGGGTGAAGGAAGAGTAGGAGAGGAAGGAATGGAGTGAAAGGAGGGAAACAGAGAGCAGGAAGGAAGAAGTGATAAAGAATAAAGAAAGAAGATGCAGAAAGGACACAACACCCATTTCTTTATCTTCATAAGCAGAACAAAATCTAATCAGGTCAGCTTTGTATTATTTTCACCTGAAGCACTTTCTGATTTTTAATTGTCAGAAGCACAGTATATTATGTAATAAGGATATGATACGTTGACAGAGCAAGTAACTCTGAAGAGAGAGAGAGAGAGAGAGAGAGAGAGAGAGAGAGAGAGAGAGAGAAAGGGGGGCGGGGAGTTGCCGACGGGAAATAACTGAAAATATGGCTCTGAGTGAAAGCCTGTGTTGGAATGTGTGAGCGTGAGAGTGTGAGTGAATATCAATGGTTAAGCAAATTCTACCTGTTACGGCAGTTTGTGTTAACATGTTTGCTAACACAACACAAAGTTGTGTACCTGGAGTGTACCGGAGGGGGCACAGACAGTGTTGCATTTATCCCAATACGATTAACGGCATTGATCCCTTTCATTGTTATATTCTGGCATTCGATATAAGATATGACTGAACTTTGGGTTATCCCTACCTGATAAACAGCTGGGTAAACCTTACACTTGTTGGTGCAGTAGATCTCGACCGTTCACTAATGGTTTTATTTATATGCATTTCTCCCTTTCCTCCATATATCAAATTTCTCATTTTGGTTCTGTTTTGTTTCCGCTCCTTTATGTATTCCCTTTCATGTCATTACTTAACCTCATTAACTCCGTTTAATGTTACCGTAGTCTATTCTCACAGTTCTAATGATTCTCTCTCTCTCTCTCTCTCTCTCTCTCTCTCTCTCTCTCTCTCTCTCGTCACTTGCAGCAGGGAAAGATTTTTAGTGATATTACTGTTATCATGAAAGATGTACTATACTCATTTTACTATGTCTTGGAATAAAACTTCCATCTCTTCATCTTTGAATGCTTAGCTGCAGTGACACATTGACACTATGATGCCAGTCACGAAGAAGTTCTATGAAATGATTGTAGAGGTGTGGCACTATTTTTCTGCCACTAAGCTATGTGGAATAAGAGGCAAAAGGACGAAAATGTAGGTCAAATTAAGGTAAAAGAACTATAGTTGCCGCAGCAGCAGCAACAGCAGCAGCAGCAGCAGCAGCAGCAGTAGTAGTAGTGGTAGTAGTAGTAGTAGTAGTTGTTGTTGTTGTTGATGGTGGTGGTGGTGGTGGTGGTGGTGGTATTATTATTGTTGTTTTTATTGCTGTTTTTGTTGTTGTTGTAACCTCAGGTTCATCTGATTATGAAGCCAGTAGGCTGCAGTCCACCTCCTCCTACGTCCGTCAGTGAATACGGAGGGAGCTGAGAGTTGTTTCATAACAAGCAGCGGATCTTCCAAGCTATGTCAGTGCCACCATGTGAAGGCGCGCCTCTTCAGACCGGGGAGATGTGAATCTATTTATCTATCTATCTATCTATCTATACACACACACACACACACACACACACACACACACACACATACATATACTGTACAGTATACATATATATATATATATATATATATATATATATATATATATATATATATATATATATATATATATATATATATATATATATATATATATATATATATTTATATATATATATATATATATATATATATTTATATATATATATATATATATATATATATATATATAGAGTCATTCTCATCAATATAAATCGTAAAAAATGGGAATTGCGGCAGATGCATTGAATTTTATAATTATAACCCCATTGAAAAGAAAAACAACGAAACAATTGTCTCATACTTCATTAACTGGGATAGCTTTGGCGTTTGACAGGTGAAATAAATATATGGATATTAAGGAACTTCAGTCTTTTAATGACAGTTGGTTCGAGTTTACTGTGAGTCATGCCTTCCCTGCAAAACATTTGTCATTCCAATCAACACACAATAATAGTTCATATAAAGCATATGATGGTGTACAAAGACTGAAGTTGTGTTCTGGTTTTGTCCGAAGATTAATAAAGAAGGTACTTACGAGAAAAAAAGCATAGAAGTAAGAAGTGTCTTAGAATTGTGTCTTTAGTAATTTACCAAAATTCCATATATATTTCATGAGAAATAAATGAATGGGCTTTGTCGAGCTAACCCAAACTAACACAGCACTAACCTAACCTTAAATTAGCCTTACCTAAGCTAAGCAAACCTTACTATAACCCAGTCCAAAAATAAACAAACCCAACTTAACAAAACTACTCCAACTAACTAACTTAACCTTAAACTATCCTAACCTAATCTAACCTATCTTGAGAAACTATTTAAAAATGGGCCTTTTGTTCTACTGTAGGGGCGATCCATTAGACTATTTTCCAAGGGCTTTCGTCCTGACAGTGTACACTAATGTACAGCACGACACTCTACACGACTAAACAGCACTGCACCTTACCCTGTTACTTTACTGTATACTACTACTGTGGACTAGAACACTAACACATACTATAATTTTGCACAACACTAAAGCATACTTTAATCCACCCTCTGCCAGAGCTGTTCATAAACGGCCATGCCCTTTACCACGGATAGTACGAAGGCCGTTCATAGACTGCCTAGGATAAAAAAATTGCCAAAAATCGAAATATTGAGAGAGGCTGGAAATACTGACCAGCCATTATGTTTTGAATGTGGCATTTCACAGGAGACCACTATGAATTACTCAGAATGCGCACCACACACACACACTGCCCCTGCATCAGGTCAACTTTGACCTAGTATAAAAATATTTGGCAAAGATAGAAAATATTGAGAGAGGCTGGAAATAATTACCAGGCGATAAGTTTGAATGTGGCACGTCATGGGAGACCACTATTGAGTCACCCAGAGTGCATACTGCGCACACACACTGCCTCTGCATCAGGTTAACTTTGACCCCATATTATGAAAAAATTAAACAAAAATCGAAATACTGAGAGGCTGAAAATATTTACCAGGCACTCAGCTTTGAATGCGGCAAGTCAAAGGAGACCACTATGAGGTGGGTCATGAGAGCCACCTTGTGCGCATCCCATGCCGTCACTCTTAGGTCACAGTAGTTCACCTCTGACTGTGGGTGAAAGAGCACCATGGACCATCGTGGCTGTTCCCAAGACGAAATCAACAACATTCTCTTCAGTTTTTCCCATGATGGGGGCTCTGACTTCTCTGTTGACAACGATGTGGCTGACAAAGATTACTTCCAGCCCCATGACATGTTGTCGAGTAGTGATGAAGAGGTACAATCACCTAGGAAAGTGAGGTACACTGCCTTTGTGTCAGCCAGTGCATTACCGTGCCACCAACCCAAACCACCGACACTCACCAACGATGGGTGGGGTCACCCCATTCCAAGAAAAAAATGAGGCCATATGAGCAAGGAAGGGCAGTCGACGAAGAAAAAAAACTTGGGAATGTAATGGCGGCTTTGTTCACGGTGCCCACCAGGTAGGTCAGGGGTCACATGTGGTTCACCACAATGCAACACAACTCGCTCTCCTTCACTGCAGCCACACACCTCATTCCATGCTGCCTCGCATCCCCACAGCTCACAGCAGGCCTCCCCAACTTCACAGGATGCCTCCCCACAGTGGGGAAAGGCAAAGGAAAGGGCAGAGGCAAAGGGAAAGGCAAGGCAGCTGCTGCACGTGGGAGTGTGCACGGGCGTGAAGATGCTGGGCATCGTCCCCAACAACCTCACCGTCCTCCTGACAGTGATGGAGGACCCAGCAGCAATGAGGGAGGCGACGAGGGAGAGGAGTAGGTGATACGGCAGAGGGAAGATGGGAGCTCCTTTGTTTTCCATATTCACCCCTTCACAGGCACAGACAGGTCGGGCTGTGCTGTGACAGAAATGACCGAGTCCTCCTCCCACCATGACGTCTTCAGGCACTTCTTCGATGTAACACTGGTTATCAACATCGATCTCCAGACCAACCTGTATGCCAGTTTTCTGCGTGGTTGCTTGGTACAGATGCCCCACAGGTGACATATCTCCAGACGATTTTTACACTTTCCTGGGCTTAGTGCTGCTGATGGGTATGGTGAAGAAGGCCAGGCTGGAAGCCTATTGGACCACAGACCCGTTTGCTGTTGACTCCCTTCTTTGGAAGAGTGATGTCCAGATATAGGTTTCAAAACATCCTCGGCTGCCTACATTTCTTCGACGTCCTCGACCCAGGCACCAGGGACAGCACTGACAGGATGAGGAGAATCCACATGGTGTTTGATGACCCAAAGGAGAAATTCCACAACCCCTTCTATCCCTACCAAGACCTTTCTATTGATGAGAGTCTCGTGTTGTGGAGGGGGAATATCTCCTTCGAAGAGTACATCCCTGGCAAGCACCACCGGTTCGGCTTCAAGTTGTTCGTCATGTACAATTGCAAGACTGGCTATGTACAGGGCACTGTTTTGTACGCTGGTGACCTGACTGACCTGGTGGAAGACAGGACCATTGGTCTTTCTGGGGCGGTTATCAAGACTATGGTGAACCTGTACTTACACCGAGGGCACATATTGTACCTGGACAATTGGTACACGAGCCCTATCGTCACCCAGTATCTGCACCATCACGAAACTGTCGTCTGTGGCACAGTCAAGGCCAACAGGAAGTTCATGGTCAAGGCCGCCACAGAGCTGGGAAGGAAGCTGGGGAGGAAGGACACTGTTTTTTACCAGGCAAACAACATCCTCGCCACTGCCCAAGCCCCTGGGGACCAACCACTCTGCCTGACGCAGCGCCACTTCCCGAAGGTCGTGCCAGGCGTGAAGAAACCGCAGCAGAAGTGTTATGTGTGCCAGGACGGCATGATCAGGCCCCAGAAACAGAAAGGACTCTCAGTACATGTGCCAGGAGTGTGACATGGAATTATGTGTAATCCCATGTTTCAAGGAGTACCACACACTCCTCAACTTTTAGACAACAATGTGTGTGCGGCAGAGACGCAATGAATATGTAAAAGGTGCGAAAATGGACGCCTGATTTCATATAAGTGCATAATTTGGATGCAGTGCTAGTATACTAAGTTTTATAGAGATTTCTCTTACTAGGAAACTGGCTAAAAGCAATGTATGCAATAACTGCTTATCACTGAGGGACAGTTGTCTCCCTCCGTGCTTGTTGATGAGATATCTACAGTAGCATACTTACACAGCATTCCCACATTCCACGTCGCCCACGGACAGAGCAGAAACGGAAATGCATAACTTTGAATTCCTAATTTGTCTATCTGTCTATTGCCAGACACCTCAATCCCGTAAGGGGTGGCCAGAAACAAATCGCCTCCATGTCACCCTGTCCAACGCCATTTCACTTCCTTGCTCCTAGCTCACCCACCCCCCCTCGCTCATATACCTCTCCTCTTTATCCCTCCAAATCATCCGCGGCCTCCCCTCCCTCTCCCCCCATCCACCTCACTCACATACATCCTTCTTGTTAATCTCTCGCTCTCCATCCTCTCCATATGGCCAAACCACCTCAGTGCATTTCTCCTAACACTGTCTATCACATCCACATCCACACCACAACGCTCCTTCACTTTCTCAGTTGTCAGTTTGTCTCCACCTAACTCCACATGCTCATCTCTATTTGTGTTCAAACAAAAATTTTCTTAATATGACTTTGCCTGCTTCAGCTGTGTTCTAATAGAATTTTTCTTAATAACCTTGACATGGCTTTGCCTTATTCATTTGTGTTCTAACAGAAGTTTTCTTAACAACAATGACAGATCTGAACAATTTAAGCTATGTTCTTTTCAGTTTAACGCTGCTAAAGAAACGGAGTTTGTTTCCATGTTTCATTTAAACTCCGCGAATTATACCTGGCTGTGTCTAAGCAGCTGTTCTGAAATTTCAAGTAGTTTCGTTGTACGATTTCATACTATCTTAACTAATTAATTACTGCCGACAAAATTGACATTGACCAGCATTTTGTCATTTACTGATTATTTTCTATTACAGTTTCACAGAATAGGTTTCACATTAAAAAGATGTATGTAAGAGTATGTGCAGTATCATTGACCGAAAACTTGTGGATACTCTGTTATCGCTTCTTGGGGCGACTGTATGATGGACTCTCGTCCGTAATGAGATATCTGGGGAGCGTAACCCCCCACTGATTTTGGGAGGAGTCGGCCCCTCTCACCCCAAAATTAAAACAATCAGACCGGGGAAAGTGAGTGCATGGATACATACTGCAGGACTGGGTATGCGATTTCCATGTTTTTATTTTTCCAAATACATATTAAGAAAATCCACATGTTATTATACATGTCATGAAACTAGACTCGAGAGGTGTTTATCCCAATGTTTTGTTAGCTTTTTTTTTTTTTCTCTCAGAGTAAAAATGAAACCCAGTCTAAGATTGTTTTTAGTTGCAAAGAGCGGTCCTGTCCGACTGTCTCTCAATAACGACTTTCGGAAAGAGCGTGCTTCACATCCTTGGACTTTAGCGACCTTAGCAAAGCCTCAGCACACCACACTGCAACACACAATTTTCTCACACAATACCACACAAAATCACCCTTCCACACCACACCGCACCGCACCGAACCCTGCCACAACACGGACATTAACCCAATGACCCTGAAGCTCCTGCACTTAGTACTTTTGCCATTTTTCCCATAATTTCAGCAAAAACAAAAAAAAACAAATGGTTATTAACTCTTCAGATGGCTCTACACTTAGTGACAAACCCAATGGTTTCTTGCAGCCTAAGAAACCATTTACAATGCTGGGTGGTAACCCAATAACACAAGGTGGTAATGTGGAGCATACTATGACTCCCCTGGTAACAGAGTGGAGAGACGCGAAATGTGACATCCAGAACAAAACCTCCGCAACTCAGCATTCTTCCCCGAACCCTACTGTGGTGGGGCGATGGCTATTCCAAGGGAATATCGGTTCACCCTGCAGGAATGGTTGTTTCCTTGTGGACGATGGGTCTGCTCGGCCAGATAAACTGGAATTACTCAACACGAGCAACAACACAAAGCTGTAAATAGTCACTACAGTATTCTGATTTTTTTTTTTATAGAATGATTAGCAAAAATGATAAAGTTATGCTTATGTTTTTGGCCGAACATTTTTATGTGTATATATTTTATCCTACACTGCGTCCTTGAAAAAGAACGCCGACTCTGGTACATCTCAGAACCCATCGCCACACCAGACTGGGTGGGATGATCTAGCATTACACCAGCAACATTAAGGAAGAGACAAAAGTGATTGACAGGCAGAGGCACGATGCACTCTGCCGCGGAGTGGGAAGTTGAGACCGGACACGGCATCATATTTATGAACTAGGATCAAGATATCACCACTGCGCCAGCAAACTGGAGTTAAGAGATACGAGGTCCTTGGAAGTCTGAGAAGCAGTGGCGGTGTTGGAGGAGGTTGCTTGTAATGTATCTGCAGGTTTTATCATAAGAGATGAGTCCCATGAATCCTGGAAACACTACAGTGGAGAAAGTCTTGAAGATTACCTCCACAAGAGGAATTCTCTGTTACAAGTTGGCAATGCTGTTGAAGACTTTGTAAAGAAATGTATTATATAAAGAGACTCATTGTTAATCGAACTGATATGATCTGCGCGAGAATATGAGAAAATTAGCCAGTATCTCTATTATAAATGAGCTTGATAAACACTATCCATGACAACAGATGCACTGTATGAAATTGTTTTTGATTACACTTAGGCAAATTATATTTTGCAGAGGGAAATTTGTGTCTGGAAATTAGTTAAAAGCTATCAGAAGTAATTAACAGGTTTCCAGGCAATGGACTCAATCCAGAATTATTTTCGGCTTACCCCCTGACGATATTTCAATATACGTAAATCCTAGACATTTGGCTCATTTTCGGGTTATCTTCTGCTTTTTAGATCATTTTAATCAGCAGCGGGGTACATCAAGCAAATAATTGGTTAATTACTCCTTTTTTGTGTATTTGTGTCCCGTTTTTTTTTTCTTATTCTGTTGACATAATTGATCGGTTGCATGAATAATAATCACGTGCCAAAGCACATTCTAATGTTACACAGAGTTAAGCCGACATGAAAAAAAAAAAAAAAAAAAATTCGTGTACGTACAAGTATAGGGTGGTGAAGGGGCGAGGGTGGGAAGCAACCAGTTTAGGGAGAAGGGGTGGTGGATGGAATGGATGGTGGTGTGAAAAACGCACTAGAGTTTGTGTGTGTGTGTGTGTGTGTGTGTGTGTGTGTGTGTGTGTGTGTGTGTGTGTGTGTGTGTGTATACATACTGAAGGAGAGAGACGGGATGTGTTGTCCTCAATTTACTGCGAAAGGCTTTTTGTGGTGAGATAAAATGCTGGCATATCAGAGTGAAAGGATAAAAGTATGGACAGAAAAGGTCTATCCTCAAAATAAATACAGCTACAGATTATGTAAATAATTAATTCATTTGAATAATTTACAGTACTGCTAAGCAAGACACATCAATAAATTGTTTATCCTAATTAAATATTGCATCTTTGATTCTATTCTACGTACGTGTCAATCCTCCAATTAGCCTAGCCTATATTTTACCAATTAACCCTCCTCTCTACATAAGGCACATTTCGCTGCACACTTTCTGTGCAGTGTCAAACCCTTTTTTTTTATCGCAAAAGGCCACTAGGCCAATTTAATTATAATAAACTAATATTTATACCGCCTGCCACCTTCACCCAGAGGAGTTTAGTCTGAAGTGAATAAAAGCAGTTTAAAATACAAATTCTTCCAGAAGGAGAAGGTAATAGGTGGTGCGGGAATAAATCAAGGATGTCGATCATATTTTCCTCTGCATGCTGTAGTCCGGCGAATCATGATGTGTAGTTTTATCCATCATATGGTAATGGTCTTCTGATGAAGTTCATCTAACCGGCGAGATTATGCCTAACCTGATAGGATGCAAATTTACACTAAAGGACTTAAATCTACAAAACAGGGCCCAAACTGAGCTGAATGTACTTCATTGGACGCTACATGGATTTGATGATGGGTAAACGGACAAAGCCTTGATCTGGACTGACTTAATTGATCCTTAGCTGAACTATCTGGACAAAACATAACCTGATATGGATACGTCCATTAAGTAACCGCCGGATAAGTTAGTCAGACAGGAAATAAATGGTTCATTTCGACTGCTATCTTTTGGCAGTTTTACGCCGCGACGCCAGTAAAATGGTCAACACACACACACACACACACACACACACACATACGTTGACGTCCTTAAATAACATTTAGTTATATTCATATTCATATAGTCTCTTACCTCATAACAACCAGAGGTCTCCGTTAAATCAAACATCATCATCTGGTGATAACCAGTCTGAGACTCAACACCCGCCCAGTGATCACAACCAGGCTTGTGTGGTTGTGTGGAATGACAGAAGTGTGGATGAAGGTCAAAGAACAGTGACAATGATGGCAATAAAAAATAGTTATTTAAAAGGTGTTGTGCCACACGAACATGAAAGTCCGATGTTGTTACATTCGTCAAGGAGGCTATGTTTTTTATTCGGGTTGTTTGTATGTCGGTTTCTCTGTCAACAGCGTCGTGGAATACTATTGGATGGAATTGCACCACATCTGGAATGAAAGAAACGCATTCGGGAGCCGAATGCTAATCTCCCAACCAGAATATGTTGTTGGCCAATCTCAAGATTTTGGCCATATCTTGATCCCCTGAAAGTTTCATGTTGATAGCTCAAGCCACTTATGGAATATAATGGTGCTAAATGCAAGCAATAAAAACTAGTTGACCTTTGGCAGCCATTTTCTTGACCTTGACCTTGACCCTGAGTGCCCATTTTCGAACCCATCCAAGATTTTGGCCATATCTTGATACCCTGAAGGTTTCACGTTGATAGCTCAAGCCGTTCATGAGATATAATGGGAACACACACACACACACACACACACACACACACACACACACACACACACACACACACACACACACACACACACACACACACACACACACACACGCACGGGACAGTACGAGCTTGACTCATTCCTGTAAAGATACAATTGGGTAAGAACAATAAGGTATGAACACACACACACACACACACACACACACACACACACACACACACACACACACACACACACACACACACACACACACACACACAGCGAGAGACATACAAAGGTGGGCAAAAACATTATCGCTCCACTTTGTAAAGGCGGGCAATAATAATGGCTGGGGACCATCACAGGAACAAGTGATTACATTTTGGACATCAGACTAAGGTCAAAAGAAGGGCTGGTGCTGCTTAGATGAAGGTGTCTGCTCTCTGAGTGCTTTTGTTGTTGCTTTTTAGTCCACATGCTTAACTGGGCAGAAGCTCTATTGCTTGCAGAAACCTAGAACTTTCTCTGGGCATTTCCAGAGATCTTTTGTTCTGGATATGTTGAAAGATGGTTAGCTTTTATAAATGTGAGGTGTCAGAGGTGAGCAGAATGCACTAGCATTAGAGGCAGCAATATAGACCGCGGCATGGAAGATTCTCTGCATATTTTGAGACGTTCTTAAAGTACCGTAGACAATGGTGATGGAGAAAATGTAATCTGGCAAAATGAACTCGTGTCTCTAGGAAGGGCATTTTATAATCAATGACTGTCGAAACATGGCTCATGAGTGAAGTTATTTGTCTAAAGGTTTTGAATGACTGTGATGGCCATGTATTTTTAGAAAATGGTTATGCAATTTCGAGATGGTTGTTGGAGGAAGGATACTATCAAGGCAATTTTGCATTCTTTTGTGTAGAGATTTTATTTATGGAGTTCAGCAGTCATGGAATTCACGTCATTCCCAGCGTTCTCCTGCTCTAGCCTGCAAACTGTTGGGGGACTTTTCCTAGACCAATCATACCAACGTCGCTGATCCAAGGGGCCTTGGTTTGGTTCAACTGCAGGGCTGGGAATGGGTTCATCAAGTGCCTGAAAATTGATGGTGATGTATTCGTGCACCAGTGATGTACTTGGGGATGGCGAGGCAGTGAAGTTTGCTGACTTTGGGACTCCTAAGGGTTCTGAGGCTAGGGATGTTACCGGGCCGGGGGATGCAGCCGTGCAGGGTACCACCCATGCATGCACCACTCAGCCCAGGGACACCAGGCCTGGGTCCCTGCGAGTCCTGGGGAAGTTAGCAACATCGTCAAGAAGTGCATGACGATGGCGACGGCTTTTTTGTTGGGATGACAATGGGACGTTGCATGTTCTTCCCAAGACCTCTGAGTAGAACAGGCTGCCCCACCTTATCATGCCCGAGTGCTTCGCCCGCGATGTACATCTTGCTTCCCGTCATTGTAGAGAGTGTAAGACCCAACTGCCGCAGCCTATCGCATCCCGACAGACACCCCTGGTGAGGCTGCGGCTCAACACGCCCATGAATTGGTGAATCTGCCCATCTTTGGATAATGACCCGGCTCTGGACCAGACCACGGTCCCGGCTGACGACCCTACTGGCAAGCATCACCGGTTGCCAGCGATAGAAGAGAGGCAGGACTCTTCTAACTCCTCTATGGCCAAGGATGCATCTACTGACTCCTCGGCCGAGGTGCACACCGTGGAGTCCTCCCCTCCTCCAGCAACGGAGGGCAGCCCATCTTGCCCTGCGCTCAAGACCAGTGACCACCAGCTTGAGGTCTCAGCATACCAGCATCTTCTGGATCTTCGCGCCCAAACCTGGTCATATCAGTTGGAGAGTCATGCTATACGACCCTGTATGATCTGTGGGCGGAAAACCTGGGTGTGGGCGTTCCATTTAGCCTGATTGTCAGGGTTGAGTCGGTTGACCTGCGTGACCTTCAAGCATTTTACTTTATGCTACCTGCCCGCCTGGCTCATTAGACCAGACTTCTTTCCTTCTGCCCTGCTTTTTTTTTCTTATTGTTATATTGGCTTCTGTTTTGTTTGGCCTAATGCCCTTGTTAATGGGTGGTTACCATTAAACATCAACGGAGAATAAGAAAGGTTGAATTGCTTGTTGATTGTTTGTGGAAGGGAAGGTGTATCATATATTTACAAGGATGGGCTAGAGTTTGTGTTAAAATGACGAAATATGGATTTCACATGTTTAGAAGTACTTTTGTTTTCGATGAAGATGGTTTGTACTTGTGATCTTTGTACATCCCATTAGCATTCTTAATGCTGTGTTCAATGATTTTTTTTTTATTTCATGTCTGTAGGTGATATGATTGGTACCTAACTTCGATACACAGAATTTAATGTTGTGCAGATGTTTTTCTGTAAATTGCTCTCAGTGATTCTTTCTGCTGTCAGCAGTTAGTACATGTGAGAGAATGCAAAGCACTGTTTTACGAGTATCCTTTGAAATGATATTGTGCATGTAGCAAGGATCATATGCATATTTGGCGTGAGTTCAAGAATGTGTTGTATGATCAAAGGGAGTGACTGGTTAAAATGAATGATCTGAAGGTGTGTTACAGTTTTGTGTTTGCCAGGAATGAAGGGAGTGATGGCATGTTTTGTTGAGAAGCTTTCGTTCTGTTATGCGGAGAACATTTTTCTAGTGAGTGGCTGTTATACTGGAGCTGCTTTGGTGCGTGGTAATTATTGCAGTGTCTTGAAGTTTTAAAAACATCCGCATTGGATAAGAAGAAGAGGGGTAAGGATTATATTACAGGAGAAAATGCTAGAAAGTGAGGATGAGATGACTGGGTCGTGTGGGACGCCAGAGGTGAATATACTGAATCTGTGAATTTAGTTTTGGTTCAGTGCCTCAAAGTCGACCGGACAGTTAATCTTAAAGTATCTGAAACTTTCCCCTCTTTATATTTTGAAACAGTGGACGAAACGTCTGAAGATATTCTCCGGTAACTCTTCAAGAATATGTACCGGGTATGCCTGTTGTTTGTGTGAATACAGCTGCAAGGAGAAAACTTATACAACATGCCTCATACACTATCCATTTAGAAATAATTACCCAAGGAAAAATCATGCACAGTAAAATACATACAGTGAAACCATCAATCACCTGGTTGAAGATGCTTTTAGGAGCGAGTGTACAAGGTCAAAGCCACTGTTTCTTGTTGCTGGCCTAATTCAGAGCACATACCTCCGCCAAATCAATTAATACTTGAGTTTACTGATAATTATTCTTTCCTACCAGCCAAATGCTTTTCTCTCACAGTCAATTAGTTAAATTTACAGTCTTAGTCTGCCCTGTTACTGAATCTCAGAGATTGCATACCTCCGCCGACGCCAATGAAATACGAAATTTATTCTTTTATCCGGGTCGAGAGCCACCTAAAATTCTAATATTCACTTTCATGTCCTACTGCCCACCTATCCAACAAAATTAATTGAAATTCTATGGAAACTTTTCGGCATAACTTACCCACAGACAGACAAGGGCTGATACATAATCTGCAATTTAATTGCTGGAGGTATGATATCTACTTAGTTTAGAAAGCGATATATTGATTGGGTGCAGACTCGAAAAGACTGATGTAGAACAAAATATTCAAAAGACTATTACAATAAAATAGTTATGAGTCATCTGGCAGCAAAGGAGGCGCAGTCATCTACAGCAGTACACACTTTTCGACTAAACCCATTCAGTCAGATGACTTTTTTTTTTTTTTTTTTTACACTGGTGCTCGCGAAGCGAGAGACGGGCAATACTTTTACTGACGGATATTAGTGTGTGTGTGTGTGTGTGTGTGTGTGTGTGTGTGTGTGTGTGTGTGTGTGTGTGTGTGTGTGTGTGTGTGTGAAAAATAAGTCAAACAGTTTCAGTCCGATTTGGACCATACTTCATAGGATTTGATCTACTGTTGATGAGAACAATAGGTCAAACTTACAAAACAAGGTTAATTGAAATAATTTTGATCCGAAATGAACCAAACTTTGTGGAAGGGTTGTTGATGTGGCAAGGATGAAGTAGCTCAACTTTGAGAACAAGCAGTCAAAGGTCAAAGTCATTGGGTTAAGCCAATGATTAACACTGTAACTCGAGCAGCATTGATTCAATCTTTAAAATATATGGCACAAATGTTGAAGGTCAGATTAGGATGAAGATTTTCGATTTCGAGAACAACAGGTCAGAGGTCAAGGTCAGCTCAAACAGGTTTGACCTTATCTGGACCAAACTTGATGGAAAGCTTCAAAGACAGGCACGAATTGAAGTAGTTCATTTTTGACAGCAGTGGGATGAGGGGCAATGTCATAGGGCAAAGTCAAATAGCCACTTAATGGGAATAGGTGTTGCACTCTTTGAGTGCTTCTTCTTGTTTATTCACATTCTTATTTGCAACATATCATTTGACATAGTGTAAGGTACTATAATTTCTGAACCTTGTTGCAGAAATGCATCCAAGTTAAGGTCTCGAATGTACGAGCATCGAATAGAAGCACACTTTTCCTGCCTAATACAAGTTTTTACCAATGATATTTACAACGCATAACGCACATGAACTTCATGCCACAGTCAGACAAAGAGCAAGATTCAGAGTCCTTCTGATAAATGCTACATACAAAGGTAGCAGCATGCACATAACTAGCTCATAAACCGTGCACAACATTACATCAGTAAATTTAGGAGACTGGAACAGAAAAGTGGTCAGCACCAAGAGGCCTCTAATCCAGCATTAGCCATGGGAGATAGTCACAAAGTAGCTTATGAATATTTTGCCATGAATTGTGTGCCTTAATTTCTACAGTCCAGTGGCTTTCTTTTTTTTTAAATCTTATTTTACCTAACAACGGACGATTCTGTTCAATTTCGGAAGGATCTCAAGTAAATAAGTGAGAAGGGATAGATGTATCTAACAGCTCCATTTGGAAACAAATCTTCCATACACTGAATAATGTCGTGTGGAGATAATGATCTGGTTTCAGGTCAGAACGGGATAGTACTGTGGAGAGGAACTTCAGGAACTACAGTTCCTGGACAGCAACATGTCAGTGATTTTCGTTCTTTTGCAGTTTATTGCACGTAACTCAGTTTCAGAATAAAATAATTCTGCATATCTACTTAATTTCCATAGCACTTCTTGGTGACTACCATTATATTCTTCTGTTTTGTTACAGACCAGCATTCAAGATAAAGAGATGACAGTTCTAGGCCGAATTAACCCATCAATGCCCAGAATTCCCTTGTTTGGGATTTTACTGAAAGGGTATATACTTAACGTACTACCCTCCTCCTAACGGCTCATAGTCGCGAAGCTCATAGATCCATACCCTGGGGTTCTCCTTTAATTAACTTTTGAAAACGGCTGATTCTGTCGCTTCTTAAAGAACCATGGGCACCGACTAGTTAAAGGAGACAGCGTAACCCCCCCCCCAAAAAAAAAAAAAAGTGAGTGAAATTTTTTTCCATAACTTAAACAGAACCAACGTTACAAAAGCCAACTGAGGATTATGTAGAGGATTACTGAGAACTGAACAGGCATATAATGGAACAAAGAGCAATCCTGCATCATCCTTAAACATATTTATGGTTTCATTCTCTTGGTATTTATCTTGAAAAGATCATATTATATCTCTTGTAAAATCTGCCTCCAAGAGATTAGATGTGCTAAGCTGACTCCGAACGTTCTTGACCCCTGCACAGTTGTTGACTTTATACACGGGTTTTATTTGCCCCTGTGTAGAGTACAACTCTCATTTGTGGGGAGGCTCCTCACATACATCTCTTCCCAACAAGGTGGAGTCAAAGACTTTTCGTCTCATTAACTCTCCTCTTTCTGGCTCCCTTGAACCTCTGTCTTTTTCCGGCACTATTACACCTTTATCTCTTTTCTATTGCCAGTTCAGTGATCACTGCTTCTCTAACCTGTCTGCTTGCATCCCTCCACCTCTACGATGGGCGCGTAGCACCCGTCTAGCAACAAACTCTCATCCCTTTTCTGTCCAGCTCTCTAATGCAAGAGTTAACCGTTACTCTCAGTCCTTCATTTATGTAACAGGATAACTCTGGAACTGCCTCCCTCTGTATTTCCTACTTCCTATGATCTCCAGTCTTTCAAACGCAGTGTGTCCAGGCATCTCGAAATGAACTGAACTTGAATTTGGTTCTCTGTTGTATTTTGTTTTTTTCTTGGAAGGAACGGTTTGCGGGCTCCTGGCTTTTGCTTCCTTCTTCCTTGCATTAAAAAAAAAAAATAGAACATTATGGAGACTACATGATGAGCTCGGGGGAAAGATGAAAAGATGAAAAATTGTCGTACCGTTGCTTTACCTTTGCATTTGGCCTGGCAGAACAAAATATATAAAGTGCCCTCAGAAAGCAGCAGTACGTAAAACGATGATCAGCCATGAGTTAAATAAACGACTACAGTAGTGTTTTCAGAGAGTATGTTGGTAAGTTAGGTAAATATTAATTCGAAAAAAAAGTGTTATGGTTTTTCCAGAGATACAGATGGAATCGCACACTACGAACAGAAATTTTCAGTCAAGAATCAACCCTATCATGGTTAGGACAAATTTAGTACTCAATTTCTGCTAAGCTTAGGTAGTTATATAAAGTGGCTGTTACCCACTGGAGACGGAGCGCACTAACAGTGATACCATTAATCCTCCCATGATCGGGACAAATCCAGTGTTCAGTTTCAGCAAATCATCAGACAGTTTAATTCAGTTAAGAGTAAGTCAAACGCACGTTAGAGAGTTGGATAAAGGGATGAAAGAGAAATAATTAGAGCAAGTGGCACAAGAGTAATGACCACCAATGAATTTTATCCGTAAGAGGAAACTGAGAAATTTATAACAGTGGTAAAAATAAGAAGTGGCAGGAATCAGAAGGAAGTAAATATAAAGGAAGAGGAGGCAAGCGAGATGAGAAAGCGAAGGCGGGTCAGGAAGCCAAAGAGGTGAAGTGAAAATCTGGAAGACGAAAGAGAGGGAAAAAGAATCTCGTAAAGAGGAGGAGGAGAAAATGTTGAAGGAGAAGTGGAGGTTCTTGAGGGGCCACGCCATGACGGAGGTAAAAGAGAGCACGGTGAAGGAGAGGGAGGATGGGGAGGAGAGAAAGGCGGAGGAGAAGCTTAGAGAAAGGGTAACGTATCAAGGAATGGAGGGAGAGGGGATAAAGAAAGGGACCTGGGGAAAACGAAAAGGACAAGAGACGTAAGGAAACTGAATATGAGTAGGGAGAGTAAGAAGGGAAAGGAGGGGAAGGGAAGGAAGGAAAAGAGAGGAAAAACAATGAGAACGGATGGAGAGAAAAGAGGGGAAAAGATAGGAAAGCGAAAGAAAGGAAAGTAAAGGTGGATAATAGAGGGGGAGGGGGAGAAAGAAGCAAAGGGAAAGTGGAAAATAACAGGAGGAACAAAAAATAATGGGGAAAGGGAAGATAAGGAATCGATAGTAATGAATGGACCGGTTTAGAAGGACGGAGGAAAAAGCACGAAGGGGAAGGCAGGGGACAGACAAAAGTAAGTGCTTTGGGGTGAGATGAAATAAAGGAAGCGAAAGCTGTGGAAAAGGAAGAAAGGGGGTGAAGGAGAGCGAATTAACTGGAGGAGAGATTGGGAAGGAATCTCTGCTGTTGAAGAATGAGAAGAACATCAGAGGGGAAAAATGAGACAAAAGTGGAATGAGAAGAGAAAGAAAGAAGGAAAGGAGAGAAGAGAAAGAAGTGAAAAAGAAGGGTAAATGGGAGGGAAGGAATGTAAGGAGGGGGAAGGGAAACCAAGGAAGGACACGAAAAGAAAGTGAAGGAAAAAAAGGAAAGGATATAAAGGCAGGACTGAAGGAAAGAGGAAGGGAAAGAGATGGAGGACGGGCAGAAGTTAGGAGAGGGGACGTAAAAGAGGGAGAGAGGGAGGGAAGAATGTGGAGAAAAAGAGATAAAGGAGAAAAGTCCTGGGGAAACGAGAAACTAGAGACAGCTTTAAGAGATGAACAGACGAAGAAAAAAGAAAAAGAGGAGGAGGAGGAATAAGAGAAGAAAGAACAGACAATGAATAAAGTGGGAAAGAGGCATGAAACAGGAAAGGAAAGGAAGGAAAGGAGAGAGAATGGGAAGAGAAAGGAGAGTCATAAAGTGAAGAACGGGCAAAGTTTAAAAGATCCTGCAAAGTAAGATTAAGAAAAGTAGAGCCAAAGTTGGAGGTGCGACGTGTTAAGCAGATAAGAGGTAAGAAGAAAGGGCGGGGATGGGGAAGAAAGTGATAAAGAATATGGATGGGACGCTTGAATGTAGAGGAGAAATAATGGGAGAAGTTACAGACACACAAGAATGGAAAAGCCGGAATAAAAATAATACCGAGAGACTGAAAGTGCATGAAAGCGGTAAACGGGACGAAGAGAAAGTGTGACAAGGAAGTAGGCAGAGAGGTAGAAAGCGCAGGAAAATATGTCTCACTGATACAGAAGAAATTAGAGGGGCAGTTAAATAAGAGCATCTCTCCGACAAGGGCAACGTAATTTCCAAACCACTCTTCATAATGGGTTAGGTTTTCACATCACTGATAAGGGTATTGCAAAAAGTGTTTTCTGGAATCAGGACCTGTAATAAGCCTCAGATCGGTCTCAAAAGTTAATCGGTTGTTCCCTGGGACATGGGTTACCTTCCCACCAGATTTGGTCCAGATCTCTATTGTAGTTTTTGAGTAGTCCTGCTAACATACAAACAAGCAAACAAACAAACAAACAGCGGTGAAAACATAGTCTCCTTTTCGGAGAGAACGAAAAATTCGAGGTATGTGTATCGACAAAATAACAGAGTATCGAAGAGCTGTTGTGGTTGCTTTTGAGGAACTCTGTCCGTGCAGATCCCTCAACCGCAGACAAACAGCAGCCCCTGCAGCACTGTCTCGTGGAGTAAACAGACGCTTGCCAGCGATAGACAACGCCTCGCCATGGCCCAGGGGCGGGGAAGAACTTTGGATGCTTGGTTCCTTTATGGACGCCGCATTTGCGTCTCTCCAACTCTCTCCACTCAGAAAACAAGGGCACCATAATAAGCTCCACATTCTCCGTTAATTGGTAATGTGGTTGCCATCTAGCATCTTGGATTACAGGAAACGATTAGTATCGTCACAAAATTTAATCACCTGATGTGGAAAAAAGAAGAATGAAAATGTGACATGGGAGGAAGCAGGGAGAGACGAGAGCAGACACAAAAAAGAAAAGTAAATGTGAAGGAAAAAGTAGGAAGCAATACCTCAAATGAATGCATAACGGGCACACCCACTTACCACCAGTATCTACGAGTAGGAAAGACAAGTGGCCTATCAACTACACAAAGCTTATTATGGCAGTCAGTTAGTTTTTGCTAAGTCTCAAGTCTCGCCTGGAATACGTTATGTTATGCATGAAAACTGGAAAAATATGTGCACAGGAGGAGTGTAATAAAGTAGAACGAAAGGACTGAAGGAAAAAAAGAACAGTGAAGAAAGAATTCCGTGAGCCAAGCCTGTGAGCGATAGAAAGGTTAGAAGAAGAAGAAGACAAAGAAGAAATAAGAGACTGAAAAAGAGAGCTCAGAATGATGTATATCAACTGCACCAATGTCAATACATCAGACATGCATTTGTTCTCTCAGTCTTCCCTTGGGAACCGCAGAGAATGGAAGCAGAAAAATATGGAAATCAGGTCGCCAAGAAAAGAAGGAAAAGAGTGACTAATACGAAAAAGGGAAAATCATAAACGTGGTGATTGAAGAAAAAACAGTAATGTTGCAAATATGTGAACGGAAAAATACCGCGAAAGGCGGACAGGAGGAAGGGCGGAGAAAGAAATGGGGTCTGGGGAGAAAGTGAGAAGGAGAGAGACTGATAGATAATACGTGTAATGGTAAAGGGAGGAACAGTAATGAAGGATGAACGGCGTGCTATCCCATTCAGTGTTTGTATTTCTTTCTGGCGAACAAAATCATCTGCTTTTGGTCTAAATAATATTCCTAGGGTGTACCAGTGCTAGAAAAAGGGTTACTCCAGAAAGTTTGTCAGGTCATTGACTATTGAGATTTCGCTTGGTTGAAGAAATATATTATATCCTGGGTCAGCTTGACAAAAATACCCAAGTTTACAAACCTCAGAGCAGGAATTATGATCGTAATGACTGAGGCAGAAATACAATAAAACGATAAAAGTGGGAGGAAAGAGCTCAAGTTACAATGGTGGCTTTCTTAAGATTTCTTTGCTAGTGCCACACAGTTTTGTTAAGCTTATAAATGAGTCTTCGTTGGGTTAGAAACAACATCCATTACCCATTCAGTACGGTGACGTCTTTCCAATTATATTGTTGTTCCGAACAAATGATTTTCTGCAGCTAAGGGAAGGTCTCTTGTCGTTATGGGGTTAAAAATATGTGAATAACAGAGATTAAAGACTGAATGGAATGAGAGGCAGAAATTATAAAGAAAAGAGAAGGGAAGGAGCGGCAAAGCTGGTATAAAAAGGTCTGAATCAGGAACAGGTGGGCTCGTGAGAGGAAACTTATGACGTAGGATGTTGACGTGGAAGGAAATTAAAGATGAGAGAGAGAGAGAGAGAGAGAGAGAGAGAGAGAGAGAGAGAGAGAGAGAGAGAGAGAGAGAGAGAGAGTCCATACCACAGACTGGCCGCTCACATAGACCTACTGGTTTGAGAAAGATAGTCTGGTCTTAACCCCTTAAATCCGATGATATTTCTAATTTTTTCAACACCTTTCAGAATGGCCAAGAGGTGGCTTTTTTTCCAGGGGTGAGGAGGAGAGAGGAGGTTTAAAAGAAAACGTTGCCAAGCGACAGGTAGCGTCCCTTTACACAGAAACCGGTTTTAGAGTTGGTGATGGATTTGTTGTTGCTTAACCCATTTCTGTATGATCAAGGAGACTCGCGTGGAAGGGGGGGGGGGTTGTAGTATAGTGTTGTGATTGAGGAGTTGTATTGTCATGCTTGTGAAGTGGGTGTGAAAAGTTTATTCATTATTAGTGGTAGGATGTAGGAAGTGGGATGTTGTTGACTGGAGATTCTGGTAATGATTGTGTGGGTATGATTTTATGTGCTTAGTTGCTCTGTGTGGTTCCATCATATAATGGGAATCAGTGCTGGGGAAGTATAGGACAACACTGATCTGATATGCTGCTTGTAAAGTAGGGAGAGTATTTGTTTTGTATACTGAAGGTTGTCCATGCGAGGGCAATAAGTACGTTTAGTCTTGTCGTACAGTGCCTCTTAACGTCTTGTATGTGGTCCTTGCAGATGTGTCCAATGTCAAATCTTACTCCAGGGATCTTAGTGGAGGGAATGTGTTGCACAGGTAAATTGTTTAATGTGATGTTAGGGGTGTACGAGTATGTTATGAGTATCTTTGTGTTTGTGTCAGTGGTGAGAAGTTTGCTGGTGGACTTGGATGGACTTTAGGATAAATTATGATAATGCTAAGGAAATTCATAGAGCTACCTATAGTATTTTTTGCTCTTATATTGAAAGTATATGCTTCATAGAGTCACGTGCTTTGAAGTAGGGCTACACAGTTTTGTTGTACTTCTTTAGTCCTGCTACCACAATACTGTTTTATTCAATTTAGGGCTGACCTTCAATGGAGAGGGTGCTAACACGGCTATGTCTAAGCCTTCAGAGATCTTGTCTTTTGGAGAATGACCTTCACATTTAAAAGTTTCCAGCTGTTACCAAGAGCTTCCATCTTCCAAAACAGTAGGCTTCTAGATGAAGTCTTTCAGGGGTGAAGTTAAATAAAAAATCAGCCATCTAGGCCAAAGTTTTCAGTGTTAGACACAAAATCAAAGCTTCTGGGTCAAGGCTTAAAAGTTCGGTTCAGAATTTGATTTGTTTATAGCCAATAAACATGCTTCTGATTCAAAGAGTTCAAAGCTCGAACCCAAAAATATGCATCTAAGTCATGGTTTTCCAAGCCAGAACCCAAATTAGTTTTTCCTTTTTATGCGAAGAACAAGGAACCAAAGGCTAGGAGCCCGCAAAACAGTTCCTTCCAAGAAAAGAAATAATAATAATGCAAAAGAGAGCCAAGTTCAAGATCCGTTCATTTCGAGATGCCTGGACACACTGCGTTTGAAAGACTGGAGATCATAGGAAGTAGGAAATACAGACAGATGGAGACAGTTCCAGAGATGACCTGTTGCATAAATGAAGGATTGGGAGTAACAGTTAACTCGTGCATTAAAGAGCTGGATAGAAAAGGGATGAGAGTTTGTTGCTAGACGGGTGCTACACACCCGTCGGAGAGGTGGAGGGATGCAAGCAGACAGTTCAGAGGAGCAGTGACCATGGAAGTAGCGACAGGAAAGAGATAAAGATGCTATAGTGCGGCGAAGAGACAGAGGTTGAAAGGAGCCAGTAAGAGGTGGAGAGTTAATGAGACGAAAAGCCTTTGACTCCACCTTATTGAGAAGAGCTGTATGTGGGGAGCCTCCCCACACGTAAGAGTTGTATTCTCATGAGTTAACTCTAATGAGTTAATGAGTCATAGCTTACGAAATTACCGTAACACTATGCTTCAAGGATTTTTCTCACATTCAGAATCGAAATTGTAGGCTTCTGGGTCAAGGGTTTCATTTTCACACTCAAATATAAGGCTTTTAGGTAAACTTTCAAAGTTAAGGCTAAAAATGAATCTTGTAAGGGTGCGAGTAAGTAATGGGGGTAGATGTGAATGAGAGAACAAAGGAAGCTTTCAGATTTGCCGTATGCAAGAGATAAAGAGTACAGGAAAGTATGGAACCGTTAGATCTCAGATTGTATGGGTAGGAATGAAAGTGGGAACACAAAGGTGGGCAACTGTTTGTGCATATACGCTAGCGGAGGACCGAGTGGCTAGAGTGAAAGATGAGTTTTGGGGAAAATTGAAGCGTGCTTGAAAAAGCTTGAGAAGAGTGAGTGTTTTTGATTTGGAGATGTGAATGGACAAGTCGGGAATTTCAGAGTAGATGGGATGGCTGATGAGTGGGATGTACCAGCTGCAGTGGATGGGAACGGTATTGCTCTGATAGACATCTGTGCAGGAGCGGGGCTTGCAATACCTAATACTTTCTTTTGGCACAATTGATCCGCAGGTATACATAGCGAGAGATAAAGTAGATGTGTGGTAAATTGGATGAACGGAAGGCAATGGCTGATTATGCGTGGGTGGATGAGCGAATGAGATCTGTGTTGGACATGAGAGTGTCCAAGGGTTGGGGGAGTGGACAGTCTAATTACTGTATAGTAATGTCCAAGATAAAAATGCAAAAACCTTTGGTGAACAGATGAAAAGAAAGACGTGGGGAAGTATTTCCTGAAAAAGAAAGCAGAAAGGCTGAAGAAGGATGAAAAGAAGTGAAATACAAGGAAAAAAGTGGAGAAGCGACTGATTAGATATTACCTGGAGCAGATGGAGAAGGTGGAAGGCATGTGCCACTTATTCACAGAAGAAATTTAGCAATATAAGGCAGTATGTAGGGTGAAGAGGAGACGTAAGGACGTCCAAATAGCAACATAGTGGATAGATGAGATGAAATGAGCTGTGGCAGAGAGGAAGAAAACATTCAGTGACTGGATGGAAAGTAGAGGTATACAGGATGTGCTGATATGGCAATCTTACATGTTAAGGAGAGAAAAAGAGGTGAAAAGACTAGTAAGAGAAAGTAGAAAAGGTGTGGATAGAGAGTTTGGAAGAAATAAAGAAAAAAGTGGACGAAATGCAGGAAACTGTTTTGGAATGACATTAAGAAGGTAAAACAGAGTGATAAAGGAAGCAGCAGAGGAATGTAAGATAAAAATGGCAGAATGTTGGTGGTGTGGGAAGAAAAAGCGAACAGTTGGAGAGAACACTTTAAGGAAAATTGATTACAGAGAACGAAAGAGGCACATGTACAAGTGGTTAGGGATTGCCTGGGAGAAAAAGAGAAGTGTGTAAGAAGGAAGAGTTCAATAAGATGGAAGTTCAGAGACAATGAAGCAATTCACAATGGGGAGAGACCCATTAATTGACAGAATGTGTGGTGCAATGTTGAAAATCAGCCGAGAGTTACTGATAAACTAGATATGAAAGATGTACAGATGGCCCGGAAGGAAGATATGATTCTGGAGGATTGGAAGTTAAGTTTAATTCTTCTTCTATACAAAGGAAAAGAAAAAAAAAGAAGTGTGTAGCAATCCTAAGGATATTTGTCTTCCCAGTGCAGAAGGAAAAAATATAGTAGGATATTAATCGATACAGTTAAGGAAATAACACAGGGAATTAGTTGAAAAGGCTGTGCAGATCAGATATTCGTTCAAAGATGTTTAGTGGAAAAGTTTCTAGAGAAGGGAAAAAGTTGCATATTGTCTCCGTGGATTTGGAGAAAGAATGTGGCAGAGCAGATAGACAAGAAATGTGGAAGGTATTAAAAATATAAGGAACAGAGAAAAGTTGTGAATGCTGCGAAAATTACATAGGAGGATGCTAGGGCTGCAGTGTGTTTCGACATTGAAATGAGCTCCTTTATATGAATATTCCATTCAAACTGGGATGTGTCATGTCTCTGCCGTTGTTCAGTTTATATATGGATGGAGGTATAAGAGGTAAAAGTGTTTTGCAGCCATACCGGGGTAATGGGCACTTGCCCCTGCAAGTGGCAGCATCGGTAGAGAGGCGGCCTGCAGTCCTCATGGACCCAGGTTCGAATCCCGGCTGGGGCAGGTAACAGTTTAAGGATTTGAATGTCTTAAAAAGCAGCTTTCTGATCTACCAGATGACCCGCCGACATGTCATAAATGTACCCCAGCTAATACCAAGACACCATTCCTGTATGAGGCAGCCCTAGCATGTGTGTACTGTATTCAATATGGATGGTGGGTGTTAGCGCCGAAGTGGTGACATGTGGAGATGAAGGACTACTGGGCTCCAAGGAGAACTACTGAGACTTGGGAATAGGCCCTGAAGCCTTTGCCCAGAGTCGGACACTTAGAAAAAAATATATAAAAATAAAGCTGTCAAGCTTCGCCCTCAATTTCAATCATTTTCAGATACATGGGTTCGGTTTCAGTATGGTGAATCTTTTTACACGGTCGAATGCTCAACGTAGTACCGGTGCCAAATTATATTCTGGTATGTAAAATTCTTTTTTTTTTTTAACAGAACAGAGGAAGGAAAAATAAATGAATAAAAAAAAAAAATCCATGCACCAGATTACTGGTGTCCTCTATTCATAAAATATCTGTAACAGACTTGAACAGCAGTAGGTTGAAGTTTGGAGGGAAACAACTCTGGGGAAGCGGGTTCCAGAGAGATGCAGTACGGGGGATGAAAGAATTCTAATAGGCAGAAGTTCTGCAGTATGGCTGAGTGACATTCCAGTCATGAGCGCTGCCAGCTGCCCGTGTAGCACGAGGGAAGGCATGGAGAGGTGGCACCATGGACGCAACTTCGTCTGAGCATTTGCTATAGAAATATCTGTAAAATAACGCCAGGGGGGCAACATTCCTTCTTACTTGTAGGGGAGGTAGTTTATTAGTAATAGCAGGGTTATTAATAATTCTGACAGCTTTGTTCTGGATTTTGTCTACTTGTTTTAATCATGTGTGTTGAAGATGACCAGTTTCTAGCAATTCATGTTTTTCCCCCGCCAGCTAGAATAACTATGTAACTGTTTCCAACAGTATTTGCACCATTGCATGCAGAATTATATATCGATGCCAGTAACATACATTTATTGAGGAAAACATGATTTTGTGCGATATTCGATTGGTTCAATGAGGGCCGTTTTTCACCTGCACCTCCTGCTGCACGAAACTGACGAATAACTGCTCTGACACCATACAACCCCTGTTCGATGCATTCCACATAATGTAAAGCAAATGGGGACAATTATTAGACGCCGTGGCGCCAAACAACCCCTATCGATGCATAGTGTAAAACAAATGGGGACAATTATTAGGGGCCAAAACACTCTTTTGGAAGATTTCAGTCTACATGAAATTGAGATGGGCTCATTTGGACCCAGCTGCAACTATCCTACCAATTTTCATTGCAATCTCTTTTCCAGTTTCGGATGCGCAACACTCACAGGCAGACACACAGACAGAATTACAGTATATTAGATACTAGGTAGGGCAACAGATGTTGAAGTGTGTCTAAAGAGAGAATGTAGGGCTTAGAACCTTCCTTTACTGTTGTCTGCAGACAATACTGTATTGGTAAGTGAAGATAAATGTGAGCTGTAAGGCTTAGTAATTGAGTTAAAGAGTACATGTAAGAAAGAGAATGATTAATTTGGGGGCCGCATTAGGATCCAGAGTATCCCACACAATATCTCCAAAGTTCTCAATGAATTTCCATGAAATTTTGTGGAAAGGTGTGCCATGTACCAAGACAGAATTGATTAAATTTGGGGACGGATCTGGATCTTATATCCACGGATCCAAATCCGGGATTTCTCAAAAAGTTATGAACGGACTTCGATGAAATTTTGTGGAAGGGTGGGCCATGGTCCAAAGAAGATATGAATAAATTTGGGGGAGGATTCGGAACTGGATCCACTATCCCGCACAATACATCCGAAAGTTCTCAATGAAATTTTGTTGAAAGGTGCGCCGTGGACCAAGAAAGAATTGATTAAATTTTGGGGTGGATCCGGATTCGGATCCTATATCCACGGATCCGGATCCGAGATTACTTAAAAAGATATGAACGGAATTGGATGAAATTTTGTGAAAGGGTGTGCCATGGGCAAAAGAAGAAATGGTTAAATTTGGGGGTGGATCCGGAGTATCCCGTACAATATCTCCGAAAGTTCTCAATGAATTTAAATGAAATTTTGTGCAAAGGTGGGTCATGGACCAAGGAAGAATTGATTAAATTTTGGGGTGGATCTGGATCCGGATCCTTTTTAATGGCAATAGCATTGGCGGAGGTATGCACTCTCTAAGCGCTTTCTAGTTATCTATATAATGATAATCGAATGTTTTGTTATGAATGGCGAAATGCATCCCACAAGCTGGAGTTCTAACACATAACCCAGAAGACTGAAGACTAAACACAATTCGTCATATTTATGGCGAAGCTTATTATTCTGATAAGTATTATTATTACTTTTCTTTACACTTTTTTTTTTCTCAGATCTTGATGATATTATACAGGAAGATACCCTAGGGTTGCCCAAGTACTTGTGTCAAATATAAATGAACTTGACCTATTTTTGAAGGTCATATGCTCATTTTGGGGGCAATAATTGCATATTTGATATCAAAATATCTCAGAAACAAATTGAGATACAGCTACTTGGTTGAAAATCCTATGAAAAAAAAGGTTGCTGAGAATTTTTTCCGAATATTTTGCCGTTTAGCCTAGTGGAAAGTACCGAATTTAAAATCTGATAAGTGTTTTCTTTGTGACACGTTTTAGAGAAATTAACAAAACCTGGAAAGTTGTAACTTTACAGAATTATAGATGTGGTCCCTCTCATTGCCTGGAAGGAATATGGTTACAGTTAAGCATACAGTTAGCCAGTTATTTCTTCCACACCTTTGTCTTTAGATATTGTTGATAATACACAAGAAGCTGCGTTAGGTTAACCTAAGTACATGTTCCAAATACGAATGACCTTGAACTACTTTTAAAGATCACAGTTTATGATGCCAAAGCTTCATACCTTAAAATCAGTCGATCTCAAAAACCTTTATGTTATAGCTATTTGGCACAAAAGCAGCATTTGCATAACTACAAAGACAATCAATACCATTGTTATGGTGAAGCTTCCTTATTGTGGATACACATTAAGTAAATAGTTAACTAGTTCTAGATTCAGTTCTTCTCTTACAGAATAAGCACTGCCTACAGGCGCTACCTTCCAACGTTATGCTTATTTCCTGGTTCTGGATTGGTGTGGTAACATTAGGGGGACCTGAACGATGACCGCTGTCCGTTGTCTTCCTCCCGAAACCGTCTAATCCACCTTTCTGCAGTTCTGCTTACACCTAATGTTTTAACTATCTGTCCGGGATTCTTTTCTCCTAAATAAAAGTATATCATGTCCTTTCTCATCTTCCCAGTAGTTGGACGCATTTTGTATGTCCTCTCTATACCAAGGTATATACTAGGTTTGTCTGAGGTTTTGTAGTAAAGTGTAAGATGTAACGGACAGGTGGTTATCGCCTGACCGAATATGGTTCACATTTCGGTTCCCGGACGCAGCAGTTTTCGCAAATGGATGTTAAGGCTTCGGATTTCTTGGGTTCATTTGTACTGTCATCTCACTGTCAGCAGATATAAAGTTTGAGGAAAGTCTGGCTAGCCAACCACGAATATGAAGCTGTGGTAGAGCTTTCTCATATTACTCTTTAAAAAAAATGACTGTCACCTACAGGTGACACTGAGCTTTAGATTTACCATTTGAACATGGTAAATCTGCTACCCATTCAATATGTATGAAGCAATATTTGTTTGCATAGATTATAAAACTATTGACGATAGTAGGAAGTACAGTTAAGTACATTATAACCATTGTAAGTGCTTACTGAAAATTTATTGTTCAGTATTTTATCCATTACACATATTTGAGAATCTTGGTAATATCAGAACACAGTAACAACTATACTAGTGTCTCATGTATGCCATAAAGAAAAGTGGTCCGTCTTATAGAAATCTCAAAGTACTCAAATCCTTTACCTCATTCATTTATAATTATTTCATTGGAGACAAGTATTACGTATACATAAATGAAAAAAAAAAAAAAAGAATCCTGATTCATAAAATGGTAGTGATACAATTGATGCAACACCATTGGTACCATATAAAATCAGATGAAACTCAGTTAATGATATACAAGTAATCCATCCAAATAACATAAAACCCTCTATGCCTTATATTTTCCCGTTTGGAATGGGAGACATAAACGCAGTGAATATGAAAAGGTACTCTGCACTTTTTGCACGTGATTCTGCTCGCCGGTGACATTCTGCACATCGAGCTTTGTTGCATGACTCTTATACATAACCAGTTATGTCGGCATCAGTGTGTATATTAAAGTTCCTTGATTGTCTTTCATTCTCTGTAGTTTTATTCCAGATGTTTCCTGTCTCTATAACATTAGCTGTTGCTCCACATTCCGAAACTAGCTGAGCTGCAGTAAGGTGGTTCAGATTTCAGGAATTTTCATAATCCATATCCTCATCCATTTCTGCCCCATCTTGTGGAGTTGTGACTTTTTCTATATCCCCGTCTCTAATTTCTTCATTTGAATCCTGGGATTCCCTAGTTCTCATTGTTTGGGATCTCCAATATTTGCAGCACCACATCAAGAGTCAGACTAATGCAACAGAAAGGAGAAAACTATAGATAATCTAAATAACAATTCAGTCAGCATATCCAAAAATAAAGTCATCTAATAATACATTATAATAGTTACCCTAACTAGAAAAATCAAAAACATAAAAACTATAAACAAAAAAATTTTCCATCATCATCTGTTATTGCTAGACACTGGAATCAGAACAGTAGCTCCAGTGCCCAGTGTCACCTGTACAGGCTATATAAAATTTAAAATAGCACTGGGACCAGTTTCCAAATAGTTAGATGTTTGTTTTGCTATTATTTAGCACCTATTTAGGTTGTTCGACGGACACTAAATCCAGTCACTTACCTCTTTACTCTTCTGGCAGCCATTATGAATATGGTGCTAGAAAATCTGGTGACAACTTCTCACCACACCCTTATCCTCTTGCCAGAGCTCCACATGTAAACAATTGACCCAGCTGACTATATCAAAGAAAACAGACGTGACTGGGCTCCGTTGAAACCTGAAATAGGGCTAGGTAATAACTTAAAAATCTGTGTGCATACAAACTTCTGTCACCTACACGTGACAATGGGTTCTTATGGATTAATCCCCGAGCTAGACCTCATTAGATCATATAGCCCTGCTAGGATGACAGGAGAGCGCAACCCCTAATAGCGCAGCAGTCACTGGGCGGGGCACGAACCTTCAACCTCAAGGTCTCCAGCCCGACACCCTACCACTGAGCTACCGCGCCCCCTTGATGGATTAAGGTTAGTTTTAAAGTTTGGTTACTTCAAGTTTAGGTTAGTGTTGGGTTAGCTTAAGGTTGGGTTAGTTTAAGGTTAGGTTAATTTAAAGTTTGGTTGCTTTAAGTTTAGGTTAGATTGGGTAACTTTAAACCTGAGTTGTAAAGGTTAGGTTAGGTTAATTTATTTTTGGAATGGGGTAGGTTAAGATTACCTTAGTTTTAGGTTAGACTAACCTAAGTTTAGGTTACTTGGGTTAAGTATGTTAGTTTAAGTTAGGGGAAGGGGGCAGGGAGGAATAAACAAATATGACATAATGCTAAAAAAAAAATAATAATAATAAAACCCTTTTATGCATTGGTTACAAATTTAATACACGGTAAAGTGCTTTGGCTTTTGATTTATTCCTTTTACGACCGAGGAAAAAATTTTGGTCCTCAAGAAATTATTTTCATGCTACATAAGAGTACAAAATCTTTACAATATTCCCAGAACATACTAAAAATTTCCATAGGACCACTAATTTTCCTGCCATTACATTATGTAATTAACTCGGGTGTATTTATTTAAAATTACTCCCGGGAGGGGGTTGAGTTCCCCCTTGGGAGATAGGAAACATCAGAGATTTTCTGACCAAAGTTGGAAATGACCAAGATTTGTCAGGGACCCTCTGGCCTAGGTTAGGTTAGGTTAGATGAATTTAGCCTTGTTATCCCAGGTTTAGATTAGGCTGTTCAGTTAAGTAATGTTTTTTAGGTTGTTGTTAGATTTGGGTCTTACGGTCGGTTGTCGAGTTGGTTGTAAGGTATTGTTAGGTCGTTTGGCTAGGTAAGGTTAGATTGTTTGGTTAGGTAAGGCTAGGTTATTCTGGTAGGTATTGTTAGAATTTTTGGTTATGTTTGGTTAGGTAGATTAATTGGTTAGGTTAGATAGGTTGCTCAGATAGGTTAGATTAGGGTGTTCAGTTAGGGGAGATTAGGTTATTTGGTTAGGTAAAGTTAGGTTGTTCAGTTAGGGAAGGGGTTGTTCGGTTAGTAAGGTTAGGTTGTTCTATTAGGTAAGGGTAGGTTGTTCAGTTAGTTTAGGAAAGGTTCGGTTAGCTTAGATTTGGTTGTTTGGTTCACTTTGGTTAGCTTGTTCAGTTAGCTTTGGTAAGGTTTGGCTTAGTAGGGTTAGGTTATTTAAGGTTGTTAGGTCAAGATAGGTTACTGCAAAATAACAAATAATACGCTTTTTTTTTTTTTTTTCTAGCTGGAGCTTTTGTTCTACATATATTGCTATGTACAGCAGTGTCAGTTTAGTTAATGACAATGCAGAGTAATGCTGTAGCAGTGTTGTATTGGTATAACGTTTGAATATAATTCATTTTTGAGCAGTATAATGAAATGACTGTAGTGTACAGCATTGTAACAGTAATGTACAGTATCATTGCACAACATGCAGTAGTAGTTGTGCAAGGAAGTGTTGTGCAGTAACAATGTGAGTAATGTTTTTCTGTTCACTCTGCACTTCCACAACCATAAAAACATGTAGGTCATCCCAGTGTTAGAGGGCCTAGCCCTTGTTTTGTTTTTGAGAACTCATCAGCTGAATGTCTCCAGTCACAATGATTAGGCAGAGAAGCATCCTGCATTGTGATTGGCCAAAGAGATCATCAGCTGAGCGGGGAAACGTTCCCCCAAACACAGAGGGGTTCTCCCCCAACCCGTAGCTTACGGTCACTGTAATCGTATGATAGTGGGAGAAATGTTTGTCCACCTACTAAAATAATTATCGACACCCCTTGCTTCGATACCATTTGCACCTACAGTGTCACTGGCACAGAAGCCTGAACACTCGTTAAGGGCTGGCACACCTGATCCTCACACCCCACTCCCCTTCTCTCTCTCTCTCTCTCTCTCTCTCTCTCTCTCTCTCTCTCTCTCTCTCCAGATACAGTATAGCTCCCGTAGCATCATGTGTTCAGCAAATAACTCATAGCAACAGACATAATGCTTGAAGGAAGGTCTCAAAACTTTATCCACTGAGTAATTTTGAAATCAGAGTGCTATTTGTCTGCTTGGCACCCATCGTATCAAAGGTTGTCACCTTAGAATTTTCTTACACTACAGTGATAACCACCAGTATTATTTTAAGAATGGATTGAATGGAAAACTACATAGGCCTAACTGTCCAGCATATACAGCCCATGAATAAGGTGACCAGAGTCCCGCTTTTAGGCGGGACAGTCCCACTTTTTGGACGTCCGTCCCGCTTTTTTAATTGTGACTAGAATGTCACGCTTTTTGAGCAAATTATCTTCATTGCCCCGCTTTTAGAAACTTACTGTTGTATTAGATATAACATGACCTTGTTTTGTGAAATTAGGATGAATTGGAAAAATTATGCATAATCCTAACCTAATGAAAAACCGAATTTTTAATATAAAATCTGTAATGCTCACTAGCTGGTAACTTTGGTCGACCCATTCACTGCACCGTACGGTATGTTCGGAGTTCGTAGACGTTAGTGTTTGATTAGCAGCCTCAGTTTGAGGTGTAGCGCAGCAGCGGTCGCTGTCACATTAGTCAATATCTATCTGTCTATCTGTCTATATCTCCTTCTATATCTCTATCTATACTGTATATATATATATATATATATATATATATATATATATATATATATATATATACACACACACACACACACACACACACACACACACACACACACACACACACACACACACACACGAGTGACAGCGCCCGCTCCCGCGCTGCACCTCACCCTCAGGCTGCCAATCAAACACTAACGTCTCATACGAATTACGAATTTACGATTTACGAACTCCGAACATACCGTACGATATAGAGAATGGGCCGACCAAAGTTACCAGTTAGTGAGTATTATAGATTTTGTATTAGTAATTCGGTATTTCATTTGGTTAGGATTAAGCATAATTTTTCAAATTCATCCTAATTTCATAATTCATGTTATATCTAATGCAATAGTAATTTTCTAAAAGCGGGACAATTAAGATTATTTGCTCAAAAAGCGGGACATTCTAGTCACAATTTAAAAAGCGGGACAGACTTCCAAAAACCGGGACTGTCCCGCCTAAAAGCGGGACTCTGGTCACCTTATTCTAGGTAGTGATTTATTCAGCACATTACACATCAACATCCTCGTTAATGATTTTTGCGAAAACTATGTTCATACTCAAACTCTCTAAGTAAAGTAAAAGGCAGTAATAACAAGCAAAACAAACTGCTTTGCAAGCGGTGCTGTGAAGCCTCCGATGGCATCGTGAATGTGGACCTAAGGCTCAGCAGATCATGAATACCAACCAGGCAGGTTAACTCACATTATTTTCAGATCTCTCGTCCGGTGTATCAAATTTTAGTACGCTGCAAGAGTGCCGATATTGTGTGTGTGTGTGTGTGTGTGTGTGTGTGTGTGTGTGTACAACTCCGGACAGAAATTGGTGGTACAGGGTAATCTGCCACTAGAGGTCAGGTTAATCGCACACTTCTACCCCCTAACTCCCTCTCCTTACCCTTACCAAAACACTGATTCGTTAGGCGGATGGATCGGAGATATGAAGCTTCGCTCACTCTCACGTCTTGCCGCATGTAATGTTACTTTCATTTATCTTACTATTAGGTGTATTATCAAGTGCATAGATCCATCTTCAGTTCCATGAGAAGTGATTATATCGAAGTTTTAGCAGATTACAGTACAATGACCCTAATTTATAGAGTTTGGCTTCCAAATATTTATCCAACGTTTTCTAAGCGGTAGACTAAAATCCAAGTAACAGTTAAAAGTATTATGGGCAAATAAGTCCCTCTCTTGCCTTGTCATCTGGACAGCCACATATACACCCACCTACTCATCCACCTACCCACTCAACCCATCCAACACAACCCACCGACCTCATTCCCTGCCACCCACCCAGCCCACCGATCCCTGCTATCCACCCTGCTAACTCAAGAATACCACACACGGAGCTCACCCAACAATGCCACTTAACACATTCACTCATTCACTTCACCCTGAACCCAACCAGCCACCCAACCCACTTACATCATCCCGACCACTCAATCATCTCAGCCACCCTGGCGACCAACGGAG